>NW_004567135.1:7505030-7526511 GCF_000260355.1 Condylura cristata | reverse complement strand
TGGCGGGGATGGGGGCTGGGGAGTTTGAGGGGATAGCACGGGATTGCGTGAGGAGGAGGAAGAGGAGAAATGAAGGTGGGTCTGTGGAGAAAGGTCGGGAAAGAAGAGACAGGGTGGGAAATGTGGGAATCGGGAGAGCTGGGCGCCACAGGCCCCCTCGCCCCCCCGGGCATTGGGCTTGCAGCGTGCCCCTCCCCCCCCAGGGCTTCTGCCCCTGGAAGCCCACGGTGTTCTTAAGACCCCTGGGGAGCCCTTCCGTCATTTCCCAGAATTGCCTCCTGAGGTGAGGAGGGGGCGTCGTCTCCTGAGGAAAGAGGCTTCTGGGCTTCTACCCTGTGCTGGATAACCCAAGAAATGGGAGGGCCGGGATTCCGGGCCCCAGCCCTGGCTCTGCCATCAACCAAAGGCAGAACAGCTGTGTGACCTTGGGCGAGTCACTACCTTTTCTTTGAGCCTCAGATTTGCAGGTTTCTTAGAAAAGAAAGAAAGAAAGAAAGAAAGGCAAATGGATACAAGACATTGATACCCCAGATCTCTTCCAGCTCCAAAATGAGTGGCTTTTGAGGAGAGAGTTTAGGAAAATGGGTCCTAAGAAGCCTAGAAGCGAGTGAAAGGAGATGACGATGGAGGGAGGCCTTCAGCTGGCACTGCTGGGGCTGCAGAGTGTCCCCAGGGTGGGTGGGTGGTAGCAGGGCCTGTGGAATCCTGCTGCAGGGGTGGACGAACTCTTTAAGTAGGGAAGGCACTTGAGACCCATCCCAAGGAAAATGAAGACCACGAGTAACATTCTGTTCTTCTGAGGGAGAGTGATGAGGATCAGAAAAAAGCAGCAGAAATTTCCTAGTAAGAAAATCATTGGGGGAGTAGGAGAAGTCTGAAGGCTCACAGGGAGTTGGCGGAGGCTGGTCTCGAACCAGGGAGGGAGGGCTGGCTTTGTTTGAGGCAGGAGAAGGGCAGTGGGCAGATCAGCCACAGGGTAATCAGCTGACCTCTCAGTCTCCTTTCCTTTCCCGTGGTGGCTTCCACTTTCTAGAGTTGTTTCTCCCAGCCTTCATTCTCCAGCATAAGTCCCTTTAGGGAGTGAGTCAGATCAGGCCAACCTTTGGCCCACCTGGCTGTCTTGAGGACTTCAGGATTGTATAAGGATTGGAGTGAAAAGGAAACAGAAATCTGAGTATAAGATACACCCGTGGCAACATCAGTCCTTGCCATGGAGAGCACAGGCTGGGGGGTCAGACTGCTTGAATTGCAAACCTGCCGCTGCCATTGGAATCTTGGTCAAATTACTTAATCGCTCTGCATCTCAGTTTTGTTGTCTATAAATGGGGATAATAACCTCTAAGATGGTTGTGAGGATTAAATGATGGTTTGGCATGGTATCTGGCTCATATTAAGCGCTCAATAAATATTAGCTATTAGATGTGATTCCCTCCTTCCATTCTCTTCTGTCTCTCCATACTTGTCCTTTTCTCCTTTTGTTCTCTTCTGAATCTTTAGTTCTGAAATACCCCCTTGGTTGTGGAAGCTGAGAAGAATTGGTTGCATCTTGATTGGCTTTCCATTGACCAGGTGAACACATGGTAATTAAGTGGTCAGTTGTCTCTCATTGTCTTAATTTACAGATGTGCTTTGTTCCGGGCAAAACCAAGAATCTACTTTTCTTAAAGTCCCTTTTCCTCGTTCCTTTCCGACACATCATTTCTGTAGATTCTCACTCAAACGTATTAAGGTCCTAGTTGTGGGGGCAGTGCTGCAAGTGAGGTAGGGACAGGTGTTTCTGGAGAGAGTCCATAGCACGCATGGGGGTGGCGCTGAGTGGAGGCCCTTGGAAGTTCCATAGTCATGTATGTCCATTCCATTGCCTTGCCTTTTGTGAGGAACTTTCCCAAACAGGCCAGTTTCTGAATCCTGGCCAGGGTTCTCCATTCCAAATAGAAGATGGTCATATTCAGTTCAGTTTTTTTATGTAGCTTCCCCAAGCCAATATTTGATTCTAGTTCCCTTTCCCCAGCCACAAAGCCCTCTGCCAAGCCGCTTTGCTGTCATCACAGCAGACTACTCAACAGAATTTATACAAATGAACCTGGGTGTGCGTGCACACATCTGTTTTAGGCTCTTCTGCTACGTAAAAATCAGTAAGGGTAGGGTGAGTCTGCACTTTATCACAAACTTGACACCTACCAAAGGAGAAACATTACCCCTGAAGGTAGGGAGATCTCCACCCAAGAGGGGAGACAGGCTGTCCCAGCAACGAAGCACTAAGCAAACATCCACAGAGTAGCTTGTCACTGCAGAGGGGTGCGGCATTTCTCCTGAGGGGACACAGGAAGGTCGGAGTGTATCTGTGGAGAATAGTCATAAAGATAACTTGAGGTGAATTTTGGTGACAAAGTAAGAGACAGTGGAATAAAGGAAACTGGAGTAATGTAACTATTCCTGTGCAGAGAGGAGGAGGCAGCGGTTGAGTCAGGGCGCGCTAAGAGTGTAGGTTAAGTCTTGTTGAAATACTTTAAATGTTAGAAGCTGTGTGGGATAGACGATAGGGAGCCCTCCTGGTTCCCAAACAAAATGTTGGATTCTTGCTGATCTAACTACGTAAGTTACAGGGGGTGTGAAGTGAAAAAACAAAAACAAAAAAAACAGGCTTTCCTGTGGCAGGGGTTGTGCTTTTAATGTCTGAAATGCAGATTGGATCCTCTTTGACTGCCCTAACCAGTGGTGGGACCTGATCATTCCCCCTTCGATTTTTCATCTGAAAAAAGGGGTCTACCCCGTGTGCTTGCTAGGTTTGCCTCCAGCCCTGGCTGTCTTCCTCGCATAAACTGGGCCTTACCAGTCAGTGACTGCTTTCTAGGGCCTGCAAAGGCCATTTAATCACTAAGTCTTTTGCACCTACTGTGTGTGGGTCTGAGGTGGTGAGGAACATGCAGTGTGGGTAGGCTCATGAGAACAAAAACAAAGTCCCTGCCCCTTTGGTTTTCAGGCAGTAGCAGAGAAGTCCTTGATTCTGAGACACACATTTTACACTGCTGAAGTCAAGATACATCTTAAAATTGATGGAGTGTTTAATTTGCAGCATTTTTAAAAATGAGCGTGACATAAAATACCAAGATACAGTTGCAATTGTACAAATAACTGTAAAATTTCAGTGGGTAATTGCTGAGGGACAGGTACCCCGTGTTTGAGCTCTAGCTGGTCCACTGAGTTGGGAGCAAGGCCTCTTGAGGAAATGGCGCCTTACAGATGTGAAGGATACTTCAGTCAGGTGTGGGCTGGGCAGGGCGATTGCCCCATAGAAGTGGATACACCTGAGGTGGAGCACCACCCCAGGTTAGCACGATGGCCCCAGGTCAGCACCGCGGACTGGCTGAGCTGTTTAGAGGCAGACCTGCCCCACACAGCCTTGTAGGCCTCAGGCGCAAGGGCTTTGGTCTTTACCTTGAGAACAGTGGGCGCTCTGGTCCGAGGTGCATTATGATGGGCTTCAGGTTGGGGTAGATGTGGGGAAACCAGTTGGGAGACCACTGCAGTTGGGCAGATGGAGTAGTGGTGGTGTAGGAGGAAATCGAGAAAAGTAGATGATTTAGGAAACCTTCATCTAAAAGGTGAACTCAGATAATAATAACAATAATAATGATAACAAGGAAGAGGGAGAAGGGACCAAAAGATGGTTCCATGGCATTCAGCAAGTAGAGGGGACCTAAGGCTGCTTCAGGTAAGAAGGTGTGGCACAGAGAACTGGTTTTTCTCCTCTTTTCCTTAGTGTCTACTTTTCCATGCTGAGGACAGTTTTAGGGGCAGGTAATAGGTGACTCAGGTTGGCACAGTTTGGTTTATCACCTTCTGTTAGAACAAGATGGGCTGGGAGAGAGAGAAGACAGGTGTTGCTAAGACAGTCGAGAAAGCATTACTAAGTGCGGCACCTTCTTAACCTAGGGATAGTTGGGAGAGGAAGTTTGGGCAACGGTGAAGTGGCAGCTCTTCAGCTACCACCTGGAACTCCTTTCTGTGTGTCCCTCCCTCCTCAAGCAAAGAGGAGGAAGGACAGAGCCTTTAAGCATCTGCAAACTGTGATTCACTTCAGGCTGGTGACTGGTAATATGTGTGCACATTCAAAAGTCACCAGAAGGTGTACAATGGGAGGCCTGGCTTCCACTTCTGTCCCCTTCCTACTGATTTCTTGTGTGTCATCTTTTGTTTCCAGTTTTTATACAAGTAGTATAATTTGCTGCACTTTTGTTTTTTTCCCCTCACTTGTTAAACCTCAAGGATTGTTCCATGTTGAGACAGTGAGCTTCTTCATTCTTTCTGTGGCTGCATAGTATTCCATTTTATGTTTGTGTATAATTTCATAATTCCATACTGATGGATATTTAGGCTCATTCCAGTCTTCTATTTTTACAAATAATGCTGAACTGGAACTCTTACCTACCATTTTGGCCATAGGCCTTTTCTATAGAATGAATTTTTAGAACTGGAAGTTTCCATATAAAGCTTAGTTCCTTCATTTGTTTACTTGTTCAATATTTATTGAGTACCCACTATGTGCCAGACACTGAGGCAGGTCTCAGGAATCCAGCTTTCAGCAAGCGAGGGGCTCCTGCCCCTCATGAAATTGGAAGGATCTGCTTTAAATAGAAAAACTTTTAGCAGATGATATTTGAACTGAGAATTAAAAGATGAGATGTGCACAGGAACCCCGGCTTGTTCAGTGCATCATCCTGGGAAGATGAGTTCAGGATCTGTAGGGGAGAGGGTGAGCACCGAGAGGGGGGTAGGGGAGAAAAGCCAAAGTGTGGAGGAGGTGGTGGGGGTGGAAGAGGTCACAGAGGGAGTGACTTCAGATGGGACCTGTTAGTGGGGGCTGCTGGTGGTGAAGGGGGAATTGGGAGACTCAAACTTACAAGTGACTTCGTGGTTAGAGGGCTTTGGGATTGAATCTCTGTGGCTGACTGAATTCAAGTAAGGAAAAGAGAAGCCAATTCCTGAGTGCTTTGGGGAAGGCCCAGCCTTGCCCACAGGCAGGGGAATGAATGAAAAGCCTCTGGTAGTGTCTCCTACATCTTTCTGGTGACTTTGGCAAAGTGGAAACTTCCAAACTAAAGATGACGTTGAAGGGTCTTAACTAGCTGGCTCTGAGCTCACAGAAGCAGACCTGCCTTGGTCTCCAGGCTGGAGGCGGGCAGGCACTTGCACTTGGAGACCCTTCTTCTGAACTTTGTGCTCCTTTTCATCCTCACCCCTCTGCTTCCCTTCTGCAAAAGCCCATCTCTTTGCCCGTCCTGGGTCCTATGACTTTTCTCTCCCTCAACAGTCGGTTCCCGATTCTGGTCCCCGGCCCCCTGCAGCGCCTGCCCCCTTCCCACCGGGGCCCCCCATGATGCCACCACCCTTCGTAAGTTTTATGTCTTCCCCTGGGCTTGGCTTTTCCAGCCTGCACCCCCAACTCCCCGGTCCCTAGCTCTGCTGCATCGCCAGCATGGTTTTTGTGTAACTCCCCTTTTGTGACCTTTGAAAGGTAGTGGTTTGGAAGAGGGATGGATTTGCTTGGGTATCGGGTGGGAGGAGTTGCGGTTCAGCTCTCCGTTGTGAAGTCGACCGCGGTCCCCTTTGTCTTTGTCCTTGGGACAGTCTGGGGCTGGGAGAGGTGGAAGGGAAAAGACCCTGACAGTGTGAGTGCCCGGAGGCTGTCTTTTTCTTTCACTGCTCCTTATCTGATCTTTAACTATGCCACGCAAGTTAGGCTGGAATGACAATTGGTGATCTTCGAATTGGAGACAAATGGGATGCAGAACAGGGCAGTTTGGGTGCCTGGACACCTGCCTCTGGCCCTGCATCTGAGAGGCCTCTTTGGGGAGAGTTGCAGAAGAGGTGGATTTCTTCCAGCCGCAGTCTGGTGGCCTTCCTTTCCCTCTCCCTTCCCTACCTCTTAGGGAGCTGTACGCTTGCCTTTTAGACTCAGAGGAAGCCCCGGTTACCAGTCTTTCTCAGTAGTGAGAAGGGAGGCAGTTTCATGCTTTATATTCCTCAAACTACAGCTCAGGAATTGCCTCACAGCTGGGGTAGTGTTGGGGTGGCAGGTGGGTTTCCTGTCAGTCCAAGGCAGTGTCTTTACTGCTCAGTATCTCTTCTTTTCCTCATTTTCAGATGCCCCCTCCAGGAATCCCCCCACCCTTTCCTCCAATGGGGCTACCCCCCATGAGTCAGAGACCACCAGCCATCCCCCCCATGCCACCTGGCATCATGCCCCCCATGCTTCCACCAATGGGAGCACCACCTCCTCTCACACAGGTAATCCTCGTCCTTCACCAGGGCCTCAGTCAAGTTAGCTGGGAGTGGAGATGAGAGTGGATACCTGACCTCAGAAACTGGGTGGGAAGGGCGCTTCGGACCCGTGCGGACTTGTCTGCTGGTTGATGAGGAAGCACTCAGGCTGCGCTGCGAGTCCAGAACCCGGGAGTGGCCGCTCTCACCTTGGTAGCTGGTTTTTGTCTTCTTTGTATCCATAGATACCAGGAATGGTACCACCAATGATGCCAGGAATGCTGATGCCAGCGGTGCCTGTCACCGCAGCGGTAAGCCCTAGGGGCCGGCAGGCAGCAGGTCCTGCCCTGCAGTCCTGTGGGTCTGACTTGGAGTACAGGGACATGGCCGCCATCTTTCCCTCTTCACGTTGGCTCCGTCCTGGCCCCTGGTGGCACGCCCCTACTTGAGACCGCCTCTCCAGCCATGTACTCTCAGCTCTTCTGCTGTCGCCACTCTCTTGGCCACCCCTCAGTGCCCAGCTCCCTAAGGAGCACTCACACCTGACACCCCTTACCCTTGCAGAACTGGCGCTGTGGACAATAGGACTTGATCTCTTCACGTCTTCTGTGTCTCTGGAGGAGGCACCTGGGGATCTCGTTGTGCCTTTTGCACAATATTTCAGTGGTCAAGTCTGGGCAGGATGCAGAATTTGGCATCCACATGGAAGAGAAGGGCCTTAGAGGTTGACTTAAAATACTGTCACTTGAGGAAGGAGAGCGTTGTTGCTGTGTGATTCCCCTTGGGAACCTGGAGCCACAGCCCTCATGGGTGGGGGGGCCTGTAATGGAGCAGAGATCCCTGGGAGCAGGACTCCTGGGTCCCGGCCCGGCCTGCTTCTCCATTCCCCATGGCCTGGGTCCTGGGGGCCACCGGGCTTGGCCCCAACCCTTCCCCCTCCTCTTTCTTCGGCAGACGGCTCCGGGTGTGGACACCGCCAGCTGTGAGTCTTCTGGGGGCCTGCTCCCCCCAGGCTCGGAGGTTGGGGGGCACAAGGGCAAGGGGACCACGGCTAGAGCCTTCCCTGGATCATGCCTGTTGGGAAGCCAGGGAGTCTGGGATGTTGACGGGAATAGGGGATGTTTTGGGGATGGGGTACGGGAGGATGGACTAGGAGGAGCTGAGATGGGGTTTGGGCCCAGGGCTTAGTATGTTTCCTTTGGCTTTTTTTTCTAGCTGCTGTGACTGGGACAGGCCCTCCGGTGAGTTCTGACCCAGCGGTCTGTGGGTAGAAAGGCTGAAAGTTGAGAGCTAGTGGTTAAATCTGTGGAATGAGGGGGACAGACTTGGGGAAAAGGGGCCTTGACCACAATTCTGTGCCTCCCCCGTCCCCAGAGAGCCCTGTGGAGTGAGCATGTGGCCCCCGACGGGCGTGTCTACTACTACAATGCTGACGACAAGCAGTCTGTTTGGGAGAAGCCCAGCGTGCTCAAGTCTAAGGCCGAGGTCCTGAGTGGAACTTTTTGGCCCTTCTTTCAGCTGCCCTGACCCGGTCAAGGACTGGCCTTCCCTGAGTCTCTAGACACATTATAGTTCCTTTGATCCCCAAGCTCCCTAGGCTCTCAGGAAGGCCACCTCTCCCAGGTTGAGCCAGGCCAGATGGTAGCCAAAAACTCCCATGTTTCCCTCATTAGTCCCTTTGGTTCTACCAGCCCGAACTAGAGATTCTACCAGCCCGAACTAGAGAGCGTGTTCAGTCCACAAATGTCCTCTGACCTCTGACCTGTCCTCCTACAGCTGCTGCTGTCTCAGTGTCCCTGGAAAGAATACAAGTCAGATACAGGCAAACCTTACTACTATAACAACCAGAGTAAGGAGTCCCGCTGGACCCGGCCCAAGGACCTGGATGACCTGGAGGGTGAGGTGGGGATGGACTCGGGAAGGGGCTCTGGGGCTCTGGTGCATGCCCTTGTTACCTATGACCATATTATCTTCTCCCATTGCAGCTCTAGTCAAACAGGAGGCTACAGGGTGAGTGACTTCCTTACCTGAATACTTGGGGCCCCTGAGGGGTAGGCGGGAACTGCCCCATGGATCCCTACTCCGTAGGAGAAAAGTGTCATAGTCTCTTCATGGAGTAGCCTACTCTGGCTTTGGTGTAGCCCACCCAACTGCCTCTGTCCCTGCGCTTCTGGACACTGTCCTTCTGGTGCACCCACAGGAAACAGCAGCAGCAGCCACAGACATTACAGCCTCAGCCGCCTCAGCCTCAGCCTCAGCCTGACCCGCCTCCTGCACCTCCTGGCCCCGCTGCGGCGCCCACGGACCTCCTAGAGCCTGAGCCAGGTGGGAATGAAGATTGTGATGTGTCAGAGGCTACCCAGCCCCTGGAGCAGGGGTTCCTGCAGCGGCCAGAGGAGGGCTCCAGCAGGTGAGGACTGCCCCTCGAAACCCTCCGTGGCTTTGTGGTTGCTGATCTCAGGTTCTGACCAGATTCTAGCTTGGACAGGGGTGTGAAGGTCTGGGCATGACCTCTGAGGGGCAGAAAGGGCTGCCCTGGGGAGCAAAGAGGGAGTGGTGTGCTGCTGATCACATGGGCACTAAAATCTGCAGGGACTGGGGGACGCTGTGGCTGAGTCCCCTTTGCCCCCCAGTTCTGCTGGACAGCATCAGCCACCACAGCAGGAGGAGGAAGAATCAAAGCCAGAACCAGAGAGGTCTGGCCTCAGTTGGAGCAACCGGGAGAAGGCAAAGCAGGCCTTCAAGGAACTGCTGAGGGACAAGGTGCTGGGGTGGGGCTCCCGGGGTAGGCATGGAGGGGGCTGGAGGTGGGCAGGCCCCGTGACTCCCACCTGCTCCGTTCTAGGCTGTCCCCTCCAATGCCTCGTGGGAACAGGCCATGAAGATGGTGGTCACGGACCCCCGTTACAGGTAGGCCTGGGCAGAGGGATCCAGGCTCTTCAGCCCCTGTTCTTGAGTGCATCTGGGCCAGGGACTCCCCAAGCTCAATACTCAGGTCCCAAGGGGGCCCAGAGTCAGGAGAGTGGTAGATGGGTGATGGTGCAAGGGAAGAGACACCGGAGGGCCTCCAGGAGGAGGGGAAAGGTATCTGACTTGAGACATTCAATAAATGCTTGTTGACTTGAATTGATTTGATTTGAATTAATTGGGCAAAGAGGGGGCTGGTTGGGGCAGGAGCGTGGCTGCGACTTGAAAACCCCAAAACTAAAGGGCCCAGGATTAACAGTGTCTTGGAGCGCCACCTGCCCCTCAGACTCCCACATCCTGGAGACCGGTCTGGGCTCCCGAGTGCCCTTGGAGCCCCTGCCGCCTACGATGCCCACGCATGGGCCCTCACGCAGTTCTTGGAGGCGCGTCCCCGGTGCCGTGATCCTGCTCTGTGGGATGTGCTGCGTACTTAGCTGACTCCTATGTCCCCACCCTCTCCACCTCAGTGCCTTGCCCAAACTGAGTGAGAAAAAGCAGGCATTCAATGCCTACAAGGCGCAGCGGGAGAAGGAAGAGAAGGAAGAGGCCCGGCTTAGGGCTAAGGAGGCCAAGCAGACCTTGCAGCATTTCCTGGAGCAGCATGAACGCATGACTTCCACCACCCGCTACCGGTCAGGGGGCCAGGCTGGGGTGGGGCGTGGGGACCCTGAAACTCCCAGGCCCAGGGTCTCTGTTTTCTGCCTCCTACCATGGCCCATGTGCTCCACAGGCGGGCGGAACAGACCTTTGGGGAGTTGGAGGTCTGGGCGGTGGTCCCTGAGAGGGATCGGAAGGAGGTCTATGATGACGTCCTCTTCTTCCTGGCCAAGAAGGAGAAGGTAACAGCCTGGACTAGACCCATTCTTGGTCCTCCTCTGTCCATGTCCCCAGGGACCCAGCTCCTTATTGGAGTTGGTGTGGCGCGTCCCCCTTTCTGCTCTGGGCCCCTGCCCTGGGTGTGGGGGGACAGGAAGGAACCTCTGAGGGGCTGGTCTGGAACCTGTGCTCCTTCCTCGTTCCCGGGACACGAAAGCCAGAGTCTGGCTCTCCGAAAGTGCCCTAGTCACTTGCGTTTTCCTCGAGTCCTCCCCTGCCAGGTCCACTTGAGTAGTCCTGGCCTGCCCTCCCTCACCCTGACCTGGTGGCTCCCCAGGAACAGGCCAAGCAGCTCCGGCGGCGTAACATCCAGGCTCTGAAGAGTATTCTGGATGGGATGAGTAGTGTCAACTTCCAAACTACATGGTCCCAGGCTCAGCAGTACCTTATGGATAACCCCAGCTTTGCCCAGGACCATCAGCTGCAGAGTAAGCCTGGGTCTCCATTCTCACTTGCCCTTTACCTTTCCTCACTGACCTGGGCCCCAGAGCCTGCCTCACACAGCTCCCTGCACATCCTGGGTTCCCGGACGCCCAGAAGTCCCCAGTGTCACTCAACCCTTGTACCTCTCCTCTGCTCTCGAGGTTCTAATGCTTCAGGACAAGCACCTTCCCCCGCTCCATCCCCAGCCCACTATTGATCTTGCCATTGTGCTTCCTTGGAGAGATGGGTGTCAAAAGTCCTGGAGATGGAGGATTTTTATAGCTCATGTGAATGTGTTCTTGAGTCGTCATGGCTTTAACCATGGCCTTAACTGGTCAGAGATGTTATGGTCAGCTGTTGTTGGCCTGTAATCACTGGCTGTATCAGAATTTTGCTTTCTGAAGTTGCATCAAAGCCTGATGGACTCCTAGGTCAGTAAAATTTGAAACCTAAGATTCTCTGTTAACTGTTTCATATGTTGAGACTTCAATAACCAAATTCACAAGAGCTGAATACTTGCTGATTTTTTTCTCATGCAATTAGTGAATCCTCAAGTATCACCATTCCAGTAACTTCTTCCAGAATGCCCTTTACCACCACCCTGGGTGTCCCTGTCACTTACAGGGGCAGCAGCCTGGAAACACTGTGGGGTCGTGGGGCCTGGGGGTGTCTCACAGGAGTGGGTGCCTGTTGAGCCTCCTTCCTGCCATTAGACATGGACAAGGAAGATGCACTGATATGCTTTGAGGAGCACATCCGAGCTCTGGAGAGGGAGGAGGAGGAGGAGAGGGAGCGGGCCCGGCTCCGGGAGCGGCGCCAGCAACGCAAGAACCGGGAGGCCTTCCAGGTACCTGTACCCTCTGGGCCAGAGCTCGGCTCTGCCCAGGCCCCAGTCGCCACCTGCCACCTCCCGGCCAGGTTCACTGTTTGGTCTGTGCTCGCACCTGAGTCTGCCGGAGGCCCTCCGGTGCCCGAAGTACCGCTGCTGTGGTGTCCCCTCAGCTCCGGCCATGCTTCTCTAGGAGAGTAGACGTGTGCGCCATCAGGGCATTGCCAGGCGACAGCCCCCCTCACAGCATGGCTTGACAGCCAAGCCCCGTTTATTTCCCGTTTGTGGGGCTCCAGGCAGGCAGAGCACTTTACCCCCCAGCTTGGCGGTAGCAGTGGTGTAGTGGCGGGGGTTCTTAGCTGTGACACACTGAAAAATAAAACCAAGTCCTGGGAGGATTGTGCTGCGGGCAAGTTTCTGTTTCTTTGCCTCCCAGCCCGCCCCTTCTCACGTCTTTGCCTGTCTCTCCATCTTGCCCTCTCGCTCGTTGCTCTCCGCTCCCAGCCTGTGTCCCCTGTCGCCTTCCTTGCAGTCCCCAGTCTGGATCGCGCCTTCCGCCTCCTGCATCCCCTCTCCTCCTCCCCAGTCTCCGCCCGCCTCTCGGTCTCACTCTCCCTATAACTGGCCTCTCCCTGCTCAGACCTTCCTGGACGAGCTGCACGAGTCAGGGCAGCTGCATTCTATGTCCACCTGGATGGAGTTGTACCCAGCGGTCAGCACTGATGTCCGCTTTGCCAACATGCTGGGCCAGCCGGGTAAGGCAGCCAGGCTCCCCCTTCTCTGGCCTGGCTTCCTGCCCTGCCAGCCTCTCCACACCCCCACTCCTGGTCCTATCCTCGACCCTATCCCCTGGCCTTGGGAAGCTGCCGCCCGCCAGGCCCCCCCCTCCTCCCCCACAGGCTCCACCCCTCTGGACTTGTTCAAATTCTATGTGGAGGAGTTGAAGGCACGGTTCCATGATGAGAAGAAGATCATTAAGGACATCCTTAAGGTGAGGGAGGCCTGGGCTTAGCTGGCTGCAGCCAGTTGTGCGTTCCTAGGGTTCCCTGCTGGGCCCCACCCTGCGGGCGTCCCTCTCCTTCGGCAGGTACCTAGTGGGGCCTGCAGACGGAGTCAGGTAGTTTCTGCCCACGAGAAGCTTATGGCCGGTAGGAAGGTGGGCATGACAGCTGCTCGAAGGGACGGGCTGTTCCAGAGAAGAGACTCCAAGATTCTCACTAAAGCTGCTGAAGTGGGAGGGGGAAGATCGAGAGCAAAGGCGAGGAGGGACCTGGAGGGCTGAGGAGTGGGAAGCGCAGCTCGCACACCGGCAGCCGACTGGCAGCCCACCCTGCGTGCTCACCTGCGCCGTGCCTTCGGGGGGGAACTTAATGCTGACGTTCTGAAGTTTTCGATATTTTAAGAATTGGGATTGCCCTCACCAGTGTGGTTCTCTAGCTTCACTTGAAGTTTGGAGTTCTCGCAGCCCGGGGCTGGCTTTGTAAGGTTCATGGGCGCAGGCGGAGACGCCGCTGCTCTGAGAAAGGGGCCCCCCGTGTCGGCAGATGAACTGCTGCACCTGGCGGTAGGGTGGCCGTCTTAGGCTGCAGGAATCGTTCTCAACTGTGCCTAGCACGGCGGACGAGTGAGTTGCGGACCAGGAGAGCCCGGTAGGAAACAAAGAACATACTGCGCTGAGAAAGTCTGGGGCATTCTTAATGCACTTGAGGCAGTGCGGGGTAGTGGTCAGGGAGCAGGGTGGAGGCTGGCTGCATGCCAGGCCTCAAGGTCAGCTTAGCCAGTTGTGTGTTCCTAGGCAGTTAGCCTTGGTTTCCTCATCTGCTGAGTGGGGAGTGCCCCACCACACTACGCCTGATTGCCCAGGGGATGAGGAGCTAATGATAAAGCCAGCAGTGTCCTCTGCACTGAGAGCATTTCTTCGAAGCCCTGTGTTCTGCCGTACAAACCCATGCAGGTATGGTACTTCATGCCATGTTGCCTTCCTGTGACATGTAAAGAATATTTTAACGTCACCGTTAGGCAAGATGTATCCTATCTGTGGCTTCCTGTTTTTCTGGAGCCACAGACCCCAGTTTGGAAGTAGCACCCTATGTGTGACATGCCTTGAAGCAAACATGAGAAATGTTTGTCTTGTCAGCATTGGGGAGCCGGGGAAGTTCAGGTTCAGACGGTGCCTGTCTGCGAGAAGCTTGGTGTGTTGTGCCGAGGGCAACATCCTTAAGGGGTGGGGAGAGGAGCCTCGGGGTGCTGCAGTGATTCAGATGAGCTTTGAGCGGGAATCATCTTCTGCTTCCCACCAGACCTCCCCTGTGCTGGGCTGTTGGTGAAACATCAGCGCAGCACTTTGTGCTCAAGGCTGGGCAGGCGGCTGGGAAGTGAGTGCGGAGGCCAGGGGGGAGAGCAGCCCACAGAAGGTGCGGGGAGGGCGGGTGAGAGGTCGGCGGTCAGCGGTTTTCTGAGACACCCAGAACAGTAGGGGGGTGAGTTGAGGGAGGGTTTGATTTCCCGTCCTCCATTTTCAAGTATGGAAGCTTACTTTTCTTTTATACATGGGGATTCTACATAAAATTTTTATTAAAAGTAAGGTTCTGCTAATAAAAGTGCAAAACCATGAGGACAGTCATTCAGAAACAGTCTTGCATGGTGTGTGTGTGTGGAGTTGAGGGAAGGAAGGAGGGATGGACGTGGGCATGGCAGGACAGTGGCACCATGGATAAGGGTGGAGCAGGAAGAACGGGGCTGGAGAAAAGAAAATTCCGCTTGGGAAGTTCCTCTCAAAAGCAACAGGGCACGGGGGATAAAGCAGCACCGTGCTGTGGACTTAGTTACTATGTACAGCAGCAGCTGGTGCCGGAGGCCGCTGCTGACCACCTCTCCGCGCGGGGTGGCTGGCCTGAGTGTGCACGAGGCTGTCCTCAGAGTCCCACCTAAGAGACGCTCGGGAGCATTCCCCTACCTGTGCCCCTTCGGGGCTCCTGCCAAGGGAAGGCAGGTGAGCCCAGAGGACCCTGTGGCACCCAGCTGCCAGCACACCGTGATAGCCCCTCGTCCTGTGGGAGAAAGCCAAGCACCCCGACACCGAACGGCTGGAAGATAGAAGGGCTGGGCCTGGAGAGCTGCGGGGGTGGGGCCGTGGGAAAGGCCGAGTTGAAAGTTATCCATGAAACATCATTCGAACATGCGTCTGGGAACAGGAGAGAATTGGGGTGACCCCTAGAAACACTGCGGACAGTGAGTGAAAAAGGGTTGTTTTCAGGGGGACAAGCATGTGCTGCTGTTGAGAGGTGGTGAAAGGTCAGGAGGGGACCCCCGAGAGGGGAGTATTGAAGAGGTGAACAGCGGGGTGCGTGAGGACTGAGAAGGGGCCCTTGGAGTTGGCTGTTAGGGTGCCAGCCCCTCTGGAGAGCAGTGTCTGAAGAGGGAGTGGGTGCAGCGTGGGCTGGGAGCCAGGCAGCTCCTGGCTGCCGGTGGGTGGGGACCTCATTTCCTCGTCTGTAAAATGGGAGCAATTTATGTGCAAGCTGGTAAGAATCACATTTCTGTAAAGCGTCTTAGCGTAGGCTCAGTAGTGCGGATTCCTCTCCTCTGTGTTGCATTTACAGAGGTTTTGGACACGAGGAACAGCAGCGCAGTCTTAGCTTGGGGGCGGCGAAAGCAGGGTCGCGGTGCTCTAGGGTAAGTGGGGTGTGTGCCTGACGGAGCCAGGGCAGGAGCGAGATTGCAGCTTCCCGTTCCTGAGAAGGGCTTGAGAGCGTGGCTAGAGGAAGCCTCTTGAGGTGCAGAGCGAGCGGTGCCTCTTCGGCGCAGGGAGGCTGCATGTGGGGCCCGTGGTCCCGCCGGCTGAGCGCCAGGCCCCACGCCGCAGGCGCCGTACATGCTGCGGTGTTGTCTGGGACAGCTGAGGACTTGCCCGCGCCTTGGCTTCACTCGGGCTCCTTGTGAAGCTCACGTGAGGAGCGTGGAGCCTGCCGACAGCTTCCAGGCGTTGGGGAGTTGCACAGGTGACGGTCTTCTCGTGGAGCAGCTGATCTAGTCCGTGGGCGTTGTGCCGTGGGCTGGAGCTCTTGCCCAGAGGACCCTAGCCTGGGGCGTGGGGGCCACTTTGCTTTCTCTGACCCTAGGCTGCTTCTGCATAGTTAGGAGATGGGGTCTTTGTTGAAGGTGTGGGTTAAATGCTGTGTGGGGTGCTTAGCACGGTACTGAGTGTTTCGTAAGCGCTCAGTAAATAGAGGCCAGGGCAGGGGCCAGCGGATATTGCTGGAGAATGTGTGGAAGTTATGAGCAGCAGGAGGGCCCTGCAGGGACCCAAGATTTCAGCCAAAGGAACAAAGAGCTAATTGTGAGAAACCCGGGTGTCAGTCAGCACAGGGAGACACGCCACCCTGCTCACCTCCCGGAGGGAGCCAGTGCCCCGGGCTCCCTGTGCCAGCCGAACCCAGGTGGGTGGGGCCGGGGGCTCGTCAACCGTGAGGGTCTGGAGGACATCTTTTCTGAAGTGTCTCAGTCCTGTGGTTCTCTTCTGGGGTCAGGGGTCTTCTCGGGTGTCTGGTAGCCCGACCCTCTGCCCGCCCCCGAGGTTGGCTTTGCACCTCAGCTGGCGGTGCTGAGCGTGCCGCTGTGCTCACAGGACCGGGGCTTCTGCGTGGAGGTGAGCACAGCCTTTGAGGACTTCGCCCACGTCATAAGCTTTGACAAGAGGGCTGCTGCGCTGGATGCAGGCAACATCAAGCTCACCTTCAATAGTGTGAGGGGCTGGACAGGGTGGGGTGGAGTGGGCCCCTCGTGGTCTGACCCTTAGCACTCACTGTCCCCATTGGGTGAGTCAGCAGGGGGGCGGGGGTGACAGTAGGGGCCGGAACCCCAACCTCCTAAGGTACCACAGGGGACCCAAGCATACCCCCCCTCGCCCCCCATCCCGGGTGACCCTGTTCCTCGCTTCCTGCTGTCAGCTGCTGGAGAAGGCCGAGGCCCGGGAGAGAGAGCGCGAGAAGGAGGAGGCGCGAAGAGCACGGCGCCGGGAAGCAGCCTTCCGGAGCATGCTGCGGCAGGCCGTGCCTGCGGTGGAGCTGGGCACCGCCTGGGACGAGGTCAGGGCCGCCACCCCCGCCGGGTCCCCGCCTCAGCCGCGACCTGCCCTGTGCTCACGGCCTCCCTGACATGCGGATGTGCTAATCAGTAGCGTGCTCGTCCCCGTTCAAGGTCCGTGAACGTTTTGTGTGCGACTCGGCCTTCGAGCAGATCACGCTGGAGTCGGAGCGGATCCGGCTCTTCCGGGAGTTCCTGCAGGTACTGGAGGTGAGGCGGTGCTTCTCCTCTGTCTGACCCGCGCGTGACCACCTGAGGGCAGCTGAGCAGGGGCCTCACCCCTGGGCCTCTCCTTTTGTGGAATAACTGGAGGTGAGGTCTCAGGGTACCCCAGGATAGACCTAAGGCCCTGGGAGGAGGTAAAACCGGATTTTAGGATGCAAGGTCCTTGCTAGGGCTAACCCTAACCCTTCCTCACCCCTCCCCCTGCCTCTGCCAGACCGAATGCCAGCACCTCCACACCAAAGGCCGAAAACATGGCAGAAAGGGCAGGAAGCACCACCGCAAGCGTTCCCACTCGCCCTCAGTGAGTTGGGGGATGGAGGGCATGCGGGCGAGGCTGGGCTGTCTTGGGGGAGAACCACTTTTCTTGTTCTGTGGTAATTCATCTTCCCTGGAGATTTGGGGACCACCTTGCCCCTGGACCCCCTCTGTACCCCCAGGCTGGAGGACTTTGATGGGACAGAGAGCCCCCGCTGACATGTCTGCTGATCTGCCTAGGGCTCCGAGTCAGAGGAGGAGGAGCTGCCCCCACCACCTCTCCGGCCCCCCAAGCGTAGAAGGCAGAACCCCTCAGAGTCAGGCTCAGAACCCTCTTCCTCACTTGATTCGGTTGAAAGTGCGGGTGCTGTCCCTGGAGGACGGGGCTCCCCATCTTCCCACCTGCTCCTTGGATCCGGTAAGCAGTTGGTGAGGTGCTGGCCCAGAGTGAGAGGAAGCCCCTGACGTGTGGGGGCAGGGCGGGTTGGGAGGCCGCACCTGTCAGTGGGGTGCAGGAGTTGGGGAAGCAAAACTGAACTTCCTCAACGTGTCTGAGGAGCGAGCACTGGCTGTGGTAGAGAAAAGGCGGCTTCCTCCCTTCTCCCACAGGACTTCGGCTTTTTCTCTCCCCAGATCATGGCCTTCGGAAAGCCAAGAAACCAAAAAAGAAAACGAAGAAGAGAAGACACAAGTCGGTGTGTAGAGAAGGAACTTCTGTCCAAGGCCCTGCCATTTTGAGATCTCTTCCACCCGCCTCCCGGGCTGTCCTTCACAGGAACTGAGGAGGCGGGCTCTGGGCTCTTACAGAACAGTCCTGAGAGCGAGACAGACCCCGAGGAGAAAGCTGGCAAGGAGAGTGATGAGAAAGAACCAGAGCAGGACAAGGACAGGGCGCTCCGGCGGGCAGAGCGCCCTAACCGCTCTCCAGGCTTTGGAATCAAGAAGGAGAAGGTGAGAGGCAGGCACCGGGCCCCGGCCCTGTCAACGCTCTGACGAGGCCTCCACGGCCCTGGGGAGGCTTTGGGTGAGCTGTGCCTTTGCTCCACCAGACGGGCTGGGACACGTCCGAAAGTGAGCTGAGCGAGGGCGAGCTGGAACGGCGGCGGCGGACGCTCCTGCAGCAGCTGGACGACCACCAGTGACCCGGCGGGCCGCCCTGCCTCGGGTCTGCGGCCGCGGCGCCCGGCTCTCCCTCGCCACCTGCCCCAGGCTCTTTCCTCGGTTCGGTCTAGTCCGCTCTTCCGCAAGTAGCCCCACCCCGACACTGCTGCCGGCGCCTTCCAAGGCGGCCTGCGGTGTTCCGGGGCCCCCCCGCCGGGCCAGTGCCGTCCTTGCCCTCCACCCCAGCCCAGACTGGTGGTGTATGCTGTGCGGGTGGGTGGGGCCAGTAGATAATACGTGAGCGGGGCTCCTGGGAAGTGACCTGCTGGTGGACACAGCCAGGGTGGCAGAGGGCGGCCCTTACCCTGCAGCATCAGTGCCTGCTCCTGCCTGCTGGGGCCCTGGGGCTCCTCTGCTTCTTCTTCCAGCCCCAGAACCCAGTGTCTGTGTGTTTGGTTTTGTTTTTTAAATAATATTTATAACATGGCCGGTGGCTCTTTTGTCTTTCACATATGCTGCCGGGCCAGGCCGGGCCGGGCCACCGGTGGCCAGCAGAGGGCAGCAGTGTCCCGCCGCAGGCCAACCTCCCTTTGTGTGACTGGGGTCCACCCACCCTGGCTCCCACCTCCCCCAGGCAGATGGCAGCTCTCCCCAGACTCCTTCCCACCCGGGCCGGGCCGGGCCACTCTGAGGCCGCCTCGTCCCCCCGCCCCACTCAGAGAGGAGACAGGCAGGCCTGGTGCTTCAAGCCTTTGTTTAAAGTGGGACGGTCTGAGGTTTATGTACAAGAGAGAAGGGAGGTGGTACATGTACAAAAAAGGAGGGGCCCCTGTGTGCCTTTGTAGGGGCTGAAAAGAAATTGGCAGAGACGAACAACTGGTCAGCTTAGCACCACCAACCTCCTGCCAAAGGAGCCCTGGCTGAGGAGAGAGGGTGCGGGTGACGTTGCCAGCCTTCCTCCAGCCAGGCCGACCTCCGCCTCCACCACGCGCAGGGCAGGACTGGCTCAGAGAGAAAAGGGCCCAGGCGGACAGGCTCTCCGCGGGACCCCTGCTGGGCACCTCTGTGCGGGGCCGGAGGGGACCTGATGCTGCAGGACTTTGTGTCTCTGGCGCGCAGCTGACCGTGGGGCGGTGAGCAGGAAGGGGCGGGAAGGTGGACTCGCCACCCGCTCTGAAGGCAGCAAGGCCTCGGTGCCTGGTTTTTAAGGCTGCGCGTGTTGTCCTCCCAGCCCCGTGCTGGCCCTTTAGGAAATAGTTGAAACCTTGGGGCAAAGTGCAGAAATGGAGGCACCAGGGAGGTGCCAGGTCCAGAAGCCCCAGCGCCCACAGCCAGGCGGCAGACACCAAGCACAGAGCTTCCTGTGTGTGCCCCGCCGACTTCGGGGCTCAGGGTCGAATGCCGCCGCCTCCAAGAGGCGTCAGTGAGGGCCTGGAGCCCGAGGAGGGCCACCGGGTGGTGCGGCGCTCTTGGCCTGCTGGCAGACGACGATGGGCTGGTGACGGAGGCCTGCAGGGAAGACAGAGGCCTGTGAGGAGGCGTGCAGGCCGGCCTGGCCCGCCCTCCGTAGACACAGCGCCGGCAGGAGTGGCCCCAGACAGCACAGCCACTCGCCAGGCTGAGGAGGGAAAGGCTTAGAGGTTGGAGGGAGGATGGGGTGGAGGTGGGGGCCGCGCTGATGGGCTCTGCGTTTTCAGAGGCCCGAGCGGGGGTGACTAGAGGCCACTGGGCCATCTGCAGAGACAAGGCAGAGCTCCACGAAGCCAGAAGCTGGACGAGATCCCGAGCAACCGGCTCTCAGGAAATGGATCCGGGGACACTGAGGCCCCGGAGAAGCTACCTGGAGAGCTGGAGGAGGCACAGCGGGCGCCGGGTGTGCGAAAGGAGCCTGCGGCGTCGCTCCGTGGTAGCCGGCCTCTCCTGCCCGCCCCGCAGAGCTCTCCAGCTCTGCCCCTCGCGTCTTAGTAGCCGGGACAGCGCTAGTGGAGAGACACCGCTTCCCCGAGGCACATGCAAGGAGAAAGCCATGCTGCTGGGGGCAAACGGAGGCGCCCGTCACCATGCTGCAGGTGGATCCCAGCCATGCAGAGGAGGAGGGCCTCGCCCGCAGGCATCCTGGGGGGCGGCATGCATTGGGCCGCTGCGGTGCCCAGTACCTGTCAAGGGCCCCACCGGGGTTAACAGTTTGACTCATCGTGGTGGGCTGCATCGCAGAAGAAGCGTGAGCCCCGCTTGGCGGTGCGGGCCGTGAAAGGGACACTCTTCAGCACTGTGGCCCAGGAGAGAGACAGGGTCAGGTCCCGGAGGTGGGGGTGTGGCTGGGGGCTGAGCCCGGGAGGGAAAGGGCCGCACCTGTGATGATGTCCTCGATGGTGCCGTCCTTGCCCTCGTACACGGGCCGGTGCTCCTTGGCCTGGCGCCGCCGCAGCTCTGCGATTAGCTCCTGCTGCTGCCACTTGTTCCGTTGGGATGGGGTCTAAAGTGGGGCATGGGAAGGGGAAGGGGGTCGTGGGGAGCCTGAGTGGACTGAGCCTGCCCTCCGTGCAGCCTGAGCACCGCCCACTGCCGGGAGCCCCCTCCCCCGGCGCCCTCCCAGCCCTCAGACTGCAGCCCAGGCCCTCTGGGTGGTCTGGAGCTCCTTTTCTGTCCTGTGTTCTCCGCTCCACCCACTCCTATTCCTTTGCCCTGTTCTCCAGGCCTCAGCTCTTGGTCCCACCCACCTTGGCATCCAGTTTCTTGGCTTCCTGAGCCAGCTGCTTCTCCCGCATTACCTCCTCCTGCTTTTTGCGGGCTTCATTCTCTTGTTCTGCTTCCTAAGAACCATGGGAGGTGGGGGTGAGGCTCGCAGGCGGTGAGAGGCGGGGCCGACAGGGTGGAGAGTGGGTGGCAGGGGGACGCTAACCCCAGGTGGCCACCCTGGAGGGGCACTTCCTGCTCCGAACAATGACAGGAAGGGCCTGGGCCCCCACCCTGCCCACCAGTTCACAGCTGAGAGGCCTGTGGCCGGCGTCCATCACTGCCTCCCAGGACTCGGAGGAGACGGAAAAGGCCCAGACTCGAGGCCCGCCCCTCTCCCTGCCCCAGATTTCTCCCCGTCACTCGTCACAGCAGCTCTTCCACTCACCTTGTAAGAACGAATGAACCGGACAAACACTGGGAAGAACACAGAAGGAGGTGTGGTCTTGGGGCTCTCACCGAAGTAGCGCACCACTGCGCTGTAGGCTTCCTGGGAAAGGGTGGCGCGTGGGTCAGCCCGGCCGGGGAGAGAGACAGGAGGCCCAGGGAGAGCAGACTCCGGGGCCAGGGCAGGAGCTAGCTGCCCCTCCCTGAGGACTACAAGCGAACTTGGGGCTCCCCACGAGGACATCTGCGCCCCTCGACACACACAGCTCTCCAGACCCAAGCACCAGGCCCTCCCCAGGGCAGCCAGCGCCCCCTCCCCCCGCCGTCCCTCCC
>NW_004567135.1:7479780-7504930 GCF_000260355.1 Condylura cristata | reverse complement strand
GTGCCGTGGGCTGGAGCTCTTGCCCAGAGGACCCTAGCCTGGGGCGTGGGGGCCACTTTGCTTTCTCTGACCCTAGGCTGCTTCTGCATAGTTAGGAGATGGGGTCTTTGTTGAAGGTGTGGGTTAAATGCTGTGTGGGGTGCTTAGCACGGTACTGAGTGTTTCGTAAGCGCTCAGTAAATAGAGGCCAGGGCAGGGGCCAGCGGATATTGCTGGAGAATGTGTGGAAGTTATGAGCAGCAGGAGGGCCCTGCAGGGACCCAAGATTTCAGCCAAAGGAACAAAGAGCTAATTGTGAGAAACCCGGGTGTCAGTCAGCACAGGGAGACACGCCACCCTGCTCACCTCCCGGAGGGAGCCAGTGCCCCGGGCTCCCTGTGCCAGCCGAACCCAGGTGGGTGGGGCCGGGGGCTCGTCAACCGTGAGGGTCTGGAGGACATCTTTTCTGAAGTGTCTCAGTCCTGTGGTTCTCTTCTGGGGTCAGGGGTCTTCTCGGGTGTCTGGTAGCCCGACCCTCTGCCCGCCCCCGAGGTTGGCTTTGCACCTCAGCTGGCGGTGCTGAGCGTGCCGCTGTGCTCACAGGACCGGGGCTTCTGCGTGGAGGTGAGCACAGCCTTTGAGGACTTCGCCCACGTCATAAGCTTTGACAAGAGGGCTGCTGCGCTGGATGCAGGCAACATCAAGCTCACCTTCAATAGTGTGAGGGGCTGGACAGGGTGGGGTGGAGTGGGCCCCTCGTGGTCTGACCCTTAGCACTCACTGTCCCCATTGGGTGAGTCAGCAGGGGGGCGGGGGTGACAGTAGGGGCCGGAACCCCAACCTCCTAAGGTACCACAGGGGACCCAAGCATACCCCCCCTCGCCCCCCATCCCGGGTGACCCTGTTCCTCGCTTCCTGCTGTCAGCTGCTGGAGAAGGCCGAGGCCCGGGAGAGAGAGCGCGAGAAGGAGGAGGCGCGAAGAGCACGGCGCCGGGAAGCAGCCTTCCGGAGCATGCTGCGGCAGGCCGTGCCTGCGGTGGAGCTGGGCACCGCCTGGGACGAGGTCAGGGCCGCCACCCCCGCCGGGTCCCCGCCTCAGCCGCGACCTGCCCTGTGCTCACGGCCTCCCTGACATGCGGATGTGCTAATCAGTAGCGTGCTCGTCCCCGTTCAAGGTCCGTGAACGTTTTGTGTGCGACTCGGCCTTCGAGCAGATCACGCTGGAGTCGGAGCGGATCCGGCTCTTCCGGGAGTTCCTGCAGGTACTGGAGGTGAGGCGGTGCTTCTCCTCTGTCTGACCCGCGCGTGACCACCTGAGGGCAGCTGAGCAGGGGCCTCACCCCTGGGCCTCTCCTTTTGTGGAATAACTGGAGGTGAGGTCTCAGGGTACCCCAGGATAGACCTAAGGCCCTGGGAGGAGGTAAAACCGGATTTTAGGATGCAAGGTCCTTGCTAGGGCTAACCCTAACCCTTCCTCACCCCTCCCCCTGCCTCTGCCAGACCGAATGCCAGCACCTCCACACCAAAGGCCGAAAACATGGCAGAAAGGGCAGGAAGCACCACCGCAAGCGTTCCCACTCGCCCTCAGTGAGTTGGGGGATGGAGGGCATGCGGGCGAGGCTGGGCTGTCTTGGGGGAGAACCACTTTTCTTGTTCTGTGGTAATTCATCTTCCCTGGAGATTTGGGGACCACCTTGCCCCTGGACCCCCTCTGTACCCCCAGGCTGGAGGACTTTGATGGGACAGAGAGCCCCCGCTGACATGTCTGCTGATCTGCCTAGGGCTCCGAGTCAGAGGAGGAGGAGCTGCCCCCACCACCTCTCCGGCCCCCCAAGCGTAGAAGGCAGAACCCCTCAGAGTCAGGCTCAGAACCCTCTTCCTCACTTGATTCGGTTGAAAGTGCGGGTGCTGTCCCTGGAGGACGGGGCTCCCCATCTTCCCACCTGCTCCTTGGATCCGGTAAGCAGTTGGTGAGGTGCTGGCCCAGAGTGAGAGGAAGCCCCTGACGTGTGGGGGCAGGGCGGGTTGGGAGGCCGCACCTGTCAGTGGGGTGCAGGAGTTGGGGAAGCAAAACTGAACTTCCTCAACGTGTCTGAGGAGCGAGCACTGGCTGTGGTAGAGAAAAGGCGGCTTCCTCCCTTCTCCCACAGGACTTCGGCTTTTTCTCTCCCCAGATCATGGCCTTCGGAAAGCCAAGAAACCAAAAAAGAAAACGAAGAAGAGAAGACACAAGTCGGTGTGTAGAGAAGGAACTTCTGTCCAAGGCCCTGCCATTTTGAGATCTCTTCCACCCGCCTCCCGGGCTGTCCTTCACAGGAACTGAGGAGGCGGGCTCTGGGCTCTTACAGAACAGTCCTGAGAGCGAGACAGACCCCGAGGAGAAAGCTGGCAAGGAGAGTGATGAGAAAGAACCAGAGCAGGACAAGGACAGGGCGCTCCGGCGGGCAGAGCGCCCTAACCGCTCTCCAGGCTTTGGAATCAAGAAGGAGAAGGTGAGAGGCAGGCACCGGGCCCCGGCCCTGTCAACGCTCTGACGAGGCCTCCACGGCCCTGGGGAGGCTTTGGGTGAGCTGTGCCTTTGCTCCACCAGACGGGCTGGGACACGTCCGAAAGTGAGCTGAGCGAGGGCGAGCTGGAACGGCGGCGGCGGACGCTCCTGCAGCAGCTGGACGACCACCAGTGACCCGGCGGGCCGCCCTGCCTCGGGTCTGCGGCCGCGGCGCCCGGCTCTCCCTCGCCACCTGCCCCAGGCTCTTTCCTCGGTTCGGTCTAGTCCGCTCTTCCGCAAGTAGCCCCACCCCGACACTGCTGCCGGCGCCTTCCAAGGCGGCCTGCGGTGTTCCGGGGCCCCCCCGCCGGGCCAGTGCCGTCCTTGCCCTCCACCCCAGCCCAGACTGGTGGTGTATGCTGTGCGGGTGGGTGGGGCCAGTAGATAATACGTGAGCGGGGCTCCTGGGAAGTGACCTGCTGGTGGACACAGCCAGGGTGGCAGAGGGCGGCCCTTACCCTGCAGCATCAGTGCCTGCTCCTGCCTGCTGGGGCCCTGGGGCTCCTCTGCTTCTTCTTCCAGCCCCAGAACCCAGTGTCTGTGTGTTTGGTTTTGTTTTTTAAATAATATTTATAACATGGCCGGTGGCTCTTTTGTCTTTCACATATGCTGCCGGGCCAGGCCGGGCCGGGCCACCGGTGGCCAGCAGAGGGCAGCAGTGTCCCGCCGCAGGCCAACCTCCCTTTGTGTGACTGGGGTCCACCCACCCTGGCTCCCACCTCCCCCAGGCAGATGGCAGCTCTCCCCAGACTCCTTCCCACCCGGGCCGGGCCGGGCCACTCTGAGGCCGCCTCGTCCCCCCGCCCCACTCAGAGAGGAGACAGGCAGGCCTGGTGCTTCAAGCCTTTGTTTAAAGTGGGACGGTCTGAGGTTTATGTACAAGAGAGAAGGGAGGTGGTACATGTACAAAAAAGGAGGGGCCCCTGTGTGCCTTTGTAGGGGCTGAAAAGAAATTGGCAGAGACGAACAACTGGTCAGCTTAGCACCACCAACCTCCTGCCAAAGGAGCCCTGGCTGAGGAGAGAGGGTGCGGGTGACGTTGCCAGCCTTCCTCCAGCCAGGCCGACCTCCGCCTCCACCACGCGCAGGGCAGGACTGGCTCAGAGAGAAAAGGGCCCAGGCGGACAGGCTCTCCGCGGGACCCCTGCTGGGCACCTCTGTGCGGGGCCGGAGGGGACCTGATGCTGCAGGACTTTGTGTCTCTGGCGCGCAGCTGACCGTGGGGCGGTGAGCAGGAAGGGGCGGGAAGGTGGACTCGCCACCCGCTCTGAAGGCAGCAAGGCCTCGGTGCCTGGTTTTTAAGGCTGCGCGTGTTGTCCTCCCAGCCCCGTGCTGGCCCTTTAGGAAATAGTTGAAACCTTGGGGCAAAGTGCAGAAATGGAGGCACCAGGGAGGTGCCAGGTCCAGAAGCCCCAGCGCCCACAGCCAGGCGGCAGACACCAAGCACAGAGCTTCCTGTGTGTGCCCCGCCGACTTCGGGGCTCAGGGTCGAATGCCGCCGCCTCCAAGAGGCGTCAGTGAGGGCCTGGAGCCCGAGGAGGGCCACCGGGTGGTGCGGCGCTCTTGGCCTGCTGGCAGACGACGATGGGCTGGTGACGGAGGCCTGCAGGGAAGACAGAGGCCTGTGAGGAGGCGTGCAGGCCGGCCTGGCCCGCCCTCCGTAGACACAGCGCCGGCAGGAGTGGCCCCAGACAGCACAGCCACTCGCCAGGCTGAGGAGGGAAAGGCTTAGAGGTTGGAGGGAGGATGGGGTGGAGGTGGGGGCCGCGCTGATGGGCTCTGCGTTTTCAGAGGCCCGAGCGGGGGTGACTAGAGGCCACTGGGCCATCTGCAGAGACAAGGCAGAGCTCCACGAAGCCAGAAGCTGGACGAGATCCCGAGCAACCGGCTCTCAGGAAATGGATCCGGGGACACTGAGGCCCCGGAGAAGCTACCTGGAGAGCTGGAGGAGGCACAGCGGGCGCCGGGCGTGCGAAAGGAGCCTGCGGCGTCGCTCCGTGGTAGCCGGCCTCTCCTGCCCGCCCCGCAGAGCTCTCCAGCTCTGCCCCTCGCGTCTTAGTAGCCGGGACAGCGCTAGTGGAGAGACACCGCTTCCCCGAGGCACATGCAAGGAGAAAGCCATGCTGCTGGGGGCAAACGGAGGCGCCCGTCACCATGCTGCAGGTGGATCCCAGCCATGCAGAGGAGGAGGGCCTCGCCCGCAGGCATCCTGGGGGGCGGCATGCATTGGGCCGCTGCGGTGCCCAGTACCTGTCAAGGGCCCCACCGGGGTTAACAGTTTGACTCATCGTGGTGGGCTGCATCGCAGAAGAAGCGTGAGCCCCGCTTGGCGGTGCGGGCCGTGAAAGGGACACTCTTCAGCACTGTGGCCCAGGAGAGAGACAGGGTCAGGTCCCGGAGGTGGGGGTGTGGCTGGGGGCTGAGCCCGGGAGGGAAAGGGCCGCACCTGTGATGATGTCCTCGATGGTGCCGTCCTTGCCCTCGTACACGGGCCGGTGCTCCTTGGCCTGGCGCCGCCGCAGCTCTGCGATTAGCTCCTGCTGCTGCCACTTGTTCCGTTGGGATGGGGTCTAAAGTGGGGCATGGGAAGGGGAAGGGGGTCGTGGGGAGCCTGAGTGGACTGAGCCTGCCCTCCGTGCAGCCTGAGCACCGCCCACTGCCGGGAGCCCCCTCCCCCGGCGCCCTCCCAGCCCTCAGACTGCAGCCCAGGCCCTCTGGGTGGTCTGGAGCTCCTTTTCTGTCCTGTGTTCTCCGCTCCACCCACTCCTATTCCTTTGCCCTGTTCTCCAGGCCTCAGCTCTTGGTCCCACCCACCTTGGCATCCAGTTTCTTGGCTTCCTGAGCCAGCTGCTTCTCCCGCATTACCTCCTCCTGCTTTTTGCGGGCTTCATTCTCTTGTTCTGCTTCCTAAGAACCATGGGAGGTGGGGGTGAGGCTCGCAGGCGGTGAGAGGCGGGGCCGACAGGGTGGAGAGTGGGTGGCAGGGGGACGCTAACCCCAGGTGGCCACCCTGGAGGGGCACTTCCTGCTCCGAACAATGACAGGAAGGGCCTGGGCCCCCACCCTGCCCACCAGTTCACAGCTGAGAGGCCTGTGGCCGGCGTCCATCACTGCCTCCCAGGACTCGGAGGAGACGGAAAAGGCCCAGACTCGAGGCCCGCCCCTCTCCCTGCCCCAGATTTCTCCCCGTCACTCGTCACAGCAGCTCTTCCACTCACCTTGTAAGAACGAATGAACCGGACAAACACTGGGAAGAACACAGAAGGAGGTGTGGTCTTGGGGCTCTCACCGAAGTAGCGCACCACTGCGCTGTAGGCTTCCTGGGAAAGGGTGGCGCGTGGGTCAGCCCGGCCGGGGAGAGAGACAGGAGGCCCAGGGAGAGCAGACTCCGGGGCCAGGGCAGGAGCTAGCTGCCCCTCCCTGAGGACTAGAAGCGAACTTGGGGCTCCCCACGAGGACATCTGCGCCCCTCGACACACACAGCTCTCCAGACCCAAGCACCAGGCCCTCCCCAGGGCAGCCAGCGCCCCCTCCCCCCACCGTCCCTCCCGCCTTGCCTCGGCCGTCTTGGCATCACGCTGGAGCTTGTCCAGTTTGCCTTCGTTGGTGCCAAGGAAGTTGCGAAGGACGCTGTTGTCATGGATGCTGCACTCCCGCCGAATCAACTCCATGCCCCGGCCCAGCTCCTTCACGTCTAGCAGCACGTTCTCCAGGGACACTGGTGACCAGAGTCCAGGCTGAGGCCTGTCCAGGCCCGACATGCCTGCCCCCTTCCAGGCACAGTGCGCTCTGGCCCTTCCCTTCAGCCTGGGCTTTTCTGGGTCCTCACCCCTGCTGCCTGAGCCACTGCGAACACATGGGCCCGCCAGCTTAGCGGGGTCCACCTCATAGGCATGAGGACAGCCATGGTGGTGGAGAGGTCATGACCCCAAGAGCAAGGAAGGCGGAAGGCGGCCAGAGGCTGCTCGTCTAACGCAGCGGTCTCAGGCTTTTCGTGGATGGGGCAGAAATCCCAGCTACCTCCCATCGTGGGGGCTTTCTGGTTTCTGAACGCTTCCCACAGAGACATGCAGCCTCCGTGGCCAGCGGAGGAAGCTGGGAGTGGAGCGTCACAGCTGCCTTCCTCTGCCTGCGCTCACCGCACCCAGGTGGGAAGGGCTGAGCGGGCCTGGTGCCCACAGGAAGGCTCCCTCTGGGGTGGCCCCGCGGAAAGCTTTGAGGCAGTCGGACTACACGAGCCAGAAACAAAGGGACCCAAGTGTTCCCTCCGCGTGGCTTCCTGGGATTGTCCTGCGCTGGGCCCGAGGGCAGGCTTGCTCACCTGCTGCAGCCTTCTCCACGAAGTGCAGCTCGTGCCAGAAGTTAGCCAGGTCTGGGTACTTCTCCTTCACCGTCAAGGCGATGAAATGCAGCAGTGTCATCTTCCTGTCTGTGGACTTGGTGTCCAGCAGCTGGGAGAGGGGAGCAGGAAGCAAAACGGAGGATTTAGCACCCCGGCTCCGTGGTCACCGCCCCTCTGGCCCCGGCAGCCCCCGCCGTCTTACCAGGTCCAGGCTCTGAAGCTTGAAGCCGTACACAGCCCCTCGCTTGCTGCTGTTCATGTAGTTCCCCAGTGCGAGGATGATCTGCCCAGTGATGGATGGGCAAGGTCAGGTCAAACCCGAGGGCTCCTTCCTCCCGGAGAGCCCCGTGCCGCTCCCACCCCCTAACCCCCAGCCCCGGGAAACAGCAGCACCCCTGGCCACAGCCTCTTCCCACCTCCAACATCTGCTTCAGCTTCTGCGAGGACTTGACAGACGCGGAGGCCGCAATGATGGCATTGAGTTGCTGGAATGCAAACGAAGAGTTGCGGAACCAGGCCTAGGTGGGGGCACCCGGTGAGGGCGGGAAGACTGGCAGGGCAGGGGGAGAACAGCAGCGGGAGGGTCGTACCGGCGTGAGCATCTGCAGGTTGTCCTGGAAGTTGCCCAGGAAGGCCATGCCCGCCATCCGCTGGGTCAGCCGCTCCACCTTGCTGAAGAGCAGCATGAAGCGGTCCTCGGCGGCCAGCTCCTCCACGGGCTGCCGCTCCCGCTCGTACTGGCGCAGCAGCTTGACCTCGGCCTCAGTGGGCAGGAAGCGCATCAGGCACTCCACAAAGTCCACCGGGAGCGTCTGCAGGTCAAACCTGCGGAGGAGGGGGGACCACCTCAGGCCCCGCCTGCCCGCCTTGGCCTCCCCGCTTGTTCTCCAGCTCCCAGGACAGCCGGCCGCTGGCAAAGGACCCAGGACCCAGTCGGCAACCGCCACGCCCTGTTTAAGCCCCTTGGGCATCTTCCCTCCGCTCCCAGGGAGCCCTAGGACCCAGCGTGGCTCAGGAGGCCCAAGGGCAAGGGCGGCCCAGCGCTGCCCTGTCTCCTCTGCCCCTTACGCTAAAGACGCCATCGCTCTCCAGTCCTGTTTCTCCCTGCAGGCCCTGCACTGGACTTCATCTGCTTCCTTCAGGTCACAAGGGAGACAGCCCCTCCCGGGCAGCCTGCCCTGACCACCAGGCCCAGCTGGGTCAGTGGGTGGCTGTCACCCAGTGCTGCTGGGCTCCACCCACTAGACCGAGCTCCTCCAGCAGAGGCCTGGGCTGCGGGCCCGCTCCCCACACGCCTGCATGTATCAGGGGCGCAATGAGTGCTGGCGGGCGCTCCGCAGTCCGGCGCCTGAGTAGCGAGCTGCGCTGCTAACTGGCAGGGGCTGGGGCGGGTCCTCACGTGTGGATGGCCCTACAGATTTCCTCGGCGGAGCGGCCAGCCTTGCGCAGGGTGATGGCCAGGTTCTTGGCACGATTGGCTTCCAGCAGTGTCACCTTGCTGGCCGCCTTCTGTGCGGTCTTGTTCTTGGAGCATAGGAGGTCGAGGGCAGGGCCCTGGGCTTTCGTCTTGAACAGTTCTTCAAACTTGTCCAGGTCCAGGTCCTGGCCGGGGTGGGCAGAAGGGGACAACGCTGTAGGCCAGCGTGTTGCGGGCACCAGCCTGGCTCTGCTTCACGAGGGCTGAGCCCAAGGTTGGGTTGAAAGGGTGGACTAGGCCCCAGTCCCAGCCCCTCCCCCCCGCTGTGCCCAGCCCCCCACTACCTCCAGGATCTTCTCATCATCAAGTTCACTGAAAACAGTGCCGCTGATCTGGTTGGGTTTCAGGGCTGTCCAGTTGAAGACAGGCAGCCGGAACTTGGTCTTGATAGGCTTCTTGATGCGGATGGCTAGTTTGGAAGGAGGCTCGGTGAGCAGAGGGCAAGGGCCCATTTCGGCAGCTCTGCAGGCCCCACCCAGTGCCTGGGACACTCACCTGACAGCCCTACTGTCAGTACCACAGAGGGGCCAGCGCCAGGGAGAGGTGGGGCTGGAGGACATCTGTCTGGAGGCAGAAGAAACGGCAGGGTCAAGGCGCTCTTCAGAGGGTCCCCCTCTGCCCACCCCGCTGGTCCTTAAGGATGTTCAGGGAAGGGCCTCCCTGGAGGCGCAAGGGGCTAATCTCAGCACTAGGAAGCCGTCCACAGCCACTACGGCACCTGTTCAATCCCTGGGCAGGGAGTGACCCACAGGGTGCAGCAGACCTCTCCTGTCCTGCCTGCTTTGCCCCCCGTCGCTGTCTCTGGTGAATCCTCTGGCGAATCCCCTGCACTGCTGGCCTGCACCCCAGTTCTTGTATGCATAAATAAATCAATCTTAAAAAAAGACCGACGTTCAGGGAAGGAGGCTGCGTGAGCCCCGTACCCCGCCTGCCCTCAGGGCTCCCAACGGACCGGCTGGGCCAGTCTCTGACCCACTGTTTTGCTTTGGCCCGGGAGTGGTCTTCCGAGGAACCGGGAGCAGCATCTTTGTGACACCTGAAAGCTACGTGTGCCCTTCGAGGTCCCCAGCAGCTCGAGCCTCCTTACGTTCTAGCTTGGCTCTCCCACCCGAGTCTGCATCCTTCTGGCCACATCCCCAGCTTCTCCCCGTGGAAGACACTGCTGACGGGGCTCTCGGTCTCCCAACTCAACGAGGCTCCCCTCCTGGCTCCCGGGGTCCAGCTTACCTGGTAAAGGGGGAGGCGGCGGGGGCAAGGGAGGAGCTGGTGGTGGAGGCAGGGGTAGGGCCTCCTCCGTGGGCAGAGCGGGAGCCAGGGGGTCCAGGTCAGAGGCGGGCACGCCCTCAGGCAGCGCCGCGTGGCCGACCCGGGCCAGGGCCTCACTGCCCGCTGCCTCGGGGCCCCGGGCCCCGGGCTCCAGGTGGCGCTGCCGCTGGAAGGCCTCCTCCTTCTCCTTGATGAGCCGCCGCAGGGTGTGCACCTGGTGGCTCGTGCTCTCGTACGTCTCCTGCCGGGAGAAAGCGCCAGGAAGGCCGGAGTGGGCTGACCTGCGGGAGGGAGCCGCTGGCCCGGCAGGAGCCGTCGCCAAAGGGCTCACAACAGAGGCCCGGAGTAGCAGAAACCCAGGGGGGCGGGGGGGAAAGCTGGAATCCAGAGAACAGGGGGGCAGAAAAGCCAGCCCGCCGCGCTGGCCCCGGGACGTCCTTCTCTGCCCCAGCCTTCAGTCTCGCTGGTGCCACGAGGCCCAGGGAGAAGGTGCCTCTGCGCAGTGTCCTTGGCCTGCCGGCCGGCGGCTTCAACTACTCCCGCCACACTCCGCTGCTCTCACTGCTCCGTCTCACCCGGCCCTGGGTGACCACTCACTGGGAGCCCCATGGACAGGACCTGGCCTGGCCATCTCGGGTCTTCCAGATCTCAGTACAGCTCTTAAGACTCTTACCAGGGGCTCAGCAGGCATGTATTGAGCCCCTGCAAGAAAAGGTAGGTTGAGTCATGACTCTAACTTTTGAGGTTACTTGGAAGTTCATCTAATTCTGGTGTCCCAGACGGGGAGACCTTTCACGATCTCTTCATCTCCCGTCTGGGACACCAGCTGTCCTGATAAAAAGCCCGGAGCACAGGGCTACTCTGCACCTGTTCATTCCCCAGGCCTGGGAGAAGCACAAGGGTGTGGGGGGAGCCTGACTCCAGGTGCGTGCGGCTGCCCCACCTGCTCCCGCCTCTTCTGCGTGTGTCTGGTCCTCTCTGACTTCCGCTTCCCCCGCCAGCTGAAAACTAAGGCGAGGGGCCCCCGGTGGCGTATGGCTGTCAAGCTACCACAGCCACTGAGGTGCGGGCTCAGCCCCCAGCCCCAGCGGGGAGTGACCCCCCGCGGCGCAGCGCACCGACTCTCCTGCTGTTCCCCCAGCACTGTCCGCCTGTTCCGCTCCCCACTCTGTCTCTGGTGAATCCTCTCACTGCTCCCCACCTCTGACCTGCACCACAGTTCTTGGGAGAATTTTTAAAAATACCTAAATTAAAAATCTTTAAAATAGGCCCTCCCTGGTGGCGCAGCGGGTTAGAGCACAGCACCAAGAAGCTAAAGCCGCTTCCGCATGAGTTCAATCCCCGCCGGCCCTGAGGAGATCCCCATGGTGTGGCAGACCTCTCCTGGCCCGCCCGCTGCTCCCCTCAGCGGTGGGCTTCGTCCATCTGCCTGTTCTGTACCCCACTCTGTCTCTGGGGAATCCTCTCACCCTCCACATCTCTGGCCTGTACCCCAGTTCTGTACAAAAACATAAATCTTTAAAAATAAATGAGCCAACTGAGATGGAAAAAGGCACAAAGTGATGTAAAAATAAACTATTATCAAAAAAACAACAGTAAGGAGCAATCACCAGCCTACTCTCATCTGACGGCTTCAAGGGAGGTCAGAGGACGTCACCTGACTCCCGAGGCAGGAAAGCAAGCCCCCAGGGCCCTGGGCTGCGCAAGGTGGGGGGGGGTCCCCCGCCCAGGTCACAGTACCTTGATGCTCTCTAGTTCCTTCTCTCGCTGTAGCAGTCGCTTTTCTAGCTCTGCCACCCGCATCATGTTCTCATTCTCTAGGTCCAGAAGTTTCTCCGTGAGCTGCAGGATCAGAAGGGCAGGTGCAGGGCTACACACTCAGAATAGCGTCCAGTCAGGAGCTGGGCCCAAGCGTGCTGCCCGGGGCCCAAAAGCAAAAGAGCTGGCGGCCCCCCTGCGTCACTCCCGTGGGCCCAGGGCCTGAGGCCACGTGATGCAGCGCAAGGCGTGGCCCACTCAAGCCTGAGGCCACCACGCCAGGCGTGGAGGCCCGGTGTTCTGCCCAGCGCCCCCGCCGCAGCTTAACGGGGGCTCAGTCTGGAGGTCAGCCAGGGCTCCGCCAAGCCCGGGTTCCTGGGACTCAGAAGCCCCATCCGCAGCGCCCCACAGGCACAGCAGGGAGACCTACGTGGGAGACGCGCTCCTCCAGCTCCTCCACCTTCTCCAGGGCCACGTTCTTGGTCTCGGCGTCCTCCAGCAGACCCCCCACATCGAACACGTTGTCCAGGTAAGCCTGGATCTGCACCTGCAGCTTCTCACTCTCCGTGTGCCTCGACTTCTGGGGAAGAGCAGAGGGCTGGTAGCTGGGGAGTAGGCACAGGGCGAGGGGAGCCTCCCCAGAGAGGAAGGCCACTTCCTGACGCCTCGGGCCCAGGGGGAGGCTACCGCAGGGTCACGGGGAGGCCTGAGTTCAGGCTGCAGGCCCAGGATGTCCATGACTAGCTCAAGTAAAAGAAAAACCCTCCGCGGTATGTAAGCTGGCCCCTGTCCAGAGCTGACCAGAACGTGAGCCCAGCTCACCTGCAGGAAGTCCTCCAGCCCCAGCTTGGTAAACTCATACTGCAGGTGGACCCGGAAGTTCATGTCCTCCACCGAGTGCACCACGATGTTGATGAACTGCATGCAGGCCACCTGAGGGAGAAGCAGCAGGGGAGACGTGAGGCGGGTGCGGCGGCCCCTGCCCCTCCTCGAGGGTCGTCAAAGCAGCAAACAAAACACAAAGGCAGGCCTTGCTGGGCGCAAGAAGGGTGTTAGAACTTAAGCTCCATAGTCATTGTATGAAGACTAGCCAGTCACATGGGAAATCAGTGCAAATGGAGACAAGCCCTTTGGTTTCCGCTGCACTTCGGTTTGCATTTCTTGAGACAGCGCGCTTAAGCTGAAGCCCCTCCACTGACGGGGAGAAGACAGAGACGACACTGGGCAAGGACGCGCTCAGGGCGGGATGGGCAGGTGCAGCGGGCACGGGGGTGGGCCCAGGGGCACAGGCCTCTAACAGCTCCCTGGGTGGGCGGGGGACAGGGGCCCTGGCTGAGCAGGGCCCCGTACCCACTCTCCCGGTCTGCTGTCCACCAGGCGGCCAAGCCCCCTGGCACGTGCGACCCTGGCCCGCTCCTCACCATGAAGTCGATGTTGCTGTCCTCGTTCCGGAAGTACTCCATCAGTTTCTCAAAGCGGTGCAGCTCCTTGCACACCTGTACAAGCAGCGTTTCTCGGTGGAAGGCTCTGCCCCAGGTGGGGCCCAAGCCCCGGGGCCCCCAGGAGCATCACAGCTAAGGGACAGGCTCACACCAAGTATGACCACAACTCCCTACGCAGCGGGCCATCCCCGGGACCCTCATCAACATGCCGGGGCTGCTCGGCAGAGCTGTGTCCTTCATCGGGGTTTCGGTGCCACTGGGGTAGGCCAAGAAGGGACACGGGGGTCTGCTGTTGCCAAGTTACTGAAGGAAGGAGGGAGGAAGGCGAGCTGTTGCTGGCCATGGTGAAGGAGGCTCAGGCCTCGGGGGAACACGAGAGGGAGGCCTCAGGGGAGGCCAGGGTACGGGAAAGCCCCTGTGCTGACAGGGGTCCAGAGACTCCCTTGAGCCTCTGGCTTCAAGGAGGAAGAGCCATTTCCTGGCTTGAACAATGGCTGCGAGGAAAGAGGTCCAAAGAGGAGGAAGGGGTGGGGCCAGCAGCTGTGGCTGGGTGTTGAGGAATCCTATGTTGGGGCAGAGTTTTGGGCAGGCCCAGAGGCCGGAGAAACTCCAAGTAGGAGCTCCTCCCCACTCCCCAGCCTCCAGGGAGGACCTGCCGGCCTCCCTGTGCTGCGCACACCTGCCTTGGCTTCTCCCAGCGGGCGACTGCCTCGGGACCACCTAGTTCTCTAGGTGATTCTGAGACGTGGCGAGTTCAGGGCCACCGGGCTGCAGCCCTCGGCGACCTGAGGACGCCTCAGCTGGCCATTCAGGTTTCCCGGCACAGAATGGCACGCCTGAAGTCTGATTTTGGTTAAAAGGAGGAGGGGCAGCCTACTTCACGAAGCCCTGGGGTGTGTGCGGTCACGGGAGCAGCGCTTACACACGTTCGGGAGACTGACCTCTTTGAAATTGTCAAAGGCGGCCAGGATGATTTCGTGACCTCCGCGCACCAAACACACGGCTGCCAGGAGCTCCAGGACAAGGGCTTTGGTCCTACGGGGCGAAGAAGGCACTCAGCGCCCTGGCGGCCACACGACTCACATCCACTTGCAACTGGGTGAGCAACTCCAGAGTGGAGTCGGCCTCGCATGAGGGGAGAGGTTGGCTGCGCTCGAGGGAGGCAGGACCAGCCCCTCCCTCTCCCAGTGTAGGGACATGGGCCGGGCCCCCCCTCCCGCAGAGGAGAGCCCTGAGCTGAGGCACTGACCCAGGCCCCCAGAGCGCTGGGCCCAGCGGGAGGATGGGGGAGCCGCTCACCTGGGGTTCTTGTTGTTGAGGCTGAGCGCAATCTCGTTGACCGCGTGGGGGTGGGACATGACCAGGTTGAAGCCGTACTAGGCCCAGGGGAAAGAACACGGGGAACCGCGCTGGCGGGGCGGGCCCCAGCCTGGTCTCCCTGAGCGCGGGCCCACCAGCTGCCCAGCCCCCGAGGCCAGGGCCCCCACCTCACCTGATAGTTCATGATGGCTCTGAGGCAGAGGATGCAGACATGCACGTCATCCTTCTGGCTCACCAGGCGGGAGTTCTTCAGGGCCCTGCGCCCCGGGAGAGTGCTGTACCTGGAGGAGGGAACGGCTGAGCCGAGTCTGGGCTGCCTGCATCCCCCTGAGCAGCAGCAGAACCAGAACAGGAAGCAGCACCGGCACCCGCAGCCCAGAGAGAAGGTGCGGGGCAGGCTCGCCGCTGTCCTTGCCTCTCCGAACGGCCACCCAGCCCCTGGCTTTATCACCAGCCCCGACCATTCTAAATCGGGGTCTTCCAAACTGCAGCCAGAAGGTGTGGGCCTTCTGCGTCCTCCAGGTGGGGCCCGGAGAGATGTTCATTCGAGCCTCCCTCCTCCTCCTCCCAGTCGCTGCATCTTCCACATGTTCCCTGGGGCGGGGGCCGCTCGGCTCTCCCCGTGTGACTGTCCCCGAACGGGCAGAGCAGATCCAAGGCCGTAGGAGGAGACGCCTGACTGTGCCTCACCCCAGTGAGGCTTCATGAAAGAAAGAGGAAGCACGGAGGGCCCCTGCTCATCCATGACCAGAAGATCAGCGGCGTCAGAGAGCAAAACCCAGAGGGGCCATGAGAAAAGCAGGGCCGCAGAAGCCAGAGGAGAGGCCGCAGACCCCAAGGAACGCTCCCCGGGTGGCAGGGCCCTGGGGAGTCACCGGTCCATCTCCTGCCAGCCGGCGGGATGGCTCCTGGGCTACTGCGGTTGAACGACACACAGCGGCTTGGAGAGAAGGGCCTGAAGGAAGACGGGGCGGGAAGGCGAGCAGCGGGCAGGGAAGGGGAGCAGCGGGCAGGGAAGGGCTGGCCTCTGAGCAGCCGACAGGCAGAGTGCGGAGCCAGAGGGAGAGACAGGAGGGCGGGCGCTGGTCACCCTGAAAGCCAAGGAGCTGGATGAAGGCCCTTCCCGAGCGTCCCGGAGGAAGGGCAGAGTGAAGACCTGGAATGGAGGGGCCCCCAGAGAGGGGGTGACAAGAGGGGAGAGCTGGAACCCCAGGTGGGGTGGGCACAGTCGAGGCGGAGGTACTTACCCAGGACAGACTGCTGGGCAGAGTCAAGGAGACAGAGAGGACAGACCAGAGACAGACGGGCAGGCAGAGGCTAGAGAGCTGAGCCTGGAAGCGAGAGCGGGGAGGGGCGTGAGCACTCACCACGGGCCCCAAGCCGCGGCGGGCGGCAGGGTGGGAGGCGGGCGCAGAGCGAGAGCACATACCGGAGCGCAGACTGGCGCGCAGAGCGAGCGAGGCTGTTGGTGAAGGGGGCTGACAGGGCGCTGGGTGGCTGCAGGTCCTCGATGGACCTGCTCCAGGACCGGAGCTTGTCAAACGCACCATCGTCACCACTCTCCAGACCCTCAAAGTCAAACCTGGAGCAGGAAAGGACACGCGTGCGCACACACGAGAGAAACTCAGGGCCGAGCCCCCCGCGAGCCCACCCGGCCCGCAGCCTCTCGGCGTAAGAAGCAAAGGCGGCGAGCGGAGAAAGCAGCGGGACAGCGGCGTCGCACCTCGCGGTCAGCGGCCAACAGTCTCGGGCGGCACCGGGGGTGGGGGCGTCTGGGCCGCCGCCGCCCTGGGTGACCTCCCCGCGGCAGAGAGATCTGGCCTTAGACGGGGCATCTCACAGGCCCTGGCTCCCCCAGAACCGGGCGGGGGCGGGGGCGGGGGCGGGGCCGCCCCGCTGGCTGGCAGAGGGCACGGCCGGAGGGGCCTGCTCCTGGACCCGTCCCCTGAGGGCAGGCCGAGTGCCAGGGCAGGCGCAGGTCGGACGGCCCCTCACAGCGGCCATGGCGCGGTGTTAGCCATCGAGCACTGGGTTTCCTGTGGTTCTGCTCGAAGCCTCGAGGTGTTTCTGGCATAGAGGTGCTTCGGGCTGCAGCTTCCCTCGGGGAGGAAGTTACGGGCGGCGGCTGTGGACTGCGGCTCTCGGTCCGTCCGGGGCGGCAGTGGTTTCTGTTGCCCCCTTCTCACTCCTGCCCCCGCAGGGCCTCTCCCTGCGCACCCCACATGGGGATGTGCCCCCTAAGCGGCGGGCTCCGCTCCGCTGGCCTTCCTCTCGCTCCATGGGCCACCAGGTCCGAGGGAGTGTCCCCCGCAGGGCCTGCCCCCCAGGCCCTTTGCCCACCCGAGCAGCCTGGGCGTGGAAGGAAGAGGCCACGGCGGGGGCCAGGGTTCCAGAGGAAGCGGGGGCAGAGCCCGGTCAGGAGGCGTGTGACGGGGTGCTCCAGCAGACACCGGGCCTGCCTCTCTGGCTGCGGTCCCCCCAGCACTGGACGCCGCACCCGGCAGGTGCCCTCTCGCAATCGCCATCCGACTTGGCCCCCCTCAACCTTCCCAGAGTCCCTCCTGCTCCGCCCTGCCCTGCCCTTTCCCCTCACCTTGGGGCTTTTCTGGTTTTTTAAAGCTATAAATTAGTTGTTTTTGTTTTAGATTTTATTTATCTGTGTGTAGAATAACTGGGGGGTAGGCCAGAGTTACCGAGGCGGGGGCAGGGCTCCCCAGAGACGGACTGGGGAGCAGAGCAGGCAGATGGACTGAAATCCACTGCTGAGGGGGCAGCGGAGAGACAGGAGAGGTCTGCCGCGCCCTGTGGGTCACTCCCTGGCCGGGGTCGAACTCAGCCCTCGTGCTCGGTCTTTCTTTTAAAGCCGGACAGACTGCAGGCCCTGCCCGGACCCCACAGAGCCACGCTCCCGTGCATTTCGGTTGGGAGCAGCTGGAATTTGTTTGCTTTTCAAAACAGATAGGCTTATTTGGAAAAACAATCTACATCTTTTTAGTACAAAAGCTTTGAATTAAAAAAACAATCACATCAGCAATCCTCTTTTTTGTCTATAAAAGGAGCGGGTTTTCAGAGACAGGAGAACCGCAGGCGTGACTTCTGCAGGGCTGGGGGTGGGGAGTGGGCCACCCCGGACTGGAAAGGGGCGCAGAGGACACGTGCTGGTTGGAACCCCTAAGGAAATGGGGCTGGAGACAGGAGAACAGGGTGGCAAGGGTGGCAGGAGAGGTGAGTCTGGGCGAGGGCAGAGCAGGCGGGGCCGCGGGAAGGCGGACTTCCCCGGGCTCAAGCTGGGGAAAGTCACGGCTGTCCGGAATCCGTCTCCTAGGGCTTAACCTTGGCTGGCAGGAGCGCGTGGCCCACGGTGACCCTCTCTCGCATCTGGGGTTATGGAGGTGCCCCGCCAGAGTGACAACAGCGCCCTCCACAGAGCTGGGACACGGGCGCCGGGAAGCGCCTCCCACGCCACGCGTTACCCAAGGCTGCCTGCTGGCCACCTGCTGGCCTCCTTCCCTCCACCGCCCCACACTGCACTCGGTCACATCCAGCTTGAAAGAGTCCTGAATCCTGCGGTTTCAGTCTGGATCAAAGGCCATGTGCACTGCTCCTGGGGTGACCTGGGTAACCCCCCACAACTGGAGAGCCAAGGCGCAGCCCCCACCCGGGCACCTTTCCCAGAAAGCAGGCCCTCCTGGGCTGCTCAGCTTCAGCTTGGATCCTTTGGGCTCTGGCTGAGCCCCCTTCCCACATTACTCTCCTCTTGCTCCCCCAAACACTTCCCCTCCAGCCACCAGGGGTCTTCACGGACCCCCCCGCGGGCGGCCTGGCTGCCGCCCTGCCACACTGCTGCCTGGCGGCTCCCTCTCCCTGGCCTCGCCTTCCTGTCGCTGTGAGTTTGCCCTTCCCAGCCCGGCCCCAGTCCGGCGGCTACTCACATGACGGAACACTGGGCGAAGGACAGGTAGTCCACCAGCACGTCCAGGCCTTTGTTTTCGTCATTCAGAAACTCCCGTACCCACCTGCAGGTAAGGGCACAGTCGCTGAAGCGGGTTAAAGTAAGGGCCGGGGGCTACAGGCCGCAGCGCCCATCCTGGGTCTCGGGAGCCTGGCAACAGGCTGGGAACACTGAAGCTCCAAACCCCACGGCAGCCCCAGGCGTGGCCATGTCGCCAGCCTGGACTGCCCCGGGGGAGGGTACCGAGGAGCAGGGTGTGCGGGGAAGCAGCACGCCAGGCACGCGAGTTTGCAGGCGCCCCCTCGTCAGGGGCCAGGCCCGGCTCGGTCATTTCTAGATCCCGGGTATCTAGCGCCAGGCTGGGGCCACCGTGTTCTCCCCGTCTGCTGGAGGAGCGGGGCGGGGCGGGGCGGGGCGGGGCGGGGAGGTGGCTCCCAAGAGTGTCTGCTGCCAACCCGTGCAGACTGAGCCCCGGGGCCAGCACGCCCCCAGCACCACCCAGCCACCGCACAGGCAGGTAAGGTCAGCGCCTGGGGCCGGCGGCGTGGGCTGAAGGGCTGCCCATCACATTCGAGGACAGGCGTTTGGGGAAGCGGGCGCGCAGGGACACGAGGGCTGTGTCCGTCTGGGTGAGCCCGGCCCGACAGGAAAGGGGTGAGGGACCATCAGAACGCAGGTAAATCCAATGGCGACTGCTGGGAGCCAGAGAGGGGACTTGGGCCCTTCGGCCAGGGTGGCGGGGGTGGGGGGCAGTGGGTGGGGGGCGGCCACCAGGCCTCTGGGCTGCGCTACCCTCCCTGGACGGCGGAGTGACTCTCAGGACGGTCACGGGGAGGTTCTCTCCGCGGAGGGGACACTGACGACGCTCAGGGTGAAACCCCGGCTCCTCCGCTCCCCGCAGCATCTGCGGGGGTCTCTGCAGGCCGGCAGCGCAGGGAGGCTTCTCCCCCACAGCGGGAAAACCAGCGCCATGTTTGCCAGCCACACCGGGCTGCAGGGAGGCTGGGTCGGACCAAGCCCAGCGGAGATCTGGCAGCAGCTCCGGCTGAAACTGACTGACACCGGAGCTGCCTGAAGTTAGCTTCCTCTGGGGGCCAGCAGGCCTCCCGTTTCCTGTCTGTCTGCTCTCCAACTCCCCACCCCCTTCTCATTTCCTGTCTGAGTCTATACTGCTATTTTCGGGATCTTGACACTTTGAGGAGAGGTTAAAGGGCACTTATGCAAGGCCGAGAAGCCAATACAAACCCGGACAGGAGGCGGAGAAGCTCTGGAATCCCACTTCCCAGCCTGCCCGCTCCAGGGCCGGGTCCCCGCGGGCTGCCCTGTGCAGCTGCTGTGGGCCCGGCCCGGCAGGGGGAGGCTGCAGCAGGACCCTCCTCTCTCCCCAGGCCCCGGCCAGCTACCACCCTGGAGCGCCCACAGCCCAGCCGACAGCCTGACAAGCTCTTCCTGCCCAGAGATCCGGGAAGGATCCCGGCCCTCCCACACGGCTCTACCGGGAGAAGTCAGCTGATGACAGGGCTCCTAACATGCCAGACGCGAGCGGTTCCCTGGGAACCGAGAGCCAGGTCCAGACCTCTCACTTGTATGCCAGCTCCCGAGCCTGGGAACCATACTGCTCGGCCCGGCTCCTGGCCAGGGGCCAGAGGGGCGGGCACCAGGTGGAAGGCAGCAGACAGTGTCCGCACCGCGCAGCAGCCCTCTCCTGAGACGGCCCCCTCCTCACAGACAGGCCTCGTGGGGGACGAGGGGCTGAGGGGCGGGCAGGCCCTTGGGGGGCCCCCGCTGGCACGCAGGCCCTGACCCTCAGGGTCTCTGAGGAAGCCCTGCGCTTTCCCTCCTGTGAAAGGTGCAGGCGGTTGCGTTTCCCAGGGGCCAGCTTTCCAAGCCTCACGGTCGAGGGGTGGAAGTCAGTACGGGCGCAGCCGCCGAGGCCAGGAACTGTGCCCTTCCTGCGCTCTGCGGCGCCATCTCCCCGTGACTGCTGCTGCAGCACCCGGCTGCAGAGACGCGGCCTCGGGAGGGCTGCGAGGAGCCCAGGGAGCGGCTCGCGTGACAGGAGGCGAAGGCGGCCTGAGGCTCCCATCCCTGCTCTCGGGGAACCCCCGGTCGGCTCCCCCGCTCAGGCCCAACTTCTGCTCAAGTAAGCGCTCGATATCCGTGGCAGGTCTCTGGCCAGGATGGCCGCCTCTCCGCAGCCCTCCGGCATACGGCCACACGCACACAGGCACTCTGCCTCTCCCTCTCCCGGTCCTTTGCTGGTTATGGTTTTACAAAATGGAGGTCATGGCCTCCCTTTGCTGATCCTCACACCTTGGCCCTCTGCCTCTTCACTGAGCCCTGGTTTCCCACTCAAGAGACGGAAGAAAGGGCTCAAGCAGTTCCTAGGGGCCCTCTCAATGGGGGGCAGTAGCGCCTGTGAATACAGAAGACATTCACCCCCTCCCCCAAGGCCTTAGAGCTTCTTTCCTGGAGTTTCACGTGTTATTTTTGCTCATGATCTAAGATTAATCTTAGTTCAAGCAAGTAACCTTCTGGGCACCAAACAGTTCAGCAACCAGCTCTCCACCACCCAACACAACAGGCCCCTCCCCGGCCTCTCCTGGGCATCCCCTGGCCCTGGCCCGGCCCAGGCCACAGTCAGACTCCAGAGGGGACGTCTTCCCCCGCCAAGCTGCAGGCCGGGAGCGCCAGGAGAGGCCCGGCGGCATTTACCAGTAGCGTCCACTCAGCAGCGGGCAGAGGGGGTAGGCGACAGGCACAGTCTGGCGCCATTACAGGGACAACTCTGCCCCAAAGCAGGGAGCCACGCAGGCAGACCACCCTCACAGGACACCGGCTCCCCAGCTGTGGCCTGGGGCCAGGCGAAGAGGCTCTCGGGGCCCAGTTCCACTCACCCGATGTGGTTGGTCCGAAGTGAGATCTCCAGCTCCCTCAGTACTTTGGTTGACTCCTGCACCCTCCTCCTGAACTTCTGCAAATGGAATTTTCTGTCACCGATGGAGAACCCCCATCCAACTTTACCGAAGGGCCAGAAGAGGGAGGGGACACAAGAAGGCAGTTACTGGCCTTCTCTCGGTGGCTGACCAGCCATTGTGGGCCCAGTCTCAACTCAGAAAGTCGACTCCCCCCTGCTCAGAAGCAGATACTTCACCCCACATCGAAGATTCGCCCCAAAGGGCTCCCTGCCTCACACTTTACCTTGCGGGTCACACTGGGGTCTAAGAAGCTCTGGAGTTTCTGGATATAAGTGTGGGGAGGATTCTTCACCTGGAATCTTTCCTGTAAGGGAAACACGTGTATACACAGGCATCCAGTGCTAAGCAGAGTGAGGGGCGCCCCCCCCCCCAGAGCTCCACGCAAGGGCACCAGCCTCCCGTATGTCGCCTTGACATCACCAACACCCTAGGTCCCCTTCCTTGACCAGTTCTGGGGCAACTCCCATCCACTGCCATCTTCCCTTCTTCCAGTTGGCACTCCAGGCCTAAAAGATCTTCCTAAGCCAAGGAATTATGTCCAAAGCCCACTGCGTGCTAAGGAGAGGGCAGATCACAGAGCTGCAAAGAGCACCCAAGATAGAGATACCACTGGGAAGTGTTCACAGCCTGAGGGGGTTCAGAAGACCAAGGGGCCTGGAGCTTGTCTTTGTAGAATGCAACTTTCTCAGTCCTGAACCCTGAAGTCGTTCTGGACTGCTTTGGAACTGTTAACACAGCTCAGGGCTGCACACACACTTTCTGCTCCCCGCCCAGCCCCAAAACTGACTCTCTTCCAGGCCTCCTCAGTGGCAGAGGGGTTAAAGCCTCAGCACGAGTTCAGTCCCCAGCCGGGGAGCTGGCCCACAGGGCACAGCAGACCTCTTCTGTCTCGCCCACTGCTCCCCTCAGTAGTGTATTTCAGTATATCCGCCTGTTCTGCTCCCCACTCTGTCTGATGAATCCTCTCATCCACTGCCTCTCTGGCCTACACCTCAGTCTTTTATGTATACGTAAATAAGTCTTAAAAAAAATTGACGCAGCCCTCCCTGGTGGTGCAGTGGGTTAAAGCACAGCACTGAGAAGCTAAAGCCACTTCCGCATGAGTTCGATTCCCGCCTGCCCCGGAGGTAACCACATGGCGTGGCAGACCTCTCCTGACCCGCCCGCTGCTCCCCTCAGCAGTGTACTTCGTCCATCTGCCTGTTCTGCTCCCCACTCTGTCTCTGGTGAAGCCTCTCGCTGCCCCTGAGCCTCTGGCTTGTACCCCAGTTCTGTATGCATAAATAAATAAACCTTTAAAAAAAAAATTGACGCTCTTCCATATAGTGAAGAGGACCACGCCCTCTTCATTTTGACCCACACCCTCTTCTGACTCTAGAGGAAATTCAGGGAAAATTCAAGCATCCTGGTATGCGAGGGCCTTCCCAATTAAGATACCCAAAGACCTGAGGGAGGGAAGAGGCCGGCAAGGCAGGACAGAATGTCAGCGAATAGGACTAAAAACGAAAGAGAAAAAAACAAAAAGGTTGAGAGTTGAAACTATGTTACCTAGGAAAGGAGAGGTCACCAGTAACAGAAACTCAGTGTCAAGGGGTGACTGTTCTCGTCCCCCAAGCAGGTGCTCCCCAGCTCCTGCTGGGGACTAGGACTAGGATCTCCAAAGCATAATGTTAACTTGGGACAAGCGAGCCTCAGGGGGGCAGAAGACCGGACAGTGGTCAGGACAGGGCTCCATGGCGCCGCGCTGGGGAAGCAGGCAGCCCACTCCTCCCAGGAAGGAAGTAAAAGCCACTCAGCCGGCAATGTGCATGTCTGACTTCAGAGGCTCGTGACTTACAGGCTCAAATGCGTGCAAGGCAGAGCGTCAGGCCGCATGAGAACCGCCCCAACTCTGAGCTAGCTAGCACGCCCCGTGCTCCCTTCCGGCTCTAGCAGAGGAAGCTCGCATCCTCCCGCGCTGGAATTTGGGGATGCGTGTCTAGGGGTCTGGGCTCCTCGTTCCTCCAGACCTGAAGATAATGAGAAAAACTCATCTACTTGCCAGGTCTGGGGCTGGGTGAGAAATAGTTCTTGGGGTTACCTTTACCCTGCCAGCAGGGCCCTCTCCCTGGGAAAGGACAGAACAAGCTCTTCTGGGGAAACTATCCAACTCCTCCACTGTCGTCCCCCCCCGCTCCTCCCCCCTAGCGCCCAGACCTGCACAAACCTCTTGCAGGCCACTCCCCGCTGGGAAGAGATCAAGATAGCTCCTAGCAGACATGGAGGAGAAGCTATTAGGAGCGACCATGCTAAGAGAGGCCCCTTGGAACCGACAATGAGCATGGACTACGGCCAAGCCCATGGGGATCCGCAGGGACCCCGGGGGCTGCCGTCAAGGCAGCCTCTGGCCCTTTCCAGCCCAGGGCACGCCCCCGTCGCCCGCCGCACCTGGTCGCAGATCAGATCCCACTTCTTCTCGTTGTCGTACTGCCGGAGCAGCCGCGCCTTGTCGGGAGGCAGGTTCATGGAGCTCTGGGGAGAGAGGCCGGGTCAACAGGGCCAAGCCCCCCCAGGGAGAAGGCGGCTCCCCGCCCCCCACCGCCCCTCCGCTTTCACCCTGACCCGGCTGGCCGGGGACCCCGCAGACGCGACGGCCAACTGCCGCCCTCACTCAGGCTCATTTTGGTTGATGACGGTGTCTGACCACAGGCCATCAGTTATTTGAAATGGAAATGGACAGAATTCACTGGAATTCACTGGAAGGAGGAAACACACTGTTTCGCAAAGCTGTTGCTGTTTTGTATTCTCTGTTTATCCATCATGCACAAAGATCGTGCCTTAAAATGATCCTTTTCTTACCAAGGGCCGTGCCCACAAAGTTTGAAAGCCTTAGGCCAAGGCAGCAACATTACCCCCAACTCGCGCGTCCGTTTATTTCCTTACACCTTGTTCACTGCTGCACACATTTGATTTCTCCTCAGGTGCGGTCCCGTGGTTCTGCTACCCCCTGTGAACCGCCAGTCCCCGAGCTCTTCCCTCCCTTGCTGGGGGCCTCAGGCCCCTGGTCAGCCTGCAAGTTTTGTCTTTTTCCTGACCCTTTGTTTGGTTTCTCTATATTCTACCTATTTATCTCTCCTGTGACTTGCCTCTAAAGCAGCAACTTCTGCCCTGCCTCCCCCCAGGTCTGAGAGAGGGGCAGGGTTCCGCCCGAGCACACCCCCGAGCACACCCCCGGGAATCCTGAGTCCCCTGCAACCTGTGGAGACGCCCAGTCTCTGTCTTGTCCCCATGAGAATGAGAAGGGCATTGGCATAAAGATAATGCTTACATGTTTCTTAGGAAATAATAAATACAATTTCAGTGCTTTAGTTATTAGTAGCAAATAATTTATGACACAGAGCTCCCAACTATTAAGACATAGCAAAGTGTCCCAAACTTCTCTGGAGACACGCTAGCCCACATGACAGGACAGGTCAGGAGTCACTTTGTTCTGCTCACTGCGGTAAATGGATAAAAGCCCGAGCGACCGAGCCCGCCCGTGAAGCCCAGGGCCGGTCACGGCCCTCCTGACAGCGGAGCCCCCAGCCTGGCACTCGGGGTGGCACCTTGCAAGCTGCTGGCCTTCTGTGTGCCCGGGCTAACGTGGGAGGGGCCACACTCTCACAGCAACCTGCCCTGGGCCGAGGGGCAGAGCCTGGCCAGGGCAAGCGTCCCCTGCCGGACCAGGGAGGCCTTCTGCCTCCACGGGGTGGGAGTGGCCGGCTCCCTGTCCTGAGGAAGCGCTCCCCGGAGGAGAGACAACTTCCTGGGCCAGCAGGGAGCAGGCCTGCAGCGGCTCTGTCCGAGGTCTGTCTCCGTGACATTTGGTTCCACTGAGCATGGTCTAGGAGACGGGGAACTGAGACCCCGCTGAACGGGCAGGAGGCACAGCTGCCCTGGGGCCAGGGGTGCGGATGTGGGGTCAAGTTCCAGAGCAAGTCCGGGCTCCTCAGGTACCACGCCTGCGAGCTGCCCGCGGAGCGGAGCGGACCGATCTCACCGCCTCGCAGGGCTCGCGTGGGTTAAAGGACAGAGCTTGCTGTGCAGAACACGCGGGTGCTCTTCCGGGC
>NW_004567135.1:7477938-7479465 GCF_000260355.1 Condylura cristata | reverse complement strand
CCCCCAGCCACGAGCCCCTCCTCATTTCCTTCCCATGCGGGGGAAGGAAGGGAAATGCCGGCGGGGCTGGAGTTTCCTTCAAAGCTGTAAGCCCTGCTGGGGACTCGCCCCAACTCTGTTGGTCTCCTTGGGCCCGGCCTGGGGGAAAACCAACACACACAGATAGGAACCGCCGAAATTTCCTGACTGACGGTTGGTCCCAGTCAATCACGGTAAATTTTAGGAATAGAGATAAAACAGCACAGCTCCCTGGAGGCCGGCAGAGATGCCTGGGACCTTGCTGCAAAGGGGATTTCAAAGGCTTCAGGGAGGCAAGTAGGGGCTGTTTGTTGTGAGCAAATACAGATCGTGAGTCATGGCTTTATTCATTTTCCCTCTCGGAACCACTTCCCCAATGAGTCCCTGACACTGGACACTTCTCCAGTATGGTAGCCCCAGCCCCCGAGTTCAGTCCGTGGGAGTGAGGGGTCCTGGAAGGGGAATCTAGAACTTCCCAGAGCTGCAATGAGGCATGGCGCTGGGGAAGCACGTGCCTCTGAGTCTCTGGCCACTGCTGCAGCCAGGTCCTCTCCTGACCAGCCCACCGTGCAGCTGGGCAGAGGAGAACACGAAGAGGCCTAGGACTGGCAGCCCAGGAGACAGTGCGGGGGCGGGACCCCTTCACACCCCGAGACCCTGCCCACGTCAACGCCACCGCAGGTACTTCCCGGCCCAGAAGCCCGTCCCCGGCCGCCAAAGGGCAGAGCCCGAGGGGCGGCCCAGCCTGCCCTCCACGTGTGCCCGGCCGGTGGACGGGAGGCACAGCTCTGGCCGGCCGGGCACTGCTCCTGAAGGGCAGGAGCCCAGGGAGGTGGGCGGTGCCAGCTCCTGCTGCCCCGGTCCCTGGGCAGCCCCGCCAGCCTGCGGCAGTAGCAGCTCCCAGACAATGAGTTATTTTCAGCCAGCACTTTAACACAAGCCAGCTGGCCAGTGTGCAGGCGGGAGGCCTCCTCCACCCAGCCCGCCCAGACGGCCGGCAGGCAGGCAGGCTGCCCACTGCCCGGGCTGCCGCCGCCGCCTCTCCATCGGTTTGTTTATCTCGTTGTTTCAGCGCGGCTCCTCCTAATTCCCCTGCAAAACTACAATCCTGGCAAGAGGAAACCGAAGAATCGGCGAGTTTGATCAAAGACCCAGGCGCTAGAATGAAGAAGGTCCAGACATGGGAAGCGCAGCAGGCCCTCCAGACACCCACACTTTTCCCCAGCCCGGCGATTGGTGGGCGTCAGCGCCGGGGAAGGAACGGGCCAGACTGGTGGCCGGATCACTGCGGCCCCGGTGGACCAGGCCGGGTTTGGCTTCGCTGCCAAGCGGGAGATGAAGCGCAAGACGGCTCTGCTCTCCTCCCTCCCTTTCATCTTCTTTTCAAGTTCAGCTTTGGAGAAGATAACTCAAGACAGACAGCCTGGAAGGAGCTCGCCTCGGCTGTGAAGGGCTCTGGGAGTGGGGCTGTGCCCTGCCATGGAAAGGAAATCGCAGCAACAGTTTGTC
>NW_004567135.1:7456861-7476788 GCF_000260355.1 Condylura cristata | reverse complement strand
GGCCCTCCCCCTGGGAAGTGCTAATGAGCAGCACTACCTCCCAGAGGGCCCAAGGTCGCTGGGGCTCTATCCCCCCTTCCCAGGCGGCCATTACTGAGGCCAAGCGCAGGGCCCTCCCGGCCCTCCCATCTGCACATGGATGAAACTGCTTGACTTCCACGAGACAGGACGCTGCTTCTCAATTCAGACATCTTTACTGACGCCTGAACGTGGACACAAGAAAACCTGACCCCCCCGGCCTAGTCTTAGCCTCTTAAAATAAGAAAGAACTTCAGAGGTAAGATTATCCCGCACTACCCCAACGTCTGTGCCCGGCCTTCTCCTCTCCTGGAGCCGCTGCGCTGCCCCATCTCCGGAATCCCCACCTACACCTGACTCAAAACCCCACAGCTCTGTGACCACGCAGCCATTTCTGAGCACAAACATAATCGCCTGCAAAGAGCGACCTGACAGAGACCCCCATCTTCCCCAGGGGTAAACCCGCAGTACTCAGCTGAGCAACTGGAACCCAAGACTAATGTAAGCGCATCTTGCTGCGATCCAGGTGTGGCCACGGGGTGGACGCCTGGGTTCCCCTTCTAAGCTGTCATTAAAGGGGGGGGGCTCTTCTTTCTCCTGTTTGCTTCCAACCAGCTGGAAAGCAGAAGTAATGGTGGAGTTTTAGCATCTATTCTAGACCATGAGGTGAACTTGGAAATGAAGGCCAGATGGGTTGAAACCACAAAAGAGAAAATACCTGGTCGTGATACCGTGACTTCAGCTCAAACTGAAAGTGTCTCAGAGAGAGACTTCGCGCGTGCTTCCTCTACTCACCACCAGAACACACACTGCTTGAGGGGAGGGGCAGTGCCTTCTCTGCGATTCCTGGGCAGGCGCTTGACCCACTGACCCTTGGACTCCCCTCCCACCGGCACGTCCTGCTGAGCTCAGTCCCTGGCTTTGGGGGGGAGGGACAACGGACGGAACAAAAGGACAGACACTCCTAGCTGCTCCCCTCCACTGTGGCTTCTTCTGGGCTCCCTCACCTACGACCTGCCCAAAGTGCTCCAGCCTGTTACTTTCTTTATACGCTGTGTCTCTCGCGAATTCTCACTTCTCGTTCTCAGTTCCAACGCTGACCTTCACTTCATGCCCTAACCCAAAGCCCCTGCCCCGCCATTCTCTTTAACCAGACTCGTCTTCTGCAAGCTGGTGAGGCCTCAGGCTCCCTGAGCACCTGCCACCGTGTCCCAGCCACTGTAACAGGCGCCCCAAAAGCCTGCATGAGCTGCGCATCCCCACACGATACTCCTCTTCCTCCTGAGCACATTTTTTCTACTCCACTCAGCCCAGAGAGATCCTCTCCTTCCCTGTCTCGCCTCTAATTCACGACACATAAAATTCTACCTTCTCCAGCGAACCTGTCGTGACTGAGTGTGGTGGGATCTACATCACCCCTCAAAAGTCCCCACACATTTACCAGTGCATTTATTTTTTTTTTAAAGATTGATTTATTTATGCATACAGAACTGGGGTACAGGCCAGAGGTGCAGGGGGTGAGAGGATTCATCAGAGACAGAGTGGAGAGCAGAGTAGGCAGATCGACGAAGTACACTGCTGAGGGGAGCAGCGGGCGGGTCAGGAGAGGTCTGCTGCGCCATGTGGGTCAGCTCCCAGGCCGGGGGTTGAACTTGTGCTGAAGCGGCCGCTGCAGGTAGCTCCCTAGTGCTGTGCTGTAACCCGCTGCGCCACCAGGGAGGCCCACCAATGCATTTAATATGTGCTCATGGCACTCAGATTTATGGAGAGTGCCTTCAACTTGTCTTGGATGGTCACCAAACACCCGACTAAAGACCTCCCCGCGCAATGGGAGAGCTCAGCTCCTGGAGCTCACAGCCCTGGCGTGAGGCCTGGCTCTGCGCATTGCGTTAGGGCAGTTCTTTGATTTCGAGGAGACTCAGTGTCCTCATTGATGAAGTGTAGACAGGCACAGCACCTAACTCGTAGGGTTTCCATGGTGATTAAATAAGTTAATACATGCAAAGCATTGAAATCAGAAGTAGTAGTATTGTGTTAGATACAATTTTGGGGTTTGAGCTTTTCACTTGCCATTTACCTGTAAAACAACTGAACACCAAGCTCAAAGCTAAGGACTCAGGATATAAAAATAAGCAGGGCAGGATCCCTGCACACAGGCAGTTCCTACCCAGGGGCTGGGCAAGCCAAGGGCAAGACAGCACTGCCGAGAGTGGCAGGGGGCACTGTGGTGCCTCGGGGGGCTGCTTCTCTCGCCCCTGGGGAGCACAGAAAGGCTTCCTGCAAGAAATGCTACAGGATTTACTTAAACATCAAAGCAGGAGCGAGTCAGGAAAAGGCAATAAAGGAGGGGAGGTGGTCACGTTTCCGCTGTGCAGTCAGCACTTGCCAGCCTAGCTGCACGAGCACCGCGAGAGGGCCGAGCCAGCGATCTGCAGCGAGAGCGCGCAGCGTGGGGGAGGGGACCCCAGCACACAGGAGACAGCCAGACAGCAACGGTCTCTCAGCAAGGTAAGTAGGTGGCAGTGAGCAGGGGGGATGACATGATGACAAAAGCTGACGACTGCTGACAGACGACTGCTGATAAGAACTCTGAACTACTCATTTAATTCTCACAACAGCCCTAAGAAGTTGGGGCTATTATTATTCCCCATTTACAGGTCAGGAAAGAAAGACTTAGGGAGACCGCAGAACTGGCCCAGGGTCACAGAGCCAGTGCCTGGTTGGACGGGGACCTGGACCAGGTCTGAGCCGGTCACTCCGCAGAATGACTCCGGAGACCTGAATTGGGTTAGTCCTCCTCTGGGCCTTTTCATCTCGATGCTTCCTGCAGGACCAACGACGACGCTCCGGGGAATGCCCTGAACCAGCCAGGCCTGTGCACACCCCTGCCTCTGGGCCGTGGGGTGCGCTGCCCCCCTCCCGCGGACAGTCGCCTCACACACCCCTCCGACAGCACCGGGGTCTTCCACGTGCCGCTCACCCGGGGCCGACCGGACGACCGGCTTTGCCTGTGATAACTCACATATTCACCAACAAAGAGGAGACTGGGGCCATCAACAGGGCGCCCACCCTGGCGCCGTGCTGGACGCCTCCGTCACGAGGTTTCGAGGAGAGATCGCCTCTCGCTTTCTTTGCCTTTCACAGTTAGTATTACTTTCTGACTACACGGCAAGGTCTGTGAGAGCAGGGACCTCGCCCTGAGCACACCTGCCCCTAGACAAGCATGTCTGGCACACAGGAGGAACTTACTGGACACCGTGGCTGCCCGTGTGGACGGTGGAGGCCGGTGGGGGCAGCATCCCACCTCCAGGGCGCAGCTGGGCACCCAGCTTTGGTCTCATTATAAGTCCAGGAGCTTATTATCAGCCCATAAAACTTAATGAACCCCTTCCTCCCTGACGGCTACCTTGGGAGGGACACGACTCCTGCTCCGTGGGAGGATAAACTGAGGCCAGCGCAGTACACGCGTATCACGAGCCATGTCGGCGGGGGCGAGGCCCCAGTCCTGCCTCTCCTGGCTGAGTCGCTCACACACACTGGGGTGTGGCCCCCTGTGCCCACCCACTTCGCGGAGGGTCACAGTGACCCGGTCGGCTCTTGGTCCACGAGCAGCGCTCCGGACACTGACCTCTTACGCCGACCGGAGCTTGACACACAGGTCATGGCCGCCCCAGCTCAACTCCCAGCTTCTTTGCACCCCATCTGATTGTCCGGATTAAATATATATCTATCTAAGACTCTCTATAGAGTTAGTTTTCTGAGATTCCAGCCACCACCACCCATGGCCCAAAGAGACGCTGACTCTCCTGTCTCTGCACGACTGAGGCCTAAATGCCCTACTTGCTCAGGGTCAGGAATGGGAGGGAACATAAGTTTGTCTTACTGCGCCAGGCACTTTTCTGACATGACCCCTGACTGCTCTCAGTGCCCAGTGAGGTAAATGCAACAAGCCTGTTTACCTGGTGAGCCAAGTAGGCACCTGTGTCGAACTGACTCGAGGTCACACAGAAAGGGACGAACTCAGATTCAGACCTAAACATGAGGCCTCCAAGGTGACTTTTGCCAGGATGTGGCTTTTTCCGCCATGGCCTGTCATCTCCTTGCAAAGAAAACAAGTCTCCATTTCTAGCTTGGGAGGGCCCACGGGACTGGCCTGGCTGGCTTCAGCCGGTCGTTAAAGAGCACCTTCCTCTCCAGCACAACCGGGGTGAAGTTGTCAGCTAGTTTTAAAACTGGCTAAGGTAGGTGTGCGGGACGCCTGAAGTTCCAGGCGCTGCCTCAGAGCAGGGGGAGACCACGCGCTGAGACGCCACGTCGTGACACTTATCTCTGAAGCCTCCAGACTGCTACGGCTACAGCCAGGATCCTGCAATGCCCGTCCTTTCCATAAACAGTGGGAAAGTTATTGCCTGCTCTGAATCTCAGTTTCTTCATCAATAAAACTGTGGGTCTAAATCTACCTCTTGGAAGAGCTATGTGAAGAGATGAGTGACTGGAAGGGCTGGGCGTGGGGTGGGGCACAGGAGACTCCGTCCACCTAGCTGGGATGAGCGACTCCCCAAGTCACAGCTGCCTTGAGTCAGCTAAACGAAATTTCACAGCACTCCAGAATCCCGGAGAGACACATCCGAGACCGGTGAGTTACACGAACGACCCACGAATGCTCTAGGGCAGAGCCGCTGTCTGCAGGCCCCTTCACCGGGTGAGAGGGCGACACCAGCAGCCCCCAGGAGCTCCCCATAATGCCAGCCGAGATGGCGTCACCGACACCGTGCTCTCCTGGGTGACCCGGGTCCCCTGAAGCTTCTCAAGGTTTTGCCACCTCATGTTTCGAGTTCTCCCCTCATCTCAAACCCCTTGCTTCCCAACTTCCTCATGTGAAACCACTCTCTGCACCCTGAGGTCTGAGGTCTGGTCCCGCCACCAATCTCATTCAGTCCCCTCAACAAACGACTCTTCTCGACAGCTCTGCTTTTCTCCTCGTGGCTCTGCTGAAGGCTGACGGTGGCCCCCGAGTCCCGAGGACTTGTGTCTGTGGGGCAGGGGCAGGCAGTTTCAGCCCCGACGCCCATGGCTGTGGGGTAGGGACAGTGTGATGTGACTCCATGTGACGTCTCTAGACACTCAGCCACCAGACTCCCACCCGCTCCAGGTCTGCGTGCCTCCCCCCGGCCGCACCATCTTCCTTGTCCCTTATTTCCCCTGGTTCTCTCCTTTTTTCCCATGTGAGGCCGCGCTGGCTGGCAGTGGCGTAGGGCTGAGAGGGCCACACACGTCCAGTGGAGGGCACCCCCACCCAGCACCAGGGCCCACCGTGCTCACCCACCGGCCTCTGCCACCCTCCTCCCCAAGCCCCCACCCTCCCCTCGGACACCGGGAGCCTCAATGTACAGGCAGACTTCTGGGTTTCTTTTGCTTTAGTTTCATCTACTCCTGTGTTTTGCTTCTCTATATTTCACACAGCAGTGAAATCATCTGGCATTTGTCTTTCTCCTGCTGACTCTCACCAGTTCCATCCATGCTGCAACCAGCAACATCTCACTCTTCGGTGTTCTCCTGACAGACAGCCCCTCTACCTAACTACTCCAGCAGCCTGACGTTCTCCTCACCCGCGCGGTCACCTTCCTGACGTTAAATTCAACTACTGACCGACTCTTTCCTGTCGCCTCTGCCACAGAAGCGACCCTGGTGCAGGCTCCGCTGTCACTATGTGGCCGCCTGACCTGTCCACCGTTCAGTCTGACCCTGCCACTCTCCTTCCGAAGGCACGAAGCACATCCCTCCCCACAGCGTGGGGCCCTCCCCACCCTGCAGCGCCCCGCCACCACTCTGCCTGACCCCACACACCCACAACCCCCAGCAGCTGCAGGAGGAGTCTCCCAAGACGTCAAGTTCAGCCTCAAGTCCGGTCTCGCCCGACGCCTCTCCCCGTGCCGTCTCCTGTACCTTCAGTGCTTCTCCCCCACACTCCTCTCCAGCTCCAAATTATCCTTTTAGCCAGCAAAGATTTCCTCTTACAAGCCCCACCTCTCTGTGCCCCCCAGATGCTCCCACACATCTATGCCGCCATCGCACGTCCCCAGCCACAGATCACAATTATATGCTTAATGTGTTTGTCTCCCCTCCAGACCAAACTCCTGGGGGCAGACACGGTGTTAGTCATCTTTATTTCTCAGGCACTTAACGCAACTCCGTGTGCTAACAGCAGGCTGCGCTCAGAATTTCTGAGGGCTGCTGTCACATCCCTCGCGTGTCCCCAGGCGGGGAAGGTGGCGCCTGGACTCTCACTGGGCTGCTGCTTCGCCCTCGCAACCACTGATGTGAGTCTGCACCTGCCTCGCCAGGTGCAGTCAGGCCAGGGTCAGCTCTCCGGCCGCCGGCCTCCCGGGCAGTCAGAAGCAGCTGGTGCTTCATCTACGCATTTCCCAGGGCATCCTGAGGCAACAGATACCAGACAATTCCTGTACAGTTCTTGGAGGGAACCACCTGAGAAGCCAGATGCCTCCAGACACTCTTTAGCTGGCTACCCTTCAATTCCTGAGGTTATGCTCACAACTTTTAACAAGGATATTCTGGGAAAATGACAGATAAATGCTCTGGGAGCTCACCAGGACTTGTCCCATAAATGCACAAGAGATTCTTAATCCCTTAGTCATTCACGATGCCAGCGGTAATTAGCCAAGCCCAAAGGGAGCAATTAATAGCTGCTATTGGACCACCGATGTGGAACTCGTGCCAGATGCATCAGAAAGTAATCTGCAGACGTGAGCACTTCACAGAGGAGCAGGATTCACCAAGTACCCCCACTGTCACGGGCTGAGGATAATGAGTGCGTGCGTGATGCTGATTCTGCTGGGCGGCGAGGAAAAACAAAATAACCACAACCACAAATAAGAAGCCTGCCCAAAGGAGGGAACAAGCACCCCTGGGCACAGAAGGCCCAACGAAGAGGCTCTTTCCCAGTCAACACCTCATTCCTCCCCCCGATCCCGAACACCGTCTGGCCTCGCTCGGAGCCTCGTGCTGAAGGGAGCAAACGTGTGGTCTCCAGCCTGCACAGAGAACACGAGAGTGCGGGTGGCAGGTGCATCCCTGTCCACTACCCCGGATTCAGTGCGTCCCGGGAGTGCCTGTCTGACCGGGCAGGCCTCGGCTGACCGTCGGGGCCCAGTCCAGAAGGTTCAAGCCTTCCGCGGCTGAAACAGTGACAAAGCATGCCAGAGGGCCGTGGCGTTCCTGGAGATCCTCAGGCCTGAAGGTCACAGCAGAATCAACAACACTGAGTAGGGGAGCAGGGTGACTAACGTGTGGGGAGCAGGTCAGTGAGCTGACAACACTGAGGTACACGGAAGTACTCTCTACTCATCCACAATAATTTGTATTTCTTAAATATTCTCAGCAGGCTCCTTAATACCTGACCCTGACTTTCAGAGGTGAGTGGTGTCCAGAATAAAATTTACTGGGCACCCACTATGCCAGACACTGCCGCAAGTCCTTTACATGTGTTACTTTCATTCCCACAAAACCCCTGCAAGCTGCATGTCGTTACCCCGATTCGCACAGAAAGCAGAGGCTCAAGGAACTTAAGGCATGTCCCGGTGTCACAGAGGGAACCAACGGGCACCCAAGATTCAAGTCCAAATGCATGCGCCCCGCAGCTCTAGCAAAAGGCCTGGGAGAGCAGGCAGCCACCGCCAAGGGCTCTCTGCACCCCTAAGTTCCCCAGCTCTGACTTCATATTCCTCCTCTAGCAGGAGCAGAGACAGTGGCTTCAGGGAATCTGGAGAGTCAGACTGGAAGAGGCCTGGAAGACGAGTACCTACGTACAGCTAATCAGCACTCTCGTCCTGCGCACAGCTCTGACAGGGGAGCTGGGAAGAAGCCAGCGCAGGTCCAGGCGGGGCCCAGGGGAGCAGTGGCCCTGAACCCCCAAGGACCCCTTCCTCAGAGACACCCTCCGGAGCTGGCACACAGGGTCCGCATTAAGGTGCCTGCACTGTTCTGCTGCTCTCTGGCCTCGGCGTCCAGCTCTCGCCTCCCAGGCCTCTCTGTCTCTTCCGGCCCCTCAAGTCTCGGGGGGGCCTGTTCTTCCCAACTCAAACATGGACGCAGTGAGGCAGTAGCCACTACGGTATCCCTAATATATAAAATACAGACTCAACGATAGGACGAGTATAATCACATCTTAAAACTACTTCCACCCCAGGGGCCGATCGGAGAGCAGAACTGGGCGGTGCCCAGGTCCTGTGAAGCCCCCCCCCCTCCCCCCGCCAGCTGCTGGACCCTACCACGCCTTCAGGCGTCTCCCGACAGCCGCGCTCGTCTCACCCCCTCGGCCTGCAAACCCGCCACCCCACTGCGGCAGGTACCAGAGGGAAGAGCTGGAGCTGTGCCCAGGGAGGAGACACATTTCCCCTCCAGTTAAATACAGCCCAGGACCTCTGCAAATTAAAAGCTCCCTCTTTACTGAATCCACTCAGCTCTAGTTATAGGTCGCATTTTTTATTTTTGTAACCGGCCAACCCACCAAATTACAGGCTCGGGCACCGGAGGCACGCCGAACAAACACTGGGCCGGCCGGCAGAGGCACTGCCCTCTGGCTGAGGGTGGGGACAGGAGCGAGGGAGCGCACCAGTCAGACCTGAAAGGGCAGAGGGCATGAGCCAGAGCCCGGCTTCCGGAGGCCAGAGGCGGCTCGAGGGCGGCCAGAGTCCAGGGCTCTCTGCGCCGCAGCCCGGTGCACGCTGAGCACGGAGCAGACCAGGTCTCTCCTCCACACAACATGAGCACGCAAACTCCCGCCACGGGCCCCCGTGACCTGGCCCTGCTCACCTCCCTCCCGCCTTCCTGGAGCTCTCTAGTGTCCTATCAATACTGGTATGAACCCATCTGGCATTCCTGCCATTCCTAGAGTGTGCAGTTATTCCCACCCTAGGGTTTGATCAGGGTGTCCTCACTTCCTAGAAAACCCTGGTGGGGGGCTGTAGTGGCTTATGGGTCCCTAATTCTAGAGTAGAGACCACAAAGGAGTCTACTGCAACAGACGGGGCAAGGGGTGAGGACCACACAGCAGTGGCAGAACCGGACGAAGAGAAGGGGAGAGAAGCAGGATCGAGGGACACCTGGGAGCCGGTGTCTGGCCTGGATGAGCAGCTGAAGAAGGCACCGACCTCCTGCCTGCCACCCCCACTGTGTCCAGCGAGAATGAGAAAATACCAGCAGTTGGAAATGTGCTCACAGATACTGCACACGTACTAGGCAGTGAGAACTGGTCATGGAATACCTCTGGAGGCCGTGTTAATAGTACAGATCATTTGTTTTTATAAAGATTTACTTATTTATGCATATAACTGGGCTATAGCAGGAGGTGAGAGACTTCACCTGAGGCAGAGTGGGGAGCAGAACAGGCGGATGGACTGAAATACCCTGCTGAGGGGAGCAGCGGGCGGGTCAGGAGAGGTCTGCCGCACCATGTGGGTCGGCTCCCTGGTTGAGGATCGAACTCGTGCTGCAGTGGCTGTAATAGCTTCATAGTGCTATGCTTTAACTCGTTGCACCAACAGGAAGGGCCAATAATACAAATTATTTAGTATCTAACAACATTTTACTCTAACAGAAGTCAAGATTAATTGGTAAAAGAACTGGCCCTTTTGGGGGAAAGAACTGCTCCCCACTCTGTCTCTGGTGAATCCTCTCCCTCCAACCCCTGCCTGCACCTCTGGCCTGTAGCCCAGTTCTTGTATGCATAAATAAATCACTTTTAAAAATAAGTGATTTGTACTATAACTCTGCCATCATAGGTATCCCACGACTAGCTCTCACTGCCTGTAAGTGTGCAGTATCTGTGAGGATCCAGCTGAGCAGAGATGGAATCTCCCTTTTGCGACTTCTGCAGTTCAGGGCTAACATGTAGGATCACGTTCTACCCAGTTTTACTTATTCTGCTCAAAGACAGAGTGTGCCATTGATTTCTAGTATATTTCACTCATTTGCCTTAACGAGCAAACCCACAGTGGCCAGGAGCTCTTAGCCTCCGACCTCCATGCCCACTGAAAGCCTGGGCGCAAAGCCCTCCCCGGCGCTTACTAAAAGCCGGTGCTCTCCAGACAAAGCTGTCTGTGAACTGATGGTCCACTCCGACGCAGGCTCACCTCTGGGACACCAGGGGCAGGGTCCTGGCTGCCCCACAGAGCTGGTTCCAGCTCCCACTGAACCCCTCCCAGACCTCTGCGGTCTGCAGGCTGCGTCTCTCCCGGCCCACCCACACCGGGCCTCAGACCTGGCTTCCTGTCCGCGTTCTCCTTAGGACGCTGCTCCTCGCTGAACTGGGGTCTGTCTGTGTACCTGCGCAGCCCCCCTGACCTCGGGCTCTGGCTTGGTCTTCACAGAAACATGACTAGGCAAGGCTAACCAGCCCGTCCACGCTTGAGTAGATAATGGAGGTGCACCGGTAGCCTCACAGACAACCCGAGGATGTGTCCGTGCTATGGCTCTCTAGTTTTCCAAAGTACAGTTCTAAGAAAATATGTATTTTGTCTCTCCAACTTAGTGACTCGCTTCTATTTCTCTGTTAGCCTCTAAAATACTTGGGAGAGTGCAAGTATACAGCAGGCACCTAAGACATTTTCTTAATGGAGAAAGGAAGGAAAATGAGGGCCCTCCCTGGTGGCTCAGTGGGTTGAAGCTCAGCGCTACAAAGCTGGCTGCAACCACTTCAGCATGAGTTTGATCCTGGAGCTGACCCACAGGGCGCGGCAGACCTCTCCTGACCAGCCCGCTGCTCCCCTCAGCAGTGTACTTTGCCAATCCACCTGTTGTGCGCCCCACTCTGTCTCTGGAGAATCTTCTCATCTCCTACACCTCTGGCCTGTACCCCAATTCTGTATGCATAAATAAATTTTAAAAAGGGGAAGGAAGGAAGGAAGGAAACTGATATGAAAGTAGAGTCTCTCATAGCTTCCAAGGCTGTCCCTGGCCTTCACTGAGAGAACCGTGGTGGTGCCTTCCCCTAACAATCTGCTCTCTGCCTCCTGAGGACTATCATATGCTATAATTAAATGTTTATTTGCTTAATATCTGTCTTTCCCTCTAAATTTCACAAAGGTAGAGATGATATTTATTTCCTCACACCACTGTATACCCAGTGGTGTCACTGGCACCTAGTAGTCAAAAAAACAAATAAAATAACCTGAGTAGCAAATGTCCTACTGGAACATTTACCAAGTTACTGGGTAACTGGGACTCAAGCCCAAGTGGCTGCCTGCAAAGCCGGACCTCCCAGCACACCTCTTAGCAGAGAAGACTTGTTCTGAAACTTCCACATTCTTCGGTAGCCTCCGATCCCTTCCCAACAGGTATGAAGAGCAAGGGGAGGGAAATAAGGTGCGGAAACGGTAGTCAAGGATGTGGGTTTTGGGGTCAGGATGCTTGGATTCAAGCCCTCACCGCATCACCTAACCGTGTGATCCTCGGTGAGCTTGGACTCTGCTTCATCATCTATAAAATGGAGATAACAGTAGCCAATTCTTACGGCTGTGATGACTAAATGAGATAATGCGTGAAGAACTTGCAAGGTGCCCGACATATCCATCACACTCAATAAATGTTAACTATTACAATGATTAGCTATCCTTATTCCTCGAGACCAGGCTGCGGAGAACGCTGCTTCCTTGAGACTCAGGGCTGCTGACTGACCTACTTTGAGATGCTCAGCTGCAGGCTCAGCATTCATGTTCTTGCCCTTTGCTGAATTTACCTGCTCTAGCTCTGCTAAGCCTGGGGGTGCAGCTTTCACTAACCTCAAAATGAAAGAGGCTAAAAATATACAACCTGCTTCTGTCTGGGGGACCGAGATAGCGTCTACATTTAAGAATCTACAACAGTCTCGGGGAAGAAGGGCATCTCTTAGGATTCTTCCTGCGATGAAAGCCAGCGGACGCTGTGGCCCGCTGCTGACCCTTTAGGTGAGCACCCCCACTGCCTCCTCTCATCTCAAAATTTCAACTCAAAAGGTTATAGACCAGGGGCCTCCCTGGTGGCACGGGGGTTAAGTCTCAGCACTATGAAGCTATGGGCAGCCACTGCAGCATGAGTTCGATCCCCGGCCAGGGAGCTGACCCACATGGCGCAGCAGACCTCTCCTGTCTCCTCCACTGCTCCCCTCAGCAGTGTATTTCAATAGATCCACCTGTTCTGCTCCCCATTCTGTCTCTGGTGAATCTTCTCATCATCTCTCCCCACAACTCTGGCACTTCCTAGCTCTTGTATGCATAAATAAATAAAAGAAATGTCTAGAAAGGAAAAAAAAGCTTATAGACTAAACATGAATCACTCTCCAGTCCCACACTCTAGTCACTCCACTCATAGGTCACCACAGTGAACAGCTTGGTACTACTGACTCTCCCAGGCCTTTTTAAAAAACACTGACATACAAGCAGACGTGGTTTGTAATATGCAACACAAGCGTAAGTGTTTTCTAATATATAGTTATCAACATATCAGGTACTACATGTTTTATAGAGCATTCTGAATCTTTATCTTGTCAGATGACTGTATCTGCACACAGACCTTGGAGGTGCACGTCAACCAGGACCATTCACTGAATGTCTCCCCGCGCTAGGTCTTTTGGTACAGTGATGAGCATGATGTTTCCAACCTCATGGAATCAACAATCTGGACAGAGTTAATAGATAATCGAACAGATAATTTCAAAATGGAAAATGATACAGAAGAAATTAATGGGCTGCAAAGCTGGACTAAAGGAGGAAGGAGGCCTCTCGGATGGGAGGCAACTTTTAAAATTGGAACCTGAATATAAGCTGCCTTGGACCCCTTGAAGATCCAGGGAAAAGACATTCCAGGAAAGGAATCAGATGCGCAAAGGCCCTGAGACAGAATTATCCGCCAGTCCTGACCCAAAGAAGGCTACTGTGAAGCCTGGTAAGCGGGGGGCCAGTTAGGTCCATTCCCAAGGGGAGCCAAACCTTCCGTGGCCATCAGGCTTCTGTTTTCTCTTTTGTTTTTAGTACAAAGAGAAGCTATTAAAGGTTTTTAGGCGGGGGCACTGACGATTTATAGTTTAAATGATTTATAGTTTAAATTTGGCTGCTTTTTGGAGAATGCATGGAGGAAACAGCGAAAGGGGCAGCAGAGGACACCAAGAGGCCACTCGGTCAGGTGCAGTACCAGCCAGCGCTGACACAGCAGGAGTGGTGACAGGGAGGATGGAAAGACCTCAGGTGTATTTTTGGAGATAGTCTTCCCCGAGTGGGACCAGTGGGACGCAGGACAGTGGAGGCTCAGACTAGGACATCGGTCTCAGCAGGGTGCTGCCGGCATTGTGGGCAGGATTCTTCCTTATTGGGGGAATGACCCAGCTCTGTACGGTGGAGAACACCCCTCCCTCACTGGAAGCGCCAGTCCCCCCCTCCCCCTTCCCCACTCCAATATCAAAACCAAGTTATCTTCGCTTGCTTGCAAAGCTTCCCCTGGGATCATACCTCCTGCTGCTGAAAACCACTTCAACTTAAGGGAACAGAGATGGTGTAGTGGGATTGCAGAGGCCACAACACTTATTCCTAAGACCTCTGCAGTACAAAGCATTTTCAGGGCGATAAAGCTGGATCCCAGCCCCAGGTCTTCACATTCCAAAGCCAACTTTCTTTCAAATCATCCTGAGTGAGCAAGAGCCTCCAACCAATGACTGCCACCAAAAAGGAAATTTGTTTAAGGTCTCACGGGCAATGCTGGGTGGTCTAGGGATTGGCTCCCGGCTCCTGCTAGGAGGCTGGAACAACTGATCAGCAACTAACTGTGCACTTAGCTATAGGAAGTTCCTAAACCAGGACAACCATCTCCCAAAGAACCCAAACCACAGGCTCCTCCCCAGCTCTTCCCAGAGCAGGGGAGGAGCCAGGAACTGCCCAGTCTCCATCTGAGAAGAGATGAGCTCGCAGGGGAGGAAGAGGGGATGGATCTTCCCTCTGAATGTTGATAGGGCCCAGATGCAGGACCGCCAGCCCCATTCCTGCCCTGGTGGTGATCCCGTCTGAAGATGGCAAGTGGTCAGAGAGGGGAGCAGAGTGGGCAAGACACAGAGATAAGAACTGAACGATGGCGGGCACCCACAGCCCAGACTCCTACTCTGCTGGCAGAATCTGTCATGGAAATAGTTCTGCCAGCTCTCCTGTGATTCTGAACTTGATTTAGACTATCTTTTGGGGACCTCAACATGTTTATGAACTGACAAGAGTATGCATGAGTAAAGCTCATGAGAAAACGAAAACTCGGATGCGCATCTAGAAAGATGAGGTCAGAAGAGGACTCTGGAAGAGGCGGCGAGAGGCAGAGAGCAGGGTGAGAGGCAGACTCCGGGCGTCTCTCACAGACACAGAGGCAACTTCGCATAGCCACAGCTTTCTCAGGGGACCCATTCTCCCATACAGAAAGTAAACAAGATACCAAGATGTGGCTTTGTGGGGGAGCGTCCAGAGAGACTGGAACTGGGAACACAGGAATTCTACGTGCCCGGTTCGCCTCCATTCTGGAACCCGCTTCTCTTCGTCATTGATGACAATTTTAAAATTTCAAAGTACCCAACAAGGAGATGGGGTGGGGCCATGTGGAGACAGCACCCTCTCTTATCTTCAAGGAAAAAGGTCCTTCCACTTCTCTGAAGTGCATTTCCGAACTGGAATGAACCCGGCCTTTCCCTGGCACTGCTTCAGCTCAACTCAGACTCGGGAGAAAGCTTTCCCTGAATGCAGGTGATCGGTGGGGCCAGTTGCTGAGATTACAGCTGATTCGGGCAGCCCCATGGCTGTCCCCTGGGCCCGGGCAGTTTTTGGCGGGATTCTGTGGTCCTGATGACAGAACCAGAGTCCTGGTTCAAACCAGCCTTCCCAGGCAGCCTGAGGGGTGAGGGAGGCTCTGTGGCCTCATTTCCTCTCTATGTTGGCTTCTTTTTTCACTTCACTGAAGATCAGCTATTTGCACCAAGACCAGTTCCTGTTCTCATCAGCAGCAACTGTTGTTCCACCACAGACAGCTACAAAGCACTCGTGTGACTGCCACCTGGACAGTCCCCACTACGGGGACAGGCCCCACAGGGCCTGAGCTGAAGGGCTTTTGCACCCCAGCTAACACACCAGGGTAAGACACTAAGGGGTAGGAGGCCCTCCCTTGTGGCGCAGCAGGTTAAAGCACAGCACTGAGAAGCTAAAGCCACCTCAGCATGAGTTTGATCCCCGCCTCCGAGGTGACCCACATGGCGTGGCAGACCTCTCCTGACCCGCCCGCTGCTCCCCTCAGCAGTGTGCTTAGTCAGCCTGTTCTGCTCCCCACTCAGTCTCTGGTGAAGCCTCTCACCGCCCCTGCACCTCTGGCCTATACCCCAGTTCTGTATGACTAAAGAAATAAATCTTTAAAAAAAAAAATAAAGTATTAATCATGAATGGTAAAATTACAGGCAATTTTAACTGCCTTACTTATACTTTTCTATATGCTGTGTACTGTTTATATTTTTAACATCTAAATTTGCTTAAAATCCATTTATTATTTTCATAATCAGGACAAAGTCTACTCTCAATCCTCCTCCCTCCTTTTGGAGATAACCACATGCTTTACTCCATTTAGGACCTTAAAAACAATCTACCCTACAACCTATCAAGTTTAAATCTGGGTTCCTGGCCTAGAGAAGTTTCCAAATACTGAAAAGGTGGCACATACCATGATGCTCACTGCGGGCACTGCTCATGATGATAAACACCCTAATGTGTAACAATAGGGGTAGTTGAGTAAACAGTGGCACATTCCTTTGATGGACCATTATACAAGCACTTAAAAATGTTTACAATGACGAGCCTGGGAAAAATAATGAAGTAATAAAAGCAACGGAAAAAACAGTTTGGATTTTAAAATTACATATATAGCATATGTATACATACACATAGGTATCATACATTTATATACATGAGAGTGTCCCAGTACATTGTACAAAAGCCCACCCAAAGAAAAAAATATGGAAGATTTTAAAACATGTTGCCTACATTTAGCATTTAGTAGAGGAACCAGAGAAAATGTGTTTTCCTTCAGTTTGTATCTTTAACCTTTTCTTCTTTCTAAATTGCCCACACTTTTTTTAGAGCATATGACTTTAAGAGAGAAAAAGCTGATCGTCCTTCTGAGCAAGGAAAACATTCCCAAATGACAAAGAACTACTCCATCAGTCCCATCCCAGTCTCCTACTCCCCTACTCACTCACTCTCACTCTCACTCTCTCACTCTCACTCTCACTCTCTCTCCCCTCCCCCATTTGGCAGGGTCAAATGGGAAGGCCAAGGAAATGAGGCTCCTCTCCGTGGCCTGGGGTCTTCTCGTGGCCTGGGGTCTTCTCGGGGGGGGGGTCTCTGAACAAGGGGGTTCCTCTGACCAGCTGCTGTCAAGGGTCCTTTCCCTCCCCCAGTCTTACTCCAGCCTGAACTAATTCACCACAATCCCCAGGGCTGGGAAAAACATTTCCACCGTGGAGATTTGGAACTTGATATTTAGTCCAAGTTTTCCCAGCCCCTTTCCATGTCAGCGGAGGCCCCTCAAAGCCTTTACACAGTGAGCATCCAGGCCACTGAGCTCCCACATCAGTGCTGTGCTTATGGCAAGACCCCCAGTCATCAGTCATCACCAGGGAAATGTGAGAGGCGGAGCCATCACTGGACCCCTCTGTCCCGGGAGCCCACCTTCATGCCCTCCCAGAGAGCCTGCCTGCCCCTTGGGGAGTCCAGGGCTTTCCTGGTGTCAGAACCTTTAGACTCCTTTTCAAGTCTGTAGTAAGTGAGCCAACGGCCACTGCTGGCCAGAACTCGAGCTCCTGAGCAAGTGAAGTTGGGTAGTAATCTAGCTGGGACCAAAACACGTGTTGTGGCTTTATCAGAGCAGAGATCAGCTCTGATTCTGGTTTGAATGAGGAGCTCCAATAACTGCCTTAGCCCTAAACTTCTCAACACTCAACAGAATGGGACCCGCTGCTCATACACGGGGGTAATAGAAGACCCCAAGGAAACAGTTTCACACAGCAGCTTCCCAATCTTTTTTCCTATCAGGCACGCCTAGAAAATAGTTTGTTTATTCCAGTGAAAGGGGACCCATGAGCGGCCCCTAGGGGTGAAGGGATCAGTATCCCAAACACCAGCAGGGCATTCCTGCATGAGGGCACTGGGCTAGGTGAGGACTTCAGGGATCAATGTCTGGAGCAAATCATCTCATGGCCTCAGACTGGACCCTCTAGCCTCGGCTGACGGGCTGTGGGCCAGATATGTGTCTGCACCAGAAAGCTGTGTATCTGTGCTCTTGACTCAGCAATGACGCAACTTCCCCAGCCAGGGTGCTTTTGGGGGGGTGCAGGGCGGGGGTTTCCACAGATACATTGGGACTGGGGAAGCCCTGTATCTGGAAGCAACAGGCATGTCCTGAGACAAGCTATACAGAATGGGGTAAGTGATTTCGTCAGATTCCTAAACTTAAAACTTTTTTTTTTTTTAATACAAGTGATATCAGATCTGAGTCACTGCTCAGGGTTACAAACTTAAAAGTTACCACTTACGGAGCATACAGTAGATGCCAGACTGTGCTAAGTACTTGGCTTCTAGTTGCATTAGATCTATACACAACTCCCTCACAGGGGGCATAAAATTCTTATCCCATGGGTAAGAGGAAACTGGGGCTCTGAGAGATGAACTGACCTGCTTGAGTCAGGACACTTTCTAACTCGAGACTACAGAGGAACAGTATGTGGCCACCCTAACCTCAAAGTCCCCTCTGAGCCAGGACACTAGCTTGTCGCTTGATAAAACCTTCCAAATAGCTTTCTCATAAACCAGATAAATGATAGAGAAGCAGAGACTCTGGAAAGAAAAGAGTGAAAGGAGCAATCTCTTTCACACCATCAAGAAAAGAAGCTAAACTATATTTACTACCCCATGGAAAGAATCAGGAAATAAAAACACCAGAACCTGTTCCAGAGTCAAGTGTCCAACAGCCAGCCCTATCCCCAAGGGACGGCAGCATGCAAGTGCCCCCCAAAGAACTCAAACCCTGTGTGGGAAATGGGAGGCAAAACTCCTCTCCTCTCCGGAGACAGCCAACTAGCCCTGGCCTGCTCTACTCCATCCCCACTAGCAGCAGCCCAGGCACCCAGAAATTAGACCAAAACAAAAGCCACAAGGAAACAAGTCAAAATTTATAGAGAAAGGAAGGCTCGCAAGTGGGTGGTCCGGTCCAGCCTGGCCCGGGCTCTCTCGGGTGCCCTGGCTGGGGATCAGGACACCACATGCACTTTGCGCATGTTAAGCCATCGATTTGCCAACTGAACAAACTTGTCCACCGAGCTGCAGTGAGGACATGACCAACTCCAGTTGCAAGCTCCCACAAAAGCCCCTACCTAGAGCAGACCCTCACCTGTCAGTTGCAGACCATCCCTCTCTCCAGCCTCTGTAGCTACTGTGTGCCAACTCCCTGGGGATTTTCACACCCCCACAGGAGTGCAGATTCCCTCCCACTCTTTCCCCCAACAGTTGTGCTCTTGTTCTCAAAGGCTCTCCTCCCAGGCCTCTGAAATGGCCACAGGACATTAGTAATCACTGACTCACCCATCCCCCTGAGGAGGCTGGGGAAGTGCCGAGGACCACAGGATGTGTGGCCCGGATCCCTTTGGTCCTTCGGGGGCAGTGAGGTGCCAGTAACAGCACTGCTTCCTCCCGGAAAGCCACTCTGAGCTGGCTCTGGCACCAGTTGGCCAGTGTCAGGCTCTCCTGGAGCGGCTAGGATCTCTAGACAGTTCCACTGATGCCAACAGATCTAATCTTCCTACTCCAAGGCAGGTGAAATCCGATAAGGCTGCTAAGTCCAAGAGTTATCCCTCCTCACAGGCAAAGTCTGCCCTTGAAGCCACACCAACAAGAATGGCAGAATTAACTTTGCCTCTGCAAGAATTCTTTGAGGAACTGGGACGGATTTCCCTAACTCTGTCAAGCGCTTACCAGTTAGCAAATGTTTCATCACCTAGTGGACTTTCTCCAAAATTTAATTTATTACCTGGCTCCATCCCAGTTATCTACCCAGAGAGGTTTGCTATCCAGAGTCACTGACATTACTGTCCAATTTCCCAACCAAAGGAGAATCCCAAAACCAAGTCCGAAACACATCTCATGCAGCTCATTTGGGAACCAGTGAAAGACCAGAAAGCAGCACAGGCAGAGAGCACACGCCAGCCGCTGGGCGTAACATAAAGAGGTGGGGGAGCCAGGCTGGTTTGTGTATTGTTTCAACTGGAAAAATACACCAGTAAAATGACTTATCCACATGTTCAGCCTTTTAGGCAAATCCACTCTAACTTTGCAGGGTGCCTGCAGGCGCTCTGAAAATAAGTAAATGGCATCATTCTTTATTCCACCTCCCTTCAAACACCGCCAGCCCCCTCCCGGTTACCCTCTTTTCTCCCCCAGACGTCTGGTCGGGGCTGGAAGTAAGACGCATTCCCTAGGAAGCCTCCATGTTAACAAGAGAGCCGGGAACCCAGAACTCTGACTTAGGCTGAGGGGTGGGTCAGCCCCACGCTTCTGAACTTCCCCAGAGGCTTGGGGATGAGAAATGGGGGACCCTGGAAATCTACGGGGCAGGGAGGAGTGAAAAAGGCAGCAGATGGGGGAGGGAGGAGGAAGAAATCTGGATCCTGGGGCAGCCCCGAGTTTGGGACCCCTTCCTCTTAAGTGGACAGCGGTTGAGGGTGCAGGCCAGAGGCCCCCCACCCGGCAGCCCAGCCGGCCAGCGATGGGTCCAGGACTCCTGGGAAAGCCCTGGAGGCCAGGGTCTGCTGGGGGCCCTGCATGCGGGGTAGGCAGGTCCCGGGACCCCGCGA
>NW_004567135.1:7409563-7456085 GCF_000260355.1 Condylura cristata | reverse complement strand
GCCGGGCGCCGAGCGCGCCCTGGCGGTCCCGGTGCGCAACGAACCACCGCAGGCAGCTGCGGAATTTGAGGCGCGGGCTTGCACCCCCAGAGAAGGGTCTGGCGCTTTTCCACAAAGAGCTTATAATGTAGACAAATAAGGAAAGTATAGGGCAAAGTTTAGTGCAAAACTAACAAGAGAAGTAGAAACAAAAGAAGGGAGCTCGGAAAAAGAGCTTATCTGCTCCGAGGGATGATAAGGAGCGACGATTTGAATTGAGGTTAGGGGTGAGGAAGGCCCGAACTGACCGACAGGTGAGACGGCGTTTTGCAGGAGAGGTTAATCTGACTGGATGTGAAAATGGAGGGGCCGGTGAAGAATGCCCTTCTGGACTAGATTTGCTGGCGGTCAGCATTGATAATGTGATGGACTTCCAGCCGCCATCCTTCCGGGGATAACTGCTTTTAGGGAGTGTGGGGTAAGGGAAGGACTTTTACCGTGCTGACCCCTGTGACTATCACCTGGGGCTGGAATGCAGAAGGCCCCGGGGCATCGTGCTTAATCGTGGTTACCTGGAGTGTGCTGTCTGCATGCAAAAGATGGCACACCTGAGCCTGATGCATCGCACAGAGAATGGCTGCAGCTGCAGCGGAGAATGCCTGCAAGAGGACTAGCAACGGCTGCGAGAGGAAACCCAGTGGAAAAAGTGAATGGAGAGCCCCGGGGCGCCCAAGTTACTGTCTCCCTGCTGGCCTTTTTCCCTAGTGTGCTATTAAAACAAAAAACAAAAAACCTGTGGGGGTGATGCCAAGGATTCCGAGAGTCACTTTTAAGCTGCCTGAACCCACGGTGAACCTCCCCTACCTGGGATGGCTGCAACACCGCTGCTCCCCTGCTCTTCGTCCACTTCTGCACCTTTCCCCAGGGCCCCATGACCTAGGCCTGGCCAGTCACAACATTTTCTTCTGTTCTCAGAATCTGTTTTAGAAACTGGTACTGGGCCCAAACCCAGAATCTTAAACTCATTTCCATGATGTTCTCAGGAATAGTCAAGAAAGAAGTGCCCTTTTCCCAGTAGGGCTGCTGACCTAGAATGGAAATCAGGTGCTGCCACGCCGGCACCCTTCACACCTGAAGCCACCGCAGAGGCAAACGAACTGGAGACAGAGTTCTTGGTGACATGCGGGACACTGCATCCAAGCATGCCTAGTTATCACCTTGACTTTTCATTTATGTATTCAACAAATATTTACTGGAAAACTCATTCTAGAGCCCGGTTTAGGCATACAAATGCATCTGTGGACAAAAAAAGGGTAAGTGTCATATTCTCTTAGAATTAACTTTCTGGTCCACGGGGACTACAAGCAAGATGAAAAAAAATTACAAAATGAAGATTGATGTGTGTGTATATTATAAAAATAACTCAAAAAAGAGAGAACACCCCCCCCCAAAAAAAAAGAATTTATTTTCTGGGTAGGAGGTATGAGGCAATCAATTAAATAAGTAAAATACATAAAGTTTATAATAAAAGTAAAACTGAAAGGGATAAAAGTAGGGGAGGACCTAGAATTTTTAATAGGATGAACAGAGAAGGATTCGTCAATAAGATACTACTTGAGGCCTCCCTGGTGGTGCAGGGGTTATGTCTCAGCACTATCAAACTATCAGCAGCCACTGCACTGAGTTCAGCCCCAGCCAGGGAGTGACCCCCATGGCACAGCAGACCTCTCCTGTCTCCCCACTGCTCTCCTCAGCAGTGTGTTTCAGTCCATCTGCCTGTTCTGCTCCCCACTCTGTCTCTGGTGAATCCTCTCACCCACAACCACACCTTCTTGTATGCATAAATAAATAATAATTTTTTGGAAAATAATAATTTTTTGGAAAAAAAAAGACACTCGGTGGATAAAAATTTGGAGAAAGTGAGGCACAACGCCATGCGGCTACCTGAGGGAAGAGTGATGCAGACAGGGAACAGCAGGTGCACCCATCGCTGGTGAGAGGCGGCCAGTGGCCAGAGGGCAGTGAACAGAGCAGTCACCCTGGGATCAGAATCCGTACCGTGAAGGTGTCTGTAAAGGACTTCGGGTTTTCTGTCAGCAGGGCCAATCCTATTGAAGTATTTTGAGCTGTGGAATAACATGATCTAAAATACATTTGTACAGGATCATTCTGGCTCTTGATTTGAAAATGAACTGAATAGAGGTAGGGGCAGGGAGACCAGTCAGGCAGCTGTGACGATGATACGGGGAGAGATTGATGGTGTTTTGAACCAGGATAGTAGCTATACTAGTGAAGAGAAATGATTCTTGATGGATTTGCAAATAGAGCCAATAGAATTGCTTTCAAGTTTGAAGGTGCAGGGTGAAAGAAATATAACCCCAAAGCATGTGAGCTGTGTTACGAGGACCATGAATGGGGTTTTGGCCATTCTGAGTTTGATTTGCTCATTGGACATCCAAGCCGAGTAGCCCCTAGGCCGCTGAATACGTGCGTCTGGACGTCACAACTAGCAATATCAGTCTGGTTATCATCGGCATATTCATGCTGCTAAAATAGGTAAATTCTTGGCAGTCAGTCTGCCTTACAGTCCCCACCTTTGCAGCACTTTGAGACTCCCCTGTGAAGCTCAGTGTCTTCCAACCTGTTAAGCAAATCAATCAACTCATGTGTCAGCCTCCTCTTTCCTATCTCCTTCCCCTCTACCCACAAGCACATACTTTCCCAACTGGAATAGCAGAGTCTTCTTTTTTTTTTTTTTAGTTTTTTAAACCTTTTTTTTTTATGCATACAGAACTGGGGTACAGGCTCAGTGAGAGAATTAGCCAGATACAGAGTAGGGAGCAGAACAGGCAGGTGGAAGAAGTATACTGCTGAGGGGAGCAGCAGGCAAGACAGGAGAGGTCCGCGGAGACATGTGGGTCAGCTCCGTGGCCAGGGATTGAGCTTGCCCTGAGGTGGCCGAGGCCAGCTTCCCAGTGCTGCTCTCCAATCATTGCGCCACCAGGGAGGGCCCAACATAGCCGAGTCTTCTGGGGTAGAGGAGTTATAACCCGACTGAAGACTACTACTGGACAAAAAAATAGAATTCAAGAGGGGAAATACTTCATCAGTCATTTGTGAATGTTGAAGAAACATCTAGTGGAAAGAGAAGTCGGTAAGGTAGTAAACAGCAGTGCATTCACCCTCTATGGTCACTTGGTTCCCAACATTTTTGGTTTTTCTTGACCTCCAGATTTACATATTGTTGCAGGAAAATCAGGTTGTTGACCAGAGATGTAGGGATGAAAGAATTCCCCAGAGACAGAGTAGAGCACAGGAAAGGCACATTTGTTGAAATGCCCTGCAAGGGAGCATGGCGAGATGGGAGCAAAGCCTAGGCACGAAGAAGGACCCGAGGCCTTCGTTTCTGCTCTCTCCGGGCACCAGTTTGTGCCAGTTATCTACGGGGGTGTCTGGTCTGGGACGTTGATCTTTGACACAAAATGTTTCCTGACTTTACCTCCAGTCCTGGAGCTCTGCAGGTCAAGGTCAAAGTGTTCAGGGCTTAGGACCTGGTTTCCATAGCAACCTTACTGCTTTCTCCTTATCTATTCAAGTCTCCCAAACTTACTGCTGGGCTAGGAGCAGCGGCTTAAGTTTTTAACCTTAGTAAAGATACCCAACACTTATCTTCTGTAGTCTGTGTTACTGCTTTTGTTGTTTACTCCCTGCTTTAAAGTTTTCTCATTTTATACAGGATACAGCCAAAAATTAATCTAACAAGAGTTTGCATCATTTCCAAACCCCAGTGTCTCTTCAGTTTCGTTTTCCTTTCTTACCTGGCTCTGATATTTGCAAGAAAGGAGAAGTCTGTTGTGTCATGGGGGGTCAGCTCCCTGGCCGGGATCAAACTCATGCTGCAGATAGCTTCATAATGCTGAGACTAAATCCCTTGCACCACCAGGGAGACCCTGTCTCTGATATCTCAAGTAAACTCGTTGCTTCAGTTAGAAAAACTATCACTAACATTAGCTGCTTCTGCTATGTTTTCATTTGTGCTGCTGTGGCAGACAGAATAACAGTTCCCCAAAGTGTCCTAATCACCAGAGCCTGTGAAGATGTTATTTTATACGGCAAAGGAATTTTGCAGAAGAGGTTATAGATCTTGAGTTGGGAAAATTACCCTGGATTACCCAGATAGTTTCAGAGTAATCCAAGGGGCTTTATAAGAGGAAGGCAGAAGAGTCAGAGGTCAGAGTGATACCAAGCCCCCAGCCAGGAAAGCCTCAGCCTCTAGGAAATGCAAAAGACAAGAAAGTGAATTCTCCCTGAGGGCCTCCAGAAGGAATGTAGTTCTCACACTTTTTTTTATTTTGTTTTGTTAAATATATAATATTTATTAAATATAGAGAAAAAACAATAAAGGATTGAAACAAAAAGAAGGTAAAGGAATGCACAGTCAGTGATAAAATGAGCAATAAGATGAAATCAAACAACAAATACATACACACACACACACCCTAGTCTAGACTAGTTTAGTTCTCACACGTTTAGCCCTGTAAAACTTATTTTCAGATTTCTAACTTCTAGAACTAGAAGATTAAAAATTTGTGTTGGTTTAAGCCACCAGGTTTATGGTGAATTGTTAGACCATCAATAAGAAATGAATACACTGAGCAGTGCCTGAGCCAGGCTTCTGTTTTCTTCCCTATCCCAGGCATAACATAATCTTTAGTTTTCAACCAATGGAAAGCACTTATTGGATTCCTAATATGTGCAAAGCATCTGACTATATACCAGCGAATAGAAAAAATGCAAAAATGAATGAGACTTCCCTGACTTAAAAGAGTTCTAAGCCGGCCCTTCCGGGTGGCGCAGCGGGTTAAAGCACTGCACTAAGAGGCTGAAACCACTTCCGCATGAGTTCGATCCCCGCCTGCCCCGGAGGTGACCACATGGCGAGGCAGACCTCTCCTGACCCGCCCGCTGCTCCCCTCAGCAGTGTACTTCGTCCATCTGCCTGTTCTGCTCCCCACTCTGTCTCTGGTGAATCCTCTCACCCTCCACATCTCTGTACCCCAGTTCTGTATGAATAAATAAATAAATCTTTAAAAAAAAAAAAAGAGTTCTAAGCCTAGGTTGGGGGTGGGTTTGGGGTGGGGGTGCTAGACAGAGAAGAAGAACATGGATCAAGTTTGAAAACCCCAGGTGGGATCACTGGAACTTCTTGATGAGTACCAGCTTTTAAATCCCACCCTGGAATTCTCTCCCATTTTAATCGCTGTGTCAAGGTGCCATCAGGGAGGGTTGTGGTGAGGCCTTTCTGGCCTGTGGACGGGCCCTTCTGGTTTTTCCTCTGGTCACTTCTGGTGAGAGAGGGCTCTAGTGCCCAAGCCTCCTCCCACGAAGACACTCACAGATTCAGACCCCACTTTACAGCGTCTCGTAACCTAATACCACCTTTAAAACCTGTCATGAAATGGAGTCATGTAGGGAGTTAGGGCTTCACGTTATGAGTTTGGGATGGACACCATTTAATCGATAACAGAGATATATTTGAGAGAATCAACGAGACTTAGTTATTAGATAACAGTAGCTATTATTTTTACAGTGTTTTATGATTTTGACTTCCATTACATGATTTGACCTTTACAACACTGTAGGAAAGAGAGAACATGATCCCCACTACATTGATGAGGAAACAGACTATAAGGCCAGAGAGCTGGTAAGTGAGGTTCTAGGACTTCGCCACCTTTTGGATGAGGAATCACATGCCATTCTGATTCTCTTATAAGTGGATAGTAAAGAAGACTGAAAAATGGAGGCCAACTTGAGGATGGCTTACCCTTTAGTTTCCAGGAAAACCTAGATTCCTCTTACGTCAACAGCTTCTGCCTCCATCTATAACAGGGTAATCCCCAGGGGAAGGGGAAGTTTCAGGTTCCCTGCCCTACCCTAAGGAAGGGTTGAGTTGTGCAGGGAGGAGGCACTAGAGAAGACAGGGAGAAGGAAGGAAGGAGATGGAGAAGGCCTGGAGGAGGCACATGGAGCAGAGAGGTGTGAAGAAGCTGCTCTTGCTTCTCAGCCATGGGCTTGTACCAGGAACCTGGGGGACATGGAAGGAGATGCTTGAAAGAGACAGAGACGTGGGTGAGAGGCCCATGGGGAGTTTGACAATCGCAGCCTGTACCTTGACTTGTATTTTGATTTTGCTTCTTCACCCCAGACTCGCCTCATCCCTTCTGCCCCCTCCGGTGGGTCCCCCCCAGAAGGTGCCTTAGACGTGTGGCAGCTTTTGCCCCTCAGTGGCTCCGCTTTGAGCTAACCCTGTTTGGCTGGGCATTTGCCCATGAGGGTAACTTTGGGTGCTTCACGGAGAAACTGTTTTAACGGTGTTCTTTTCCTTCTATCACACACTAATTACATTGACGTTCCTTACCATTGAAGGCCTTATGCACTCGACGAGGTTTTGTCTCGATGCAGCAGAGGGCAGAGCCCACTCAGAGCAGGCAGGGGTGGGCCCGGGGGTGCCCCTCTTGCCCTGCAATACTGCCCTGCTCAAAACATTGTCCTGCCTCTACCTGTGCCCTCCCCACGCAGGTAGCTCCACATGAAGCCTAGGTCCCTCTTCTAAGAGCTTGAGAAACACACCTCTCTCCTGGGAAAGTGTGTAGGAAAACATGAACACAGATATTTGAAAGTTTTGTTTTTCTCTAAGAATTTACCCTCTTAGGGCCCTCCCTGGTTGGGACGCAGCACTGCAAACTGGCTGCAGCTGCCTCGGCTGGAGCTCGATGCTTGCCCCGGAGCTGACCCACAGGGCGCGGCAGACCTCTCTTGACCCACCCACCGCTCCCCTCAGCAGTGTACTTCATTGATCTGCCTGTTCTGCTCCCCACTCTGTCTCTGGTGAAGCCTCTCACCACCCCACACCTCTAGCCTGTACCCCAGTTCTGTAAGAATTTACCCTATTAAAGATAGAAGACTCTTCACCTTCCTCTTTGCTGACTCATTCCTGCTCTGTTACAATCCTGTTTACAGATCACCTCTTTCCCGTTGGACTGAGAATACCCAATTACTGTGAGCACATAGTTTCCCAACATAGCTATCATCACACCATGAAATCATCAAATTGCATAAACTCCTTCAGGGCAGGTAGACGTCCCTAACAGCTGGCAATGAGAGCCATGTCTTCACTTCATGTCACTTATGTGCCTATTGAGCAAATGCCTAATTTCCTGCATTGTAGCAAACTCCCATACAGTGGGAGCCCTGTTATTCTTCCCAGACACAATCTATCTGCTTGTTTCGCTTATAGTTTCATTGCGGAAAACAACCCCTCCCCAAGTAGCTTAAGAATACAAGGACACACATGCTTTAAAATCAAATGGAGGGTCCTCCCTGCTGGCGCAGAGGGTTAGGGTGTAGCACTGTAAGCTAGTCACAGCCACCTTGGCACGAGTGCCATCCCCACCCTGGAGGTGACCCACATGGCACAGCGGACCTCTCCTGTCTTGCCCACTGCTCCCTCAGCAGTGTAGTTCAGTAGATCTGCCTATTCTGCTCCCCACTTATCTCTGGTGAATCCTTTCATCACCCCTGTACCCCAGGCCTATACCCCAGTTCTATATGCATAAATAAATCTTTTTTAAAAATCAAACAAAAAATCGACAGGACTTTCTGGTCAGAAACTCCAGGAATGGCCTCTAGCTTATGTCAGAAGTGCCCTGCCAGGGAAGCTGCTGCCCCGGCCACAGTCGGGGCAGGCAGGGGTGGAGGGAGGGCAACTGAGATTGGAGATCGGGCTGATAGTCCTCAGGGTTAAGAACAAGTAGCTACAGCTGTGATCCGGGGATCCGGCAACCACGGTCAGGCCATGCCTTGTGGCTGACACATTCTGATGCAACCACCCCCACCCCTCAACATTTGCAAAGCCAGAGCCACCACTGAATCACGGCATAGAAATACATCACATCTTCATGCCCCTGCTTGCCAGAGAAATAACCAAAACCACGGTACTATGAATAGTGTGGCTACTTGCCTGGCTTTTACCTTCTAGACTTCACCTGACTACATCTGATTGGCTGCAAACATCCATTGCTTTTAACCTCTGCATTATAGGAAAACACTCTAGAGGGAGGTGGGAACATATGCTGGGTGCTAATTAACCAGGCCCACCACGCACTGGTCTGAAAATGTATGCAACAGGGATTTTATTCCCTTATTCAGTAAAATCTCGTAAAGGGATTTTATTCCTTGTTTCCCTTTCTTCTGATACATTGTTAGCATATAGAGATGCAGTCAATTTTTGTGTCTTGATTTTGTATGCCAGCACCACTTGTCAAAGAGATTTTCCTTGCTCTACTGTATATTCTTGGCATCTTTGTCAGAAATTAACTTTTTATATAAGTAAGTATATTTCTGGACTCTCAATTTCATTCTGTTAAGTTGTTATGACCATTTTTATTCCAATACCATAGTGTTTTAAATTTTTAAAGGTTTATTTGTATTTATTTATGCATAAAGAACTGGGGTACAGGTCAGGGGTGTATGTGTGTGTGAGGGGAGGCGGTAAGAGGATTCACCAGAGACGGAGTGGGACCCAGAACAGGTAGATCTACTATAATATACAGCTGAGGGGAGTAGCAGGTGAGACAGGAAAGGTCTGTTGTGCCATGTGGGTCAGCTCCCTGGCCAGGGGTGGAACTCATGCCTGTAGTGGCCGGTGATACCTTGATAGTGCTGAGACTTTGACCCCTGTGCCCCAAGGAGGCCCTACCACACGGCTTTAACCTTAATTTGGGGGTCACATTGTTTTCTCTTCCATATGTGCACATGTTCCACTCTTCCACAAAACCAACAGTTATCTCCCTGCAACATTCCCCTCTCTCTCCCTCCTGTTCCCTCTGGTGACCAGTATATGCTTTCACTGAGTTCACCTTCCTCTGCTTCATCTTTTCCACAGCAGTGTAGTATTCCACCGAGTATACATTCCACATTTTATCTATTCATCTGTTGGAGGACACTTAGGTTGGTTCATGACTTGGCAACTGTGGATAGTTCTTGTCTTTTAGGATTGTGAAAACTTCTACTGTCTTCTGGCTGGAGAGTTTCTGGCCTGAAATCTGGGGAAAGCCTAACTTGGAAGACTTCATAGGTTATTTTTCCCTTGCTTCCTGCAAAAATTTTTCTTTGTCTTTGATTTTTTATTATTTGACAATGATGTGTTTAGTCTAGGTACTTTTGCATTTAAAAACTTGGGTGTTCTTTCTGATTTTTGGGCATTCATATTTAATTCATTCTTTACGTTTGGAATTTTTCTTTGAATAGTGTTCCTGCTCTTATTTCTCTCTATCTTCTGGGATCCCAGTTATTCTTAAGTTATATCTTTTAATTGAGTCTGCTATTTCTTATAGAGTTTGCTAATTTTTCCTTTGTTTTCTCTTTTCCTGTGTGAGTAAAGTGTTCATTTGAGTCTTCTACTTCTGAAATTATTTTTTTTTCTGCCAGCTTAATTCTATTTAAAGCTCTTTCTAAATTTGTCTGCATTTCATTCAGAATTTCTTCGTGTTGTCTTTTTATATATTCAGCCTCTTTGGTCAAGAACTCTTTGTTCCTGGATCTGCTAAGATCTTGCTTAATTTAGCCATCTTACTGCTGTTTTGAAGTCTTTGTCTGATAGGTCCGTGATTTCTGTATCCTGTATCTATCTAGGACTTTAGTTTTGCTATCTTATGTTCTTCTCATTTTGCTTTTCCATCTTGTGTTCAGATGCTTCTTTCTTCCTGGCATGAATAGTGACTTATTTGCAATTTTTTTAGTGTGTGTGGGGGGGGCGCAGGGGGAGGACAATGGGAGTTTGGGTTTGTTTCTCTTCTTAGTTTACCTTGACATGAGGTGGGGGCAGGAGAGGAGTCTGGGGCTTTAGATCTTCAGTGTGAGCAGTAAGCTGGCCACCTCCACCTCCTTTCATTCCTTAGCCAGCTATGCTTAGGTTGCCTTGACTTCCCCATCTGCCTCCCTGAAGTTTTTTCTGCCTCAGGTCACAGCCTGTGAAACTTGAGCCTCACGCTGGGTGGGAAGCAAGGTCCAGACTGTCAGGCTCACCCTCCTGGACTCAGTAGGCAACAAGCAGGGCCTGGTGTTGTGGTTGGGCCTGTGTCACCTGTTGCTATGGCTGCCAACAATGACATCACCCTGCCCCTGCCTCTGCTGCTGCTTCTACGGGGCTGCCATCTCTGCGAACTCTTTTTTTTCTTTCCCAAGTAATTCCTGAGTTATCTCACAAATCCTCTCTCTGCTACTACAGTTTTTTTTTGTTTGTTTGTTTGTTTGCAGTCTAGCATGGCTCAGCTTGGTGTCTCTGAGCTCTTCTGGAAGGTAGGGAAGCTGGAGCCTTTGGTGCTTGTACTGACCACAGAGTTCACAGTTCCCTGTCTGTGCCTCCGCGTTCCCACTGTTCTGGGATCGGGTCCGCACCCACATGTGGCCGAGTTCCTGCAGAGACTCTCACAATGCTCTGTATTGCCCTGGCATGGCTCAGGTGATTGCGCCCCAGCCCATTAGGCTGGCTGGGAGAGCTCTTTCAGTCCTGCTCCCCATTGCTCCCTTCTGCTCAGTGGTCAAGATCTCTGTGGTTAAGTCTGGGGACTCTACAGCTGGGGACTCTATAGCCCAGACAGAGCATCTGGATTGTCCTTTGAGCAAATACTATTGTTCATAGATGTTGAGTAATCCCACCCTCGCTGTTCTGCCATGCTGTGGAGGAGGGGGGTTACCACTCCACAGTTTTGAATACTACAGTTTAGTTTGAAGTCTGGGAGCACAACAATTCCATTCTTATATTTTCCCCTCAAATTGCGTTAGCTGTTTGAGGTCTTTTGTGGACCCGCGCAAATTTCAGTAATGTTTTTCTATTTCCTTGAGGAATGTCATAGGAATTTTGATAAGGATTGCATTAAATCTGTATCTTGCTCTGGGTGAGATGGCTGTGTTGACAATGTTGATTGTTCCAACTCATGAGCATGGAACATCTTTCCATGTCTTTTTTTTTTAAACAATGTCTTTCACCTATTTTGTTAAGTTTACACCTAAGTACTTAAAATCCCAATACCTGGGATTTTAAGAAAAGATTGGAATCATCACTGTGAAGAGCGATCCAGGGAGTCGGTGCAGTAAGCAATGGTTATACAAGTACAGGTGTTTTTCCCATTTGCTCTACCTGACAGAGGCAGGGCCAGAGAAAGCAGATAAAGAGGTGGCCCAGCATTTGGGATTTGGAAATGGTGATAGAAGAGTATTGACTGGAGTGCTGGGAAACACTGAGGTAATTCACCTGAAACTCATTCTTAAGCCTTACAACTAATTAATGCCAAGAATGTGTTAGCTCTTAGGGGAAACTAGCTTAATCTTTATGAGTGTCAGGCTCCTCGTTTGTAAAATGGGATAAACAACACATGCATTACCTCCGCCACTGATTGTCATGGAGACACATCAGTTGTAAAGGGCCTGCTGGCTGTGGAGCAACAGTCTAACAGGGATCAAGAAGCACCATCAGAGGGGCCCTCCCTGGTGGCGCACAGCCACTGTAGCATGAGTTCAATCCCTGGCTAGGGGGGTGACCCATGTAGCATGGCAGAACCCCCCGACCCACCCGCTTGCTCCCCTCAGCACTGTTTCAGTCGGTCTACCTGTTCAGCTCCTCTGTTTCTGGTGAATCCTCTCACCCCACCCCCCCCACCTCCTTGGCCTGTACCCCAGTTCTGTATGTATAAATAAATGAACCTTAAAAAAATACTATTAGATGAGAAATGTGGGGATACCTCCAGAGGACTCCCTGACATGTCCCAGATTCTTTGGAGGGGGTTAAGTGGTGGCCCTGTACTAGTGTTAGGCAGTGGGGTGGAGTTTGGGGATATAGTGGGTAAAAGATGCCTGTTGCCACTCCATTGTTCTCTGGTGCTGTGAACCTTAGGTCGCTCCATCAGACCACTGACAGGAGAGGTCAACAAAGGGACCCATCCTCCATGTGTTGGAGGATTTCTGGTAGCCCAGAGGCCTAAACCATTTCTATCTGACATCAAATAGGCATGTCAACCCCATCCTGAAGATTCAGTCTCATACAGCTCCACAAAGAAATACCATGGTGGCTAGCAAGAGTGATTGGCACTGAATGCTGGTCATGGGGCCTTGGACTAACCATGAGTTCCAGTGTTCTTTGGGCATCAGAGGATTGAAGAATGCTATGAAAGAATGCTATGAACTGGGACCAAGATTCAGACAAGATCTGGTATAAGCTAAGCCTTGATGGCACTACTGACTCTGGTTGGTTCCAGACACATGAAGAAGACTTAAGAGAATTCTAGTAAGGTCCTCCAAAGCATTTGGCTCTCCGAGACAAAGGACCAAGACAGGGGCCTGGGGCTAAGGATATTATTATAAGTAAGCGACTTACATGAGGTTAAGTTACAGGAAGAGCTGGCATCTAGCTCTGTCACTAGGATTGCTCACTCTAGGAGAAGCTAGCTGTCTGCTGTGAGCGGTTTCCAAGGGGTGAGTACTTGGGGAAGACAAGAAGCACACATGAAAAGGAACTAAGGCCTCTACCAACAGCCAGCACTAAGTTTTCTATGTGGGTGGATGACCTGCTCACCTCTGACTACAACCTCATGAGAACCTGAATCAAAAACAGAATAAATCACCTATGTTATCAATGAATGAATGGCCTATGTTGCTCAACACTATGCAGGTCAAACACATAGCAACTTAGATTTCTATGTGGAAAACTCATTATTGGCTTGACAAAAGGTTTCTTATGCCTTAAGCGTGGCATGGAAGCAGAACGGCTGCACCTGAAAGGACCATGCTAGCACAATGGTAAAAACCTGTGCAGCAACTCGTGGATTGATAACCAGGAACCAGATAACCCCAGGCATGTTAGCCCCAAGTCTGGGTTGGGGGGAGAAATGCCCAACACTGATAATACGCTTTTTCCCATTCTGATGGAATAAGTTTCAAAATATTAGGATGCACATAAAGAATATAAAAAATCATATTTATTGCCTATCTGAGTATTGAGACTCATACTCTGCACATTTGTAATGTTTTTAAAGACTTCTTCATTTATGCATACAAAAACTGGGGTGTAGGACAGAGGTGGGTGGGTGAGAGGGTTCACCAGAGACAGAGTGGGGAGCAGAACAGGTAGGTGTACTGAAATACATTGCTGAAGGGATCAGCAGGGGAGACAGGAGAGGTCTGTTGTGCCATGTGGGTCAGCTTCCTGGCCAGGATCTGACCAAACTCTTGCTGGAGATAGCTTGATACCTCTGACACTAACTTGTGAGCCATCAGGGAGGCCCACACTTCTAAGTTTTAATAAGGGAGAGAAATTAAAGAAAAGATAACTATTGTGTACTTCTAGAAAATTATTTCCTAAGTTCCGGGTTCTGATCTAATCTCCACTGGTCAAATGTTTAATTTAAATTTTTTCCTCTTATTTCGCCAGAAACTTTTCTGTCCCTGAGCCTGTTTCCTTATATGTGAAATGAGGGGCAGGGGTGGATTTATATTTTGTGCAGCCTGATACAAACAACTGGGTGCTGTATTTAAGAAAAATCATACAAATTAGCTAATAAAGTCAGTAACTATAACAAAAAAAATTCACAATCTGGAAAAATAACATGACTACTCTTAACTGCCTGGCAACTACGACAGCTTCCTACCCCCCCAACATTTTTTGGCTGCATACTCTACCTCTTCGTATGATTATTTTGTACTGTTTTTATGGAGACATTTAAAAATAGTTTTAAAAATTGAGAGCGTAGAAAAGTTGCTGAAGTCAGTGCACAATTCCTTACTGTAAGTGCGTGCACCGATGGTGAGCTCTGGCTCTTTGATCTCCTTAGGCTTAGTTTCTTCCGGCTGCCAGGGCAGCTGGCTCTCTTGGGTCCACGCCCTGCTCTCCTCTCCCACCCACCTCACTCTACTCTGACTCCCAGGGCAAGTGACCACCTGTCTCCCAAGCAGGCGGATGGGGTGGTGGGCGGCCAGGACTACCGCCCCATCAGCGCCCCTAGAACCGGGCCTTGGGCTGAAAGGGTCCTCGTAGGGTCTGCGCGCCCCAGGATTGGGGCTGGGGCTGCGGGCTCAGTGGGCCGGGGGAATTTCCTTCCAAGGTGCTCTGAAGCTTAAGGTCCACCACAGTCACAAAAAAACTGGCCCCCGTGAGAGAGACGGTGTTTTCTGAATCTCATTGAAACCCTATGATAAGCTTAAAGCCAGACTCTGAGACGTTGCAGGGCTATCCATCACGCGTCGCGGCAGGCCCACCGCCGTCAGGTGTCTCAGGCGGTGCCGCCCTCCTCACTGTCCCCACTAGAGGCAGGTTTCCACTAAGATCCTCCCTCACTATGGGAAAGGAGGCGGGAACCTTTTGCTCCGCCGTCGGTTGGCCACCAAAGTCTTGATGGATGGGCGTGTTACCGAATGACTCCGAAGAGAGCCGGTTGTTTATGCACGTACAGCCAATGGAAAGGCAGACGTGGGCGCAACCGCCAATGAGGACGGGGCCAGAGCGGAACTCGGGGGCGGGGCTTCCCTCGCGGGGCGGGCGTTGCGTGAAGAGTCTGGTGCGGACCGGGGAAGAGGCAGAAGCACATCCGGTACTGGAAGAGCTGTCCGGGTTCCCGAGAGGCAGGTAGGAAGGTACGTGTTAAGCTACGGCTGCGCAAGCTGGGGGTGAGACGTGAAAAAGGGTTTAGCAGTTACTGTCTGAGCAAAAATGGGAGCAGTCTCTGTTCTCGGACCGCACCCTGAAACCGGGCCCTGGCCGGTGGCTGGACTCCGGAAAACTGGGCGGGTGGGGGAGCAAGGGAGGGAGCTAGTGCCGCGCGTGCGCAACCGGCCGGAGGGGGAGGGGCGGGCGCGCCTGCGGCGTCTTGGGGGCGTCGGGGGCCGCGCTTGACGCGCGGAAACGCTCGCGAAGCCCCGTATTGAGCCTCGAGCCCTTTCTCCCTGCGTCCCTGACGGCGCGCCCCTCCTCCCCCTAGGGTGGACCCAGGGGCCGTTGGCCCAGCCCGGCCACTTGAATGCGGGGCGCGTCTTCCTCCCCTAGCTGAGGTCAGTGCGAGCGAAGTCGCCGCCCCCGTGGTCACGCCCGCCCCACCCGCCCTTCGCTGCTCTGCGGGCGCGGGGCCTGGACTCCGGAAGGGTCCAGCGGGCGGGGTGCCCTGTCGGCGGCTGGTGATGTCACACTGCTCTGTGACATGTAAGGCTCCGTAGTGACTGAAAACCAACAGCAGAGGTCGAGGGGAGAGGAGATTGGGTTTGGCCTGGTGCCCCGGCCCCGCAGGCCAGCCCCGCTCCGGTCCGACTGGTTACCTTTGGACAGGTGAGCTGGCCTTGGCTTCGCTGCGTCCGGAGCCCTTGGGCGACTTTCTCAAAGTCGCCCTGGAAATCTTGGGCGACTTTCTCAAAGTCGCCCTGGAAATGTGTCGTTGGCTCTGGGTTTTTTCTTGGGCCTCCGTGCTGGAGGTGTGGTGGTGAGTAGGCGGTGGGATTTGTGCACGTTTCTAAGCGTGGAGTTGCATCTCCGTGCCAACCCGGGAGGCATTGCCAACCCCATCAGCCTTTCGTTGACCAAACAACAACAAAAACCTGAACTTGACACGCTGCGCTGTTCTCTTGTGAATATGTAACCCAGTGGAAGAGCTGACTGCCTCAAACACAGATTTGAAAGTTAAAGGTCAACGGACAATGGGCTTTTCTAGTTACTTATGGATGTTTATTTCTGGTTTATCTTGTGGTTGAGTGCGTAGTTTAAGAATTCAGTTCAAGAATGGTTACTGAAGTTGTGTAACCACATTTCTCAAGGCTTCTGCAAATACACTTCTGTATTCTGTTTATTCTCTTTGGTGTTTTCTTTTAATCCTTTGTCTGATTTTTTTTTAATTTAGCTTCAAAAATATGTTGACATTTAGATTCTTTGCTACTTCCCACCCAGCGGAGCTGTGTTTAAATCCTTGGAGAAATGCAGTCTGATTTGGCATTTTCTTCTATGATTTCTCTTGTTGGGGAAGCCTGGCTTTAGGAAATCTCTCCCTTCCTTCCCTGCTGTTATCTAACTGGTCTTCCTTTTCCTAAAGAGTAAGAATGGTCGATTTCGGTCAGATACTTAGCACTTCCGCTTTTTTTTTTTTCTTCCTGAAAGTGCGTATAGTTCGTGTTTGAGTAGAAATGCTGGAAAACACAGAAAACTGTGATAGGAATCAGCATGTTAACCTTTTTTTTTTTTTTTAAGATTTCTTTTGACCTGTGGCTGAAACTGAGTGAATGAAAATTTGCTTTTCTGCTGTAGAGTAGTAGAAAGGGCACCAGATTTCTCTGATATTGATCATTTCAGTGCAGGTGTTCTTGTTTGGTATTTATAGTATTGATTCCACAGGTTTTCTTACTGGCATTTAATTAACTTGGAAAAGCAGGTGTTCATTAGACTTATTTTACAGATTTGAGGATGCTTAGATGGCCTTAGGTAAAGTGGTTTTCCCAAAGCTATGTGGGAGAAAATGTCAGGACTTCGAACTCCAAACCCAGTACTCAGCCCACTGTTAGACACTGTTTTTCACCTTTAAAATGGGGCTGGTTATTCCTCATGGATTTATGTGAAGATCAAAGAAGAGAATACATTTTGAAAGTCATAAAATTTTATGTAAATGTAGTCAGTGGTGTTACAGAAGATACCACTGCTGACTTGAAGAGTTTCACTGTATTTCATAAACTACCCAAGAGAATTAATTTCCTCTGGGAAATATCCTCTTGATGCTCTATCTGCTGAATTTTTATTTTCTACATTGACTTGACTGTAGAATTTGGTAGAAGTGTCATGCATTTCACTGGGTTTTGTTTCCCCCAGAGTTTCTAACCAAGTTTCCTAGTGACTTTTATATTATACACATTTTGTTATGCAAAGACTGTTCCAACCAAGAAGAGAAAAGACTAGAGCTTGGAATTCAGTGACCTCTGAGTAGGGTTGATTTGCGGTTGCAACATTCTCAGATGATGTGGTTTACTTTTGTTGTGACTCCTGGTTGTGCTTAATTATGGGCCATAGCAAAAGCCTTGTTCTGAAGGGGCTTACAGCCATATGTGAGAGAGCAGTTCTGTCACAATTAGCTGAAGTACAAACACTTGAAGAAGAGCTTTCAGGGTGTAGAAGTTGTGAGGGTGTGCTGTTTGTCCTGATGCTTACTCTCATTTGGCTAACTGGGAGGGAGTGCAGGTTTATACTAGATGATGGATATGTATTTAGGACTCTGGAACTTTCTTTAAGATTCAAACTGTTCAACAGTTATGGTTCTAGAGAGGTTCTGTAGTGTCTGTCTGGGACAAGAAGCTATTGAAGGAAGTAGACTTTCCATCTCCTGTGGAAACTAATTTGGTTCTGAGGCCATCCTCCTAGGGAGGCAGGATTTATTGTTGGCTAGTTCAGGGAGTTTTGGTCCAGATTAAGAAAAGAGTTTGGGAGATCTAGGGCCTAGACAGGACTTTGAAAGCCCCTCTCTCATCTTAATGGAATTCTTTGCATTTTCTGAAACCAAATTGATCTACTTCTTAGGGATTGCAAGGAAGGCATCAAATTATTGGCTTTTTTTTTTCTCCAGCAAATTCTCTGTCACATCAGATTATCACTTAGTGGCTATTAGACTTCTCAAAATGTCTGTGTCCCTGTGGGACAGGAGATACAGTGTGAATGTAACAGAGAAGAGGTATTCCACTTAAAAAAGTAATTTTAATCAGTACTGTGGTTTATCATTTCCAGCCTTATTTTCATTAAATTTTTTATGTGGGTAAATATTAAGCTTTCAGCATATGACAAGCTGTGAGCTAGTGGTTTTATAACTTTTAAAAATTAATTTACAGGTTTTGTAAATAGGGTCTGTGATAAACATCTTCTAAAATTATAGAGAGTGTATACTGAGGACATGAGAGCTATGATTATTTACACAGTAACAACAATGGTTAACACGTTGAACCAGTTTTTATGAAATACCCTTTTAAGCACTTTATATTCTTTCACCTAATCCTCACCTATGAAGTAGGGAATGAGGAAACTGAAGCATAGTGAAGTTGCAGAAATCCGCTGCATGTCATGTAGCTAAGAAGTAACACAGAAGGCCATGCTGTTAATTAACCACTGTGCTTGGGAAATGGCTAGACAGAATCTGAAAATTGTTCAATAGGAAGAACTACTGAAATTTTTAAAAAGTTAAACAATTCCTCCTCTCCTTTTTAAAACCATTTGGGATCTTCTAAGAATTTGGTTCTTTTTGGGTGTGTGGGGTCAGAGTTCCAGATGGTTGAATTACTGTCACAAGAATGTACATCTAGGGCCTCCTTGGTGGGGCAGGGGTTAAAGTCTCAGTGTGTCAAGCTGTCACCAACAATAGTTACCCTGGTCAGGGAGTGACCCACATGGAGCAGCAGACCTCTCCTGACCCGCCCACTGCTCCCCTCAGCAGTGTATTTCAGTCCATTTGCCTGTTCTGCTCCCCACTCTGTAGTACATTCTCTCACCTCCCTGAACCTCTGGCCTACACCCCAGTTCTTGTATGCATAAATAACTAAATAAAATATTTTTTTTTTTAAAAAGGTGAACAACTCTATACTTAGCAAAATAAATGCTTACTTTTGTGAACAGTATCTTCAATTTGCTGATTTAAAGTTAGGTAATGTACACTGTTGGCACCTTCTGAATTGGTTCCAGTGCAACTGACTTACTATTCAGTAGTCATCTGACTTTTAAAAGAAAAGGATTTTTAAAAATTTATAATAAATTCATGATTGTTTTTGTTTTGCATAACTTTGGGCCACTTCACCAAGTTTGTCATACACCTTAAGTCTTGAATAAGACTACAGAAATTAATTTTTTAAATTTAAGGTCTGACCCTTGATAATCTTTCTTTTTAGGACATGGGTTAAGGAAGCTACTTAGAGCAAAACAGAAATTTATTAACAAGATATTAATGTCCCTGCGTCCTCTCCCTCTGCAGATACAGAGTGCCTAATTCTAACTAAACTGTGTTCACTGAAGTCTTTCTTGGTAAAGCTATGCGAAGTTCTTGGTTTTGGTTTTTGGGTAGTTCTGGCAGATGAGACTGGCCCAGAGAACCACAGAATGGTAACACTTCCGACAGAATTTTAGCAATATATACATGGTGAATTTTGACACATTCTGACAAATTTTGGAATTCCTGCTCTCCTAAGAATGAAGGTGTAAAATGAGATGCTCAGCCAAATTAAAGAAACTGTTCATGATTAACCTGTGAACATTTACTTGTCATTAAAAAATTCAGTCCAGGCAAATTTCCTTGGTCCAGGAGTCACTCTACACTTTGTAGTCTATGTAAATAATCAAGCGTCCTATTCTAGAGTTAAGTATAGAACTGGGAAGTGGAGAGAGGATCCAGTTTTCAGATTTAAAAAAAAAATTGTGCATGCAAGAACTGGGATATACGCCAGAGGTGTGGGGTGATGAGAGGATTCACCAGAGACAGAGTGGGGAGCAGGACAGGTGGATGAAATACACTTCTGAGAGGAGCAGCCGGCGGGACAGGAGAGGGCTGCGGGCCATGTGGAGTTAGGGGATCAAATTCTTGCCACAGTAGTTGGTGGTTGCTTGATAGTCCTGAGACTTTTAATTCTGTGCCACCAGGGAGCTCCCAATTTTAAAATTTCTATGTGAGTTGGAGTCCAGGACAAAACAGACCATTGTTGGTATCTTAATGGGCTTAGATGCGCTTTAGACTGCTATATTGAAAAAATTATAAGTTTATAGTTTTTTTTCTTTATTGTAGTAGAATACACGTAAAATATGCCATTTTAATGTATGTTTTATGGTCAGTGTTTACAGGCCCTGTTTTTTACTTATTTTCCACACTATCATCACTTAACTTTCTCTTTACCCTTTCTCCCTTTTCTCTTTTGATTTCAGAAGCCTGATTAGCTTGTTAGTATCTAGTTTTTAAAGTATTTGCTTCATTCAGTTGTTCACTATGTAACTATCCTTTGTTATTCTGACTTGCTTTGCATACGTAATTACCTTGAACTCCTTCCATTTGCTGTAAATGGCAACAGTTCTATCTTTCCTTATAAATGCATAATAATACATTTTGTGGAAGTACACAACCTTGTCTCTCTGTCTGTGGACACTTAGGTGGTTTTCTTGTTCTGCTTTTTGTAAGTAGTGCTGGAGGAGTGATGGTTTTATGATCTTTGGATAGCTGCCCAGGGGAGGGATCCCTGGGCCATAATGTGTTTAGTTCTGTTAAGGTAAATCCAGATCAATCTCCCCCAATGGCTGCACCATTTCACATTTCCATTATCAGTGTCATAGATCTCCTCTTTCTCCATGTCCTTTCCAGCACTTGCTGTTGGGGGCCCTTTTTACATATGTGCCTTTCTCAGGGAGGGGTGCCTTTTTTTTTTTTTTTTTTTTAAAGATTTATTTAAGTATACAAGAATTGGTGTATAGGCCAGAAGTCAGGGTGAGGGGTGAGAGGATTCACCAGAGACAGAGTGGGGAGCAGAACAGGCAGAACAATGTATCTGTTGGTTTCTGTATGTCCTTTCTGGTGGTGAATTATCTGTTTAGATTTGTTGCCGATTTATTAATTGGGATGTTTCCTTTTTATATTGCATTAAGTTTTTTATATCTTAGATATTAATCTCTTCAGTTATGTAAGATTGAATATTTTCTCTCATTTAGTGGGGATTGTTTTTAATCTACTTAAATTTTCTTTTGCTGTATAAAAACCTTTTAATTTGAGGTAATCCCAATTGTTTTTTCTTTATTTCCCTTGCCATAGGGTTTGAGTCTATTTTAAACTTAAGATTCTCATTTAACTGTATTTCATGTAACTGAAATCCTTGATTATTGATTTTCAACCTTTGTTAAGAACTAGCTGTTCCTGGGACTGAGAATATTTTTGGGAAAAGAACTTCTGTTAATTACAAATGCAATTTATTCTTGCTCAGCTAACTTTACATATGGACATTGAAAGGTGAATATCTTTATGCAATATCTGAGCACAAATAGTGGAAACTAAGATAAAAACTTTGTGCTGTGTCTGGCAAGACTTTTAGGCATGAGTTTTACTTAACTCTCTACTTAACCTGTATTATATCTTTCTTACTTCTTGTCTATTTGGAACAGACCTAGAGCCAAGTCTAAGACCTAACTTTCTTCCCTTGCATTTCGACAATTTTTTGAAATTAATGTTGTATATACATTTCATTTTTATTAAATGACATACTTCATTGCATTTCTCCCTATTCCTCCTTAATATTATTATTAAAATTTGTGTGTCTTTGTATCTAGAAAATTTGGTGGTTTCACTCAAATTTTAGAATCGGTAGTGGTGTTGGTAGTTGGTTTTCTTTGATTAAAACCATGAGCCATTGCTAAATAATAGAGAAGTTTCTACTAGACACCACCTTCCCTATCCTCAAAACCTTTGATGGCACAGTTTTTTCCATCAGCAGTTGTAAGAGGGGCCTTCATTTCTCCTGGGAGATGTCAGTGAAAGAGGAGTTTCTGCCATCCTCCCCTCAATGGTTTCCACTCAGGGGGGCTGGTTACCTGCTGTTGCCCCTTTCTAACAATCCTCTGGGTATTTTTAAGAGACCCTCCCCCCCTTACTTTTAACTCTCGAAATTGGAAGCAAGAGGGCTCCAGTGTTGTTGTGAATACTGAGAAACTTGACTCTGAAGGTTGCTTCAGTACTGTTGCAAGTTCTGTCTAGGGATGTCATTAGAGATGTTAATGGAAGCCTTAAACAAAGACACTTCCCAGGTGCTGGATTCTGCCATCCTGTAAGTGGGCTCTCTAGAGGATGTATTCATCATGGTTGTAGAAGGCTGTGGTTGGCAGCGCAACAGCCTGCAATAATTGCACCATCTCGATCAACAGGGCCTGGAGCCCCAATGACTTAGAGGTGAGAGTAACAGCTTTGGTAGCTTCTGTAGCTTCTCACTGTATCCATCCCCAAAACAGACTAACAAAAGGATTGAGGTGAGTCAGATGTTGGTGGGAAAAGAAAGAAAAGGAAAGAGGAAATCCAAGAAAGCTAGCCAGCCATTCTAATTGTTTTATTTGTGAGGGAACATGAGGAAGCAAAAGATAGTGATGCTTGTGAATGCTGAGAACAGGTGGCATCTTTCCACTGCTCCAGGATTCAGCCAACGGGTTGATTTGGGGAGTGTATGTAACTTCTATTGTTCATATTAATTTTGCTGATTTTTGGGTGTAGGTGCCAATAGTTGGCTTGGTTTTAAACAACTTACCTTTTTGTTAGCATCTCCCTCCACTTTTTGGGTAGATTTGAAGTGAATTGACATTATGTGTCAAATGAGAGTCTGGGGCGGGGGAAGGGGGGGCTTATGTTTAGTAAGAATGAAAATGCTTCCTTAGCATTTGGTTCTATAGACAGAACATGTTTATTTAGAAGTGCATATGAACAACACTTCAGAGCCTGCTTAAGGGGTATTGATGTTACTTAGTCTGGGTTTAGTTCAGTTTAAATGTGCCCTTTTTGACATCTTGGAAAGAGCTGAATAATAATCTATAGATCAGATGATAATATATCAGTGTTAATTTCCTGATTTTGATCAGGAAAAATATATATACAGAATATACACACTTAAGTATTTAGGTATAAAGGTACATTGATTCTCCTTGAGTAAGAAAATAATATTTTCTAAGTATATTGTTATTGCATATAGAGAATAAAGCAAATATGAAATAACATTTAGGAAATTTGGGTAAAAGGTGTATAGGGATTTTTTTTGTACTGTTTCAACTCTTCTATAAGAAAAGTTAAGAAATTTTGTAAAAAAATTTTTTTCTGTGCAAATTCCTTTCAGCAGTAGGCACTTTAAAATTGTAAACTCCTTTCAATTTAGTTTTAAAGTGCATTAGGTAGAAAGTTTCTAACATCTTGAAGCAGTAATATAAAATTGCTTTGTGTTCTGGTGGCTGAGTCCCTTTAACTAGGTTGGTAATTTGAGGATTTCTCAAAGAAATAAACTATCTTTCAAAGGGCTGGATTACCTTCAGAAAGAAATCACATGCCAGTAATGAAAGTTTTGGAAGAAGATGGGTTCATTTCTTCTCTCCACTTTTAAATGGTTAAGTATAATCACAAATGTATTCTACAAGGAAATAAATAATAACTGAAGATGGTTGTTAGGGTAGTGGAATTTTAGGTAACTTATTTTTCTAAACTTGTATGCTTGCTATTATGGGAAAACTTATTTTGCATATAGTTTAGAATGACCTTTGTTCCATCCTTGATTCTGCAGTGTGGAGGCTGTGTCCTGCAGAGTCTGCCATCATGAACATATTTGATCGGAAGATCAATTTTGATGCACTCTTAAAATTTTCCCACATGTAAGTGTTTTGACCTTGACCTCAGTTTCTAATACTTTTCCTTTTGCCTCTAGTTTTTTTGTTTGTTTGTTTTTGTAGTTTATTCTTGTATGTGTAAGCGAACATTAACTGTACTGGAAGCCAGAGGATATGAGGGAAATACCGATTCTAAGGGCTACCTACTCTATAGAAAGCCAGTCATTTTACTTTAGGTACTAATTGTTCATATTTTGGGACTTTTGGCTGTTCACAGCATTTAAGATTCTGTTAGCCAGTTTTCAAAACATTCTATTTTTATTGTCATATACTTTTCACATATTCCTTGGGAGGAAGAGAGGAAAATGATTCTTAGCTTAGCCATGATAGTGGTCCTTGAGTGATGGCTGCTATTAACCTTCTTTCCTAGAACTCCCTCAACGCAGCAGCACCTGAAGAAGGTTTATGCCAGTTTTGCTCTCTGTATGTTTGTGGCAGCTGCGGGGGCCTACGTCCATGTGGTCACTCATTTCCTTCAGGTAAGAACATTTTACACTTGTAGTTACTATAGGACACAGGAAGAAGCAAACTCAGTAGTATGGTATAAGCCTATACCCCTTTTAATTTTTAAAAAAGATTTATTTATGAAGACAGAACTGGGGTACAGGCCAGAGGTACAGGGGTGGTGAGAGACAGATTGGGGAGCAGAACAGGCAGATCACAAAGTCCACTGCTGAGGGGAGCAGCTGGGAGACAGGAGAGGTCTGCTGAGCCCTGTAGGTCAGCTCCCTGGCCTGGGATCGAATGCATGCTGCAGTGGCTGTGGCTAGTTTCGCAGTGCTGTGCTTTAACCTGTTGCACCACCAGAGAGGGACCTATCTCCCTCCTTAATCCTATTTAGTAGCTTGGGATCTGAACTCACCAGAGCCAGTCATTAAATCAGAGCTTAAGTTTTCTGGCAACTTTGCCCTCGCTAGATAACAGAGGGTCTGAACCCTGACACTGAATGATGTGCTGCTGACGTACAAGACTCCCAGCCACTGAGTAGAGACATGATATGCATGTTAGGATTCTTCCACATAGTAACCTTTTAACCTTTTCTTCTGTTCTTTATGTCTGAATGACTGTGGAACACTTGGGTACAAAACACTGATTGTATATTATCAGAGACAGGGTTGAGACCTTTAAGGATTTGACCCATTTTGTTCTCTCATACTTTTATATTTATATGGTGAGTGAAAATCTTAAACTATGTTCAGGGAATATGAATTTGACCAGCAGGAATAAGAGAACGGTTGAGGAATTATCAAAAAGTTTGAAGTTCGTACTAGCCAAAACTTGTCCCTTTTAGGGTGTCCTTTTTAGTATAAGTACACCTGTATTGGCATTTGCCACTATTAAGGAGAACTAGTTCTATTCTCTGGCTTCACACAGAGATATACAAAGTTACTCTAGATGTTTCAAAGAATAACACTTAGCCCTTTGATTTTAAACTGAAACTATTCCACTTTCTAGGCAAGAGTGGCACTTTGGATTTCTGGTTGTGTATGTAAGTCTTTTCAAGCCATGTAAAATTTTCGTCATTATTTGTAGATTTCATACTTGTGAATTTACCTGCTAACTAAAATTCATTTGTAACGTAAAAATCAACATTCATGGTGTGTTGTGGACATTTGCAGTAATATTCAGAGTAACAAATAATTCCTCACTGCGTTGTGTTCTAGCCGAAGTCAAACAGTGCACACAAGCCTTATCTCTAGCTCTTGTATTATAAACAAGTATCCTTTTCATGGTCTGTTTGGCATCAAATTTTCTGCATTTTTGCCGATGATTTGCTGTTTAAAATGGCCCCCAAACAGTGCTACAGTGCTGTCAGAAGACTGTGACGTGCCTTGCAGAGACTTACATGCATAGAAAACCATTTTTCACGCATGAGTTATAATGCTATTAGCTATGAGTTCAATGTTAATCAACAATACATATTTAAATAGATATCATTGTACAGTAAACTTGTAAAATAAGGTTATATGATAATCAGTGGTTGAAAATGTTGTGATCTCAGAGGCTTGCAGGAATCTAGCCTTTAATTCCCCTGGAAACAATTGTGCAGTATTCACTTATTCATTGTTCACAAACCTTTTCTGTGAAAAAAGGAAAGCTGGAGTCTCATTGCCTATATACATATCCTTAATGGTTTTTCTAATGCTTAATAGCTTCTCCCACTAGTTTTTATAAAAAAATTTTTTCTTACAAAACATACGAATCCGGAAAACAGACTAGTGTTTTCTATACAGGAGATATAAAGCACATTAGTCCCATCATCCAGAAATAACTATTATCTCTTTGGTACTTATTCTTTGTCTTAGAACATTCAGGCTACTGCAGCAGAATACATAGACCAGGTGGCTTAAACAACAAACATGTTTCAGTTCTGGAAGTTGGGAAATCCAAAAATCTGAATCCTGACTGATGTGTTGTATGGTGAGGGCCTACTTCGTGGCTTGTTAGTGACAATTTTCTTGCGGTAGCAGAAGGGGCAAGAGACAGTCCTGAGCACTAGTTCCCTTTTTGAAGGCTCCATCCTTATAATCACCTATCAGAAGACCTTAAATTCTTTTAGATGGAGGTTAGGATTTAAACATGACTTTGGGGAGGACACCAACATTCAGTCTCTTCTCTCTATGTGTATGTGTCTCCCTGTGTATTTTGAAGTGATCACAAAGGAGTCACTTATACTTGTTCCACAAATTGGAACGTGCTTTTCAAAACACTTCTCAACTTTACTTCATTTTTTCTATTTCTTGTGCAGGGCTCATAGTTTTACTTAGGTAGTTCTGGTTGATGAAACTACCCAGCCTAGCAAAACCTACAACACCCCCTATGGCCCTTCAAGGCTTCTGGTTTCTTTCCTCAGCCTCCACTGCCTCTTCCATTGTATATTAGGTTAGAAGGAAGTATTAGGATGTTCAGACGATCATTTGAACAATGAAGAAACAGTGAAGTCTACAAAATTTGTTGTTTTCAGGTATTTAATTTTTTTACTTTGGATCTTACAGGCTGGCCTGCTCTCTGCATTGGGCTCCCTGGGCTTGATGCTTTGGCTGATGGCAATACCTCATAGCCATGAAACTGAGAAAAAGAGGCTGGGGCTTCTTGCTGGATTTGCTTTCCTTACAGGTATGTTAAGGAATTAATCTAATCTTGAGGGACTAAAATTAGAGGAACTTTTTTTTTTTTTTTTTTTTTTAAAGAATTATCCTGTTAGTGAAAGATAATTTTCACTTAGAAGAACTGGGGTACAGGCCATAGGTATGGAGGGTTGAGAAGATTCACCAGAGGTGGTGGGGAGAACAGAATAGGCAGATCTACTGAAACACTGTTGAGGGAGCAGCATGGAGATAGGAGAGGTCTGCTGTGCCATGTTGGTCAGCTTCCTGCCGGCGGAATTAAACTCTGGCTGCTGCTTAAACAGACACAGTGGTAGTGCTGAGACTTAAGTCTAAGGTATAGTCCTGGGCCTAAGGCCTGAGATTTGTATTTTTCAGATTCACCTCTACTGGCACACTCATGTCGTTCAACCTTGTATTAGAGTATATTTTGCCTTGTGCTGCTTTCCTCATCCAGGTGAACCTTGCTTCCCCATCTAGAGGGTAAGCGCTTTGTGATTAGTGACTCTTACTTCTGCCTTTGTATCAAAAAATAAGCATGTGTATGCTTATGTAGGTAGCTTGACTTGTTGGTAGATGTGGGATTAAAATGGGCCCAAGACTCAGACTTCTTTGGACCCATGCTGCTGGCCTGGGTCAATGGCAGCTCTCACAGGCTATGTGTGAACCTGCAGACAGTTAATTGAGTCATATATTGAGCTCTGTCGTATGTGTATAGCAGCTCTGCTTGGCTGATTGTCAAGAAAAGCAAAGCACAGGAAACAGGACTCAAACTACGTAGCATACTTTGAGAGCAGCAACAGAGTACAGCTTGTTCAAGTGAGTCTAATATATATGGTGTTGAAATTCTAGAAAGGAAGGGATTTAGAGATTAAGATTTTCAGATCTTCAGTGTTTGAAGGCATTAGGAATTAGAATTGTCAGGAGGACAAAGTAGAGTAGCCAGAACAGAGGAAGTGTTGGAGCTGGAACAGAAGCTTCTGTGTCCTGTTGGCAAGTGTTCACCTACAGAACCGGTCTGGCCCTTTTTTTGCTACAACAGCAGGCTGTCTATATGATGACCACTCGCTGGCTCACCACAAGACTCTCCTTTTTCTTGTACTTGAATTCCTGATTTGGCCCACATTACAGGCTCGTGTCACTCGGCTTTGGAATTTTGCAGCCTTGTGACTTATCTCGAAAATGTTGGCTGTGCTTGCTTGATTTTTCTGGCATTGTCTGATTTTTTAGCTAAGAGGGCAGCTTTGCAGTTCTGTCTGTAAAATAACTCAGTTAAGTTTACAGTCTCTTAGAAAATAAGGATGGAGATTTTTTGTACACGTTTCACATTTTGTACATATTTGGAACGTGGGCTTACCCTGTGCCATTATGACCAACTTGTAGGTGAGTCCCCTTCAAGAATTGATAGTAACATCAGTGTGTCCTTGTTTCTAGGAGTTGGCCTGGGCCCTGCTCTGGAGCTGTGCATTGCCATCAACCCCAGGTAACTCTTTGCACCTTTATGAATATACCCTCTGAATATAGACCTCTGGCCCTCAGCCTCATGGTCTTTTCCTTAACAGCATCCTGCCCACTGCCTTCATGGGCACAGCAATGATCTTCACCTGCTTCACACTGAGTGCGCTCTACGCCAGGCGCCGTAGCTACCTCTTTCTGGGAGGTGAGTGTGAACTGGAAAACAGGGCGAGAGGGTCTCCACTCGCGAAGATTCTCCCCCAACTTGTACGTGGAGATTGAAAACTTTCATTCTCAGTGGGGAAAAGTGGGAATGGTCTTAATGGAATTGTTTTTGCTTTACTTTGGCTTCTATTGAGATGACCTTTTGTTGCCTTACAGGTATCTTGATGTCAGCCATGAGCCTGATGCTCTTGTCTTCCTTGGGGAACCTTTTCTTTGGATCCATTTGGCTTTTCCAGGTGAGATTTTGTATATAACTTTCTAGGGCTTTTTGCCTCACTTCTTAGCTCTAAAACCAGCCAAGAATCCTTCAGCATACTTACCTTTGTGGGACAGAGCCCTCACAGCCTCCCCAGCCTCCGGGGATGGAGCCTTCTGCTGTGGTGAGAGTGCAGACAGAACGGGCATTGCATATTCCCAAGAGATGGAGAATTATTCAGCATTCGTCTCTCGACCACTCCAGTGGTCGCTCCTGGTTAAATGATTGAAACTTCCAGTGACCTAAAATATTACTACAGCATTGTGACATTGTTGATGTCTCTGTGGCGAGTATTTGATACTTCTAAGTGGCCAGAAAGAAGCTAGTTTGCCCTTTCTCCACAGTACCTACTGCATGGTAACCTCATCTCATTCTTTGACCAGGCAAACCTGTATTTGGGACTGGTGGTGATGTGTGGCTTTGTCCTTTTTGATACCCAACTCATTATTGAAAAGGCTGAAAATGGAGATAAGGATTATATCTGGTGAGTGTGGAAACTGGTCTTCATGAACATGAAGGGTGAGGCACACTATTAGGTTCCAAGGCTCTTCCCTTTGCCTAACCCACCTGCTGTCCTGGTGGTGCTGAACTCATGGGGGCCACTTTGGGGAGTGGATATGGGTATGGAGCGAGGCACAAGTAGCATAGTTATCAATTTCTGAAAGACATCAGATTTTTAAAAACTGAATAAAAACTTGTTAAATAAGTGGTTATCTGGACAGAGGAAAGGGGAAAGGGTCTTTTGACCTGTTACTCTGTTTTGCATTCTTTAAACCTTTTAACAGTGAGAAGCTGTGCAAATAAATGTTTTTAATAAGTAATTTTGTTATGTAGTGATCCTCTCAGAACCTCAGAGCTAGCTGTGGAAGTCCAGGGTTCAGACGTGGATGTCCGCAGAGCCTAAAAGCCCAGGTTTCCTTTCCTCTGGTGCGGAAACCACCAGAGTGAGAAGGGGCCTTCTGCTCTGCAGCCACTTCCTTGGTGGTGTTGAAGTGAACTTCTGGCGTGGGGCTTACGTCGTGTGCCCTGAGCTTTATGGATAAAGAAAACTAGCAGTACAATTTGACATCTGGTTCTCTTTCAGGCACTGCGTCGACCTCTTCCTGGATTTTGTTACCCTCTTCAGAAAACTCATGATGATCCTGGCTATGAATGAGAAGGTTAGTTGAGTCCAGCATGTGGTACTTCGGATTTGTAAGGTCCAGGTATAAGGCAGGGCGTTGGTGAGGGGTGAGCTGGAAATCCTTAGCTGGTGGAGGAAAAAGGAACAAAAATAATCTTAAAATCAGATTAGTATTAAAGGGAAAGGGGTAGTGGCCGCAAGAACTACTGTATGAGGAAATGAAGGACTAAGAAACAGATTGAGCGTATTTATATTACATATTCCATATTCATCCCCCCCCCGAAACACATTGTATATATGGTTAGGGTCAAACGTAGATCAGCAGGAAGGGGACAAACCAAACCAGGAGCTTCTTTAAAAAGGAGCAAGAGACTGTGGTGGCGGCGGCAGGAACTGGGTGGGTTGGTGTTCTGTGCCCTGACCAGACCAAGCCGCTGCCCGGGCCCTGGCAGAGCAGCTGGGTTTCCACTCTTCTAACACGCTTGGCCTCTGCCCCACACTGAATGGGTTCCCTTGGGTGAGATTATTTCTGCGTGTTGGCTTCTGCCCCGGATTGATGCGACCTCAATCGCATCAATGGAAGTGGAAGGTGTAATGGAAAATTAGTGGCCTGGACTTGTGTTTTTAGGGTGAGTGGCTGGCGCTGAGATGCAAGTAGTCTGGCCAGGCGCCCCCCTAAGTCTTGTCAGCAGGTCGGGGGCCACCAGTGGAAGCCGGTTAGGGTTCCATCGTGCTGCGTCGAGGGAGCATTTCTGGCTCTAGTCTATGGTCCTGACTGACCCCTTCTGGTCACTAGCCAATGGCAGCCAGGTATTGGCTCAGTCGAGTTCTAGCTTGAATGTTAGATGCCAAAAATTGATTCATTTCCCCCCTCTGTTTCTAGGATAAGAAGAAGGAGAAGAAATGAAAGACCATCGAGCCTTCCCCTGTTTCACTTCCCTCCACCCCTCATTTCCTCTTTGCACACATTACAGGTGGCGTGTTCTGTGATAATGAAAGCATCAGAAAAGCTTTTGTACTCTGTGGTTTTCTCTATTTTGAATTTTTTGATCAAAAAACTGATTAGCAGAATATAGTTTGGAGTTTGGCTTCACATTCCTGGGGGTTGTCCCCAATCTCTTCCTCTCGGCCCGGCCCCTTCCTCCGCCCAGGCAGCCAGCGCAGAGGGAGCAAACTTGGGAGTCTGCCACCTCGCGGCGTCGCCAGGTGCGTCGCAACTGTTCGGTGGAGCTGCCTTGCCTGCCCTGGAAAAGAAGTTTGCTGGTGGGCCTGAGCTGTGTCCACCCTGCAGAGGAAATGAAGCGCCTCTTCGCTGGTGGCGACTTAGCTGCCCAGGCCTGGCAGCCCCGCCTGGCTGCTGGGAAAGGAAAGTGAGTGCGAGTCTCCCGTCCATCTCTTTTCTGGCCCCCACGAATCTGCCTTCTTTCCGTCCATTGGTGGGAAGACCTTTCTTGTTGTATGGCAACCATAGAGCCCCCAAATTTCCCTGATCTTTTTTTTTGCCAGTTGGTTATCACCTCAGTTACTGAGTGGCCTCCACCAGGTGACTGTAAACCAGAGGTTCCAGAAAGGAGAGGAAGGCGAAACTAACTTATCCTGCCAGACAGCCCCCGATAAGGACTTGTTTGGGGGGCGGAGAGCTGACCGGCAGCAGCCCACCAGTTCTTTGGTGCGGTTCTGTCCCGTCCCACCTTGACACAGAAGTATCAATCAAGCCAGAGACTCGGGGCAGTAGCCCGATGTGTATTTTCCACATGTGCTTCAGTTTTTGGTCTCTTCACCTGTTTAACAGAATTCTACAACCTTCCAGGTGAGACCCAGGTGACTAAACCTGCAGTATCCAACACCCCCTGCAGTTTTGTGGTTGCAAGTTGTGGGCACACGGTACCTTGGGGGGCTCAGCTCCTCCCCTGCGCATGGCCGCCTCGCCCAGGGCTGCTGGCGCACACCACAGTGCCTGTTCCTGAGCTGTGTGTGTTCCCGGGGGACAGGTCCCCCAAGATGGTTTCCGCATGCTACTGCTGCCTCCAGCCTCTGGCTTGAGAACTTAGTGAAGCGACTTCCTTCTCATTGGCCCCCAATAGCAACTCGCAGTCTATCAAGTTGGTTGATTCTCTGCTAGGTCTGAGAGGCTGAATTCTCTCTTGAAGCCAAACTCCACCTCTTGTGCTTTTTTGCTTGGGATAAAGGAATTTTTCTTTAGAAACAGTGCCAAGAATGACAAGATATAAAAAACTACTTTTAAAGAAAATGCCTAACAGGTTTTTAATACAGTAATCACTGTAATTATCACTTTCTTTTCTAGTTCCTTGGTTTTCAGCTCAGGCTGCATTCTCTAACTCATACTGTGAAGACAAAGGTGTTTTTGATTCAGAAATATATGAAATCTACATAGTCTTAATTTGTAAAAAATAAAGAAAAATCCTTAACCTTTCCTGGTAGTGTGTTAAATTCCATGTCACAGTTGAACATGGGTGTTGTCTGATTTGTTGGTGGGGGCCTGGGAGTCAGACAAGATTACTGTTCAAACCTGAACGGAAATGTAAGGAGCAGCCCCCCCCCCCAGCCCGGCCCCCCACCGTGCCCAGGAGCGCACTCGCTCTGTAGCACCTCAGCTTGCCACAAGTGTGGGTTCTCTGTCACGCCACAGCCTGGGGCTTCTGACCTGGCCCTCTGGCCGCTGCCGTCCGATTGCGGTGGCAGGACTTACGGTTGGTTCTAGTGTATGGTGTGCTTTGGAGTTTGGGGGCTCCTGGGGTCCACTCATCGTGGCTGAGCGCTGTTCTGGGCACTCGGAACCGCCAGTGAGAAGTTCAGAAGACTGTCCTGTCCTGATGGCCGAGGCAGCTCTGAGCGGTGTTGCGGCCTTTGCCCTCTGCTGGCCAAGTGCACGCGCATGCGCACACAGCGTCTTCTAGGGTTTGACTCGCGCTGCTGGCGCTCGCAGTTTAACTCCCAGGTAAGGAGAGCCACTGCTTTCCCTAGCTGGAAACTGCCTTAATTGTCTTTTCTCTATTTTTTTTTTCCTTGTTGGCCGAGAAGTCTCTACTCTAAAGCTCACTTTTATCCTTTGTTGCCATCTATTTTGAGTCAGGAACACAAAATGAGCAGAATGGGCTGTGATGACTTGGGAGGCAGCACCCTACAGGTTTGGTCAATACTCCAGTAGCCTTGAGTAACTCCCAAGGTCATGACTGCAGGTGTTCCCTCAGCAGCCCAGCCCCAGCCCTCTCCTCCCCCGTTCCTTGCTGGTTCCCTCTGTAGGTTAGTCCCCCTGGCTGATAGCCTTTCCGTCCTGACCATTCAGCTGGACTTAGTGGCTCCAGCAGGGTGAAGAAGGAAATGTTGGCAAAAGCTCACCAGCCCCAGTTGGTAAGTCAGTAGTAAAAACGGGTGGGAAGACCACAAGGGATTGAGGTGATGGTCAACATGTAGGTAGGACTACATTGATGTCAGACATGCAAGTAAAATAACAAGGAAGCTTCACCTGGGCAACACCTGGATTTAGGGCCAAGGAAATGGTTCTGTCCTGTGGGTAGCAGCAGTGAAGGGCTTTGAGCGGGGCGTGGTCAGGCCGCAATCTCACTGGTAACTAGAGGAGACTGGGAAAGGGCCAGTGGAAAGGTAACTGCACTGACGCCTAGAGGGTGGCTTCTCCTTTGCCACTCCAAGGAGCCCAGTTGCTTGGAGAGGTGCAGAAAGAAGCTGCTGGAGAGGTGCAGAAAGAGGCTGCACAGGGGACGAACCTGAGCTGGGTGCTAACAGCCTAGAGGCTGCCGAGGACTTAGGACCCCCAGGATCCAGGCCGACCTAGAGAGGCCCCCGCTGGCCACAGCTGGGCCATTTGGATAGCTGGATCACTTGAACACGGGTAAGAGATTCGCATTGGACTGAAATGTTTTTAAAGCTCTTGAGTTTATGGTGACATTTTAAAAATACATGATTTACCACTGCAGGGTGCTAGAACCCAGTCATGTCTGAATATTTGTTAAAGAAGTCTATCCTTTTCTGAATGAAGTATACTCTAGAGTAATTCTAAAGTGAAAGTTTCTACAGAAATAGCCCAAGTGACAGGAAGCAAACAAGCCTAGTTAATAATGTTTGGCAATGATTACCGATAGCCATCAGCCTCTAGGACGCAGCCCAATGTCAGGTGCGTCCTGCCGGAAGGAAGCAACAGCACTGATAATATATATATAGAGAGAGAGGTATCTATCTATATAGATATCTATATATATTTAAAAAAACACTTTGAGCTCCAGTCCTAATACTTTATAAGAAAGGAATTAAAGGGTGATAGCAAGTGAGACCAAAGGGATGCAAACAGCAAAAGCGAGTAAATGTTAAACTCAAGACAACTTGATTCCTTCTGCTTAAACAATGAGACACACGAACAAAATCAAGAGGAGGGGACCCAAGGGCAGAGATGGAACCTGTGGCCGGCAGCCGCTGAGCAGGATGGGCCCAGGGAGCGCCCCGGGAGCGCACCTGGCCTGAGGCTGAGGCGAGTGTCCTAGGGAGCTGCACCACCACAGGCAGCTGCCTCCTGGGCGCTTTGGTCCGCTTGTGGGTACCAGGGACTGGGGGGGTACCAGGCACAGGGCCATTCCCCCAACACACTGCAGAGAACCTGAGTCCCCTCCCCAGCAGCAGCCCGGTGTGAGCGAGCACCGGTCAAGCCTCCGGGTTACACAGCAGGAGCGCCCCACTTCCTGACCCTCAGAACCATAAAGTTTTAAGCCACTAAGCTACACAGCAGCAAAAAAGAATGCTAACTAGATGATGGTTTAAAGAAACAGCGTTATGGCAAAATGCTAATGCTGTAATTATGTTCAAGTTATCTTTAAAGAAGTGTTGAAATATGTATTGATGCATTAATATGCTCAGATTTGCTTCAAAATGCCACAGTGACCCTCCCTGGTGGCACAACGGGTTAGGATGCAGCACTGCAGCTGGCTACAGCTGCCTCAGTGCGAGTTTGATCCCCCACCCCTGAGGTGACCACGTGGCACAGCAGACTTCTCCTGGCCCACCCGTTGCTCCCCTCAGCAGTGTGCTTTGTTGATCTTCCTGTTCTGCTCCCCACTCTGTCTCTGGTGCACCCTCTCACAGCCCCTGTACCTCTGGCTTGTACCCCGTTACGCATGCACAAATAAATCTTTAAAAAATGCCGCCGTGGCAGCGGGGAGCAGTCAGATGCAGTCAGTGGTTATCAGTCTGCTATCGCTGGGCCATGGGCATAACATTCAGGTGCCAAGCTCTCTACTTTTTTGGATGTTTAAAATTTTCTGTAATGAGAAGTTTGTCTTAAACACCCACAAAGGGCTCTTCCTGGTAGCACAGCTGGTTCCAGGGCATCACCGTGGAGCTTTCTGAATTCACTGCAACATATGTTCAATTCCAGGCTAGGCCAGGCAGGTGACCCACATGGTGTGGCAGACCTCTCCTGACCCTCCCGCAGCTCCCCTCAGCAGTGCATTTCGTCAGTCTGCCTGTTCTGCTCCCCACTCTGTCTCGGGTGAAGCCTCTCACCGCCCCTGTACCTGGCCTGTACCCCAGTTCTGTATGCATAAATAAATCTTTTTTAAAAAACCTTGTAAAGGGATAACTACAGTGGTCCGGGCATGAGGAAAGACAGCTGATGTGCAGCAATAGTTGCAAGGATTGTGGCTTCTCTACCTGTGTGTGTTTGTGACCTCTCTGTGCGCCTGTGTGTGGGAAAGAACTGGATCAGGCCCTCCCGCATGACTGCCTTGAGATGGCGGCCCACATCGCCAGGCAGCTCGGGACACGAGAGGGCCATTGACTGACTGCATGGCCACGGCCCGGGGGGAGCTCGGAAATGACACCAGGCACCTGCACAGAAGTCCTCCCTGTCCACCTGGGCAACATGTCCCTCCTGCTCCCCACAAAGCTGATCACCATTTGTCTCCCGGGCCCTCCTGCCGCCATTGTCACCGAATCACTCCTGCTTGGTCACAACTTGGTCAGTAGTCACCGGGCGGCACAGACCTGCCTTGCAAACCCGCTCCCCGACTCGGCCCTCGGCGTCCCCAGGGACGAGCTGACCCAACAAAGGACAAGTGGAAAGGACCCAAATGTTCACTAGGTCAGACGTGTTGCCGATGGAACTGCTGCGGGGAGGCAGAAAGATGGGAGAACCCAGGGTCCTGGCACGTGGCTTGCATTGGTCCCGCCAGTCACGGCAGCCATGGGCGAGTTCCCCAACTTCCCTTTACTGCTCAGCTCGGATTTTAAAGTTTCTGTCTGGAACTTCCACCCTCCAGCACCATCTCTGCCTGACTTGTTCTGCCCACCCTGTAGGCTCTGCCATCACCTCCTCTAGGCAGCGTTGAACCCCCAGACTGGAAGAGAGCCCCTCTCGGGGTAGGGGGTTCCCCCATGGCCTTATCTGCGTCCTAAGATCCCAGTTACTTTATCTCTGGGTCCCTGGTGACAAGCTCGGTTCTTCACACCTAGTAGGTACCCACAAGTGTACAAACATGGGGGGCATGGCAGGATGAGGAGAGAAAGGGGAGTCCCAGCATGTGGAGGAAGGTCCCCAGCGAGTACTTTGACTTCAGAAGGGTCTGGAAGAGAGAGGGGGCAACCCCGACTCAGTCCGACTTCCCCAAGCCAAAGCCGCCTAAACACTGCCGGCTTTGGGACTGGCTGGAGAAAAATGCCCCTGCCCATGCCAAGCTGGGGGGCCGGCCGCAAGCTGTACTGGGAGGCGTTTGTATCTGCAGACCGCGTGTGTTCATATCCTCTGGACTCTGGGGAAGGAGCTGAGTGGAGGCGGCAGCCGGGATGCACTGGGTGCTGGGGTCAAAATGGTGGCGAGCACCCTGAACTTCCTCTCTGCACCACAGGGTGGCAGCTCACACCCACAAACCTCCCAGCTGGGCGCTGCTCTCTGTACCACCTCGTGGCAATAGATTTTCTAATTGTTCTGTAGGCACTGGCTTCGTTTTCTTTAGATAATTGGAAACAACGAACAAATGTGGTAAACTTAAATTTTCATTTTTAAGATAACACCTTGGAGATGCCAAGATCTCCGTGCCATCCTGTTGGTATCTACACTGTGGGGACCGGGAAACCAATTTCCTGATGGCTTCAGCTGCCCAGACTCAGGCTGCCTGCTCTCCCCTGCAGGGGTCATTCTCGCATTCACCGGAGACCTACCTCCTGTTGTCCTCCTGCTCCGGGACCCTAGGTGGGTGTGGGGTGACCCTCCATCACCAGCTAGCCAGTTCCAGAGCTTCTCACCTGCCTCCTTGCAGCCAGCGACACTGGGTGTGAAGGTCCAGTCCCCTCTCCAGGCCACAGCCCATGCCCTTCCGGCCTCCTGCCCGCTCCCCTTTCACCTACACTTCGGTTGCATTGGAACCCCAGCCTGACCCTGAGGAGGTACGTAAGCTCCCTGAACCTCACTGTATTATACCGAAATGGGATAATGCTGATAACCTGCCTAAAGATTGTGGCGGGAGCAGAACCTCATGTGTGTGCATTTAGCACAGTGCCAGGTGCACGCCCCAGGCTGCCGTGTTCGCTCCTGCTTGGGATTCGGCCGCTCAGGCTAGAGCCTATGGTGGGTCGCTCACCAACACCGCGCCACTTCAGCAGCAAAGCCCATCCTTGCCTAGTCCCGCCCTCCTCCTCCTCGACTCCTAGAACCAGGCTCTGCGCCCCATTAAGAAACAGCAACCTGGGGCCCTCCCTGGTGGCACAGCGGGCTAAAGCACAGCACTGAGAATCTGAAGCCACTTCCGCATGAGTTCGATTCCCGCCTGCCGCCTGCCCCGGAGGAGACCACATGGCGAGCCAGACCTCTCCTGACCCGCCCGCTGCTCCCCTCAGCAGTGTACTTCGTCGATCTGCCTGTTCTGCTCCCTACTCTCTCTGCCCGCCCCTGAGCCTCTGGCCTGTACCCCAGTTCTGTATGAATAAATAAATAAATCTTTAAAAAAAAAAAAAAAAAGAAACAGCAACCTGGGGCCCTGCCTGGTGGCGCAGCGGATTAAAGCGCAGCACTGAGAAGCTAAAGCCACTTCAGCACGAGTTCGATCCCCACCCCGGAGGTGACCCACAGGGCGCAGCAGACCTCTCCTGACCCGCCTGCTGCTCAGCAGTGTGCTTTGTTGATCTGCCTGTTCTGCTCCCCACTCTGTCTCTGGTGAAGCCTCTCACTGCCCCTGCACCTCTGGCCTGGACCCCAGTTCTGTATGCATAAATAAATCTTAAAAAAAAAAAAGCAACCATGGAAACCCCCTTCCCGCAGATCAGAGTCCAGCACATCCCCTTGTCCTGCCTCCAATGCACCTCAACTTCCTTTTGAAGCCCTCGACATGTCCCTGTCCTGTGTCCTGCCCACAGCGGCCTTGTCTTCACCACGTGCCCCATCCTCATGGAATGAAACTCAGCAGGTATGAAGGGCACTTGGCACGTTCCCTGTGTACTTTGGTCTCTGTGTCCTGTTTCTGCTTTTATTTTTTAAAGATTTATTTATGCACACAAGAACTGGGGTACAGGCCAGAGGTGCAGGGGGTAAGATTCACCAGAGACAGAGTGGGAGCAGAACAGGCGGAGCCACTGAGATCCACCGCTGAGGGGCGCAGCGGGGAGACGAGAGGTCTGCTGCGCCCTGGGGGTCACTCCCTGGCCAGAGATGAACTCGTGCTGCAGCGGCTGCGGATGCCTTCCTAGTGCAGAGGCTTAACCCCTTGCCCCACCAGGGAGGCCCCCCATTTCTGCTGTTGATAAGGACACCAGTCACACTGGATTGGGATCTGCCCCCAGGCTTTGTTTTCACCGGCTGACCTCCATTTCCAAATAGTGTCACATTCTGAGGTCCAGAGGTCAGGACTTCCACATCTTTTCGGGGGGAGGCAGGGACAGAGCCCACACACACTCCCATACTCTCAGTTTCATGCATCCCGCTGACCACCTCACTTCTTCCAACACCTTTGCACCTCTCTGACATTCCCACTCTCACACCCCCCCAGAACTCCCTGCATCTCCCCAGGACCGACAAGCCCATAATCCATGAACAGAATCACTCCCTTGTATGCACCTTCAATTCCTTTCTCCTGCCCTGTCTCCCTGCCCCCACGCTCCTGGCTGACTCATTTGGCACATTGGCAGCCCTGGCTAACCTTGCTGCCTCTCTGTATTGCACAAGGCTCGAGACGACAACAACAACAACAACAACAAATCCCCAATATATTCGTGCTAACAAGTCTCACTTTAAATCCCCAGTCACCTTCCGTGGGTCCTGCAGGCAGCGTGGCAGCCCTGGATGCTGTCTAGCTTATGCTCCAAGAAGACTCCTCACGTTGTCTCCTTTCCTCTCACGTTCCCATCTTCCCTCTTAGCTGATGACCTTGATTATTTACTTGAGACAATAAAAGCAGCCAGCAGAGGCCCTTGGTTACCCACGACCACAGCCGCTCAACTCCCTGCCCTGTTCGCCCGACTTCCATACCGACGGGCGCTCCTTGTACGCCAATGCCTCAGATTCCCGCCTCCCTCCGGCGTCACAATCTATTTTATCATTCCCATACGTGTAAGAAGATGCCTGAATTTCTTGTTTTAAACAACCCACTCAGAGCTGAGGGCAGCAACTCCCAACAGCTCTGCACATACCCAGCCCTACGGTCTTGGTTTCTAAAAATCCTTCCCATAAAAGTAATCAGGGCTTGGCCCTCCCTGGTGGTGCAGCGGTTTAGAGCACTGCACTGAGAAGCTAAAGCCACTTCTGCACAAGTTCAATCCCAACCCAAGCTGACCCACGTGACATGGCAGACCTCTCCTGACTGCTCCCCTCAGCAGTTTACCTGTCAGTTGGCCTATTCTGCTCCCCACTCTGTCTTTGGTGAAGTCTCATCCCCTGCACCTTTGGCCTGTACCCCAGTTCTGTACGCATAAATAAATGAATCTTTGGGGAAAAAAAAATAATCAGGGTTCTTTGGAAAAATGGCCGACTCCAGGGCTGGGCTGGGAAAAGCCAGGAGGGACCGTGAGCTTGTTAAGGCAGAAAGTAACATCGTCAAAGAATGACAGGAATTTCCCAAGAAGGTGGAAGCCAGCTTGAAGGGCTCCCAGTGACCTAATCACGGACAACCTGCGCGTCAAAGTAAAACATGGTCGTGATGGACCATGAATGAGAGAGAAGCCTGCGAGTCCATCCTGGCATCAATGATGAATAAGCAGAGGCTTTGGTGAAAATATTTACATAGGTTCAAGGTCCCTCTGCACTGTGCTGCCTCTGGTCAAAAAGGAGAAATTGGTAAGCTACAGTGGAGCAGTCTAGCAGATGCCCATTAAATAGTGCAAATGAACATCCCTCGTAATAAGACAAAATTGTGGCCCATCCCGGTTACGTGTCCAAAAGTCCAGGACAGACTGAAGCATTGTTTCAGATCGAAGGAGACTGAAGGGATAAAGACAACTAAATGCATCGTGCGGCGATAAGGGACATTGTTTGGCTTCGCTCAGCTGGCTTCCGGGCAGCTTCTCACGTGAAGGTTTCCCTTTTTCCTTTCACTTAGTTCCCGAGTTCGTCTAGCTTATGTCTCGCCCTCAGTCCCTAACCGCATTGCCCAGGGCCTCACCGCATCGTTTAAGTTTTTATATTAGGGACAGTATTGCATTCTTTAAAAACACATTTTAAAAGTGAATAAATAAAATTGTCTAGGGGGAAATGACAACTGGTGAAACTTGAATGCTGACTGGGGCTATTTGGTAACATGACTCCTGATTTTGATGGTGGTTTTAAGGGTACACGAGAGGATGGCCTTGTTTGCAGCAAACACACACTGAAGAATTGGACTGATTAAGCATCAAGTGGCAAGTCACTAGTAGTTTAGGAGAAAGAAGGTATTTTGTTCTGTACTTGAAAGAACTATAGAAGTTTGAGATACTTTCAGAAATATGACTTAGAGTGTTGTAAGTTCCATGTCTTGACCTCACACCCGTCTCTTCTCCCTAGGGGATTGGTTGTTCTCCCTTCCCTTTCTCATTTTCTGCCGACTGCTCCAAGCAGTTTTCGTTTCCATCTCTGATTTTTCAAGGTCACCAATGAACTCTGGATTGCCTATTCCGAAAAGACAATTCCTGACCCTCATTGTCAACAGAATTTGCCTCTGCTTCATCTTTCTTGAAGTATTTTCTTCACTTATGCCCCAGGCCTCCTGTTCTCTTGGTCCCATCCTTCCAGCCTCCTGTAGGGTTTATTCATCTCCTCTAAGAGAAACAGAGTATCCCTAGGCTCAGGCCTGACTTGTCCCTCTTACGCCCTCAGTGACCTACTCCCGTGCCTGCCTTTCAGTAGCATCCAGGGCCCGCCCTGGTGGCACAAGGTGTTAAAGCACAGCACTATGAAGCTAAAGCCACTTCAGCACGAGTTCGATCCCCACCCCGGAGGTGACCCACAGGGCGCAGCAGACCTCTCCTGACCCGCCTGCTGCTCAGCAGTGGGCTTCGTCGATCTGCCTGTTCTGCTCCCCGCTCTGTCTCTGGTGAAGCCTCTCGCCACCCTCCCCGCTCTGTCTCTGGTGAAGCCTCTCGCCACCCCTGAGCCTCTGGCCTGTACCCCAGTTCTGTATGCACAAATAAACAAATCTTTTAAAAAAAAATCCATGTGCTGATGATTTACTAACTCACCTCTCCAACCAAGGCTTATTTCTAAACTCCAGACTTCTATAACCAACCGCCTCCTCCACACTTTCCACTGGTTGTTGTCCAATAGACATTTCACATTTACCATGTCCAGTGCTTAACTCCTGCTGATCACCCCAAGTCTGGCCCACACAGGTCTCCTCACGTCCTAAGTCCATCCGAGCAGTTACTCCCGACACCCTGGATTTCTCTTTGGCACTGCCAGTCTGCCTCATTTACCACCTTGCTGAGCACAGAGCCCCACCAGGGCACAGGCCCTGCGCTCTCACGGGGGTCACCCAGGAGGCCCACTCACTCATCTGACCCATGTTGCCTCATGCAGCCCACTTTTTGCTTCTCTTGCTGGCCGACGGCTCCCCATTCAATGCGAGCAAAGTCCCGGCGTTGGTCCCTAGGACTTGACGCTACCTCTCGCTTCTCCCCAACTGGCTGGGAATAAAAGGTTGAGAACGCTCCGTGGGCACTATGAGATCCACGGGGAGGGGAATGAAGCACATGGCTAAGGAGAAAACAGGTCTGACCGGCCCACCTCATCTTGTATAGATCGAAGAAAAACTAGGCCACAGGAGGGATGTAGCTTTTTGAAACAAATGAAGAGACAATATTGTCAGTGGAGTACAATTTGTTAATATCTTTGAAAAAAATCCAAGTTAGGGCCCTCCCTGGTGGCACAACAGGCTAGAGCACAGCACTATGACGCTGTCACAGCCACTGCAGCACAGGTCTGATCCCCGGCCAGGGAGTGACCCCCCCACGAGGCAGACCTTGCCTGTCTCGCCCACTGTCCCCCTCAGCAGTATATATCAGTTGGCCTGTTGCGCTCCCTACTCTGCCTCTGGTGAATCCTCTCACCCCCCCCACCTCTGGCCTGTCCCCCAGTTCTGTATGCATAAATAAATAAGTCTAAAAAAAACAAGTTAGGGCCCTCTCTGGTGGTGCAGCGGGTTAAAGCACAGCACTAAGAAGCTAAAGCCTCTTTCCCGCCCTGGGAGGTGACCCACAGGGTGCGGCAGACCTCTCCTGAGCCACCCGTTGCTCCCCTCAGAAGTGTTTTTCAGTCGATCTGCCTGTCCTGCTCCCCACTCTGTCTCAGGTGAAGCCTCTCACTGCCCCCACACCTCTGGCCTGTACCCCAGTTCTGTATGCATAAATAAATCTTAAAAAAAAAAACAGCCCAAGTTAAACACACACTACCAACCCGCAATTACACTCACAGGCATTTCTTTCACAGAAATAAATAGGGGTCCAAGACACAAGAGCCAACCTGTCTAATCCCGCGAGGGGTGGGGACTTTGGGTGTCTGAGAACTATTATCTTCTCTGATGGCACACTGACTGTCTAAAGGTCTATTCTACTGACAGTCTCACACAATAAGCATAGAATTTCTTTATGTGGTAGATAGCAGAACCTATTAGAGCAGGCTGGTTTGGGGGTCCTGGGGTGCCCCTCATTCAGTGTGCCCCAACTGCAGCATTGTTTGATATCACAAATCAAATAAACATGGCGCATCCATATGTGGACAACTACGTGCAGCAGCGGAGAGCCGCGACCCTTGGATGATCTCCAGAAAATACGGGTTATTAGTTGCTAAAAGAATGTAGCGAGAGAATGATCTTGTCTAATCAGCATAAACATTTAAAAAACATTAGAAAGAATCACCAGTTATGTCTGGGGAGGGAGACTCGGCCTCGGAGCATGAGGGAGACCCTCCCCTCACTCCTCCTAGGATCCTGTGTGAGATCCTAGTCAGTGTCAGTTACTTAGAAACTAAACCAACCTGCTAAACATGGAGCTTCCCTAGCACCAGCAATCCCACTCCTAGGTATCTACCCGAAAGACACAAAAACACTGATTCAAAAGTGATTCAAAAGACACCTGCACCCCCATGTTTATTGCTGCTTTTTACAATTGGAAAGACATGGAAACAGCCCAAATGCCCAAAAGTGGATGCCTGGATTAAAAAGATGCGGTACATATACACAATGGAATATTACTCAGCAATCAAAAAGATAATCGCAGCCTTTTGCAGCAACATGGGTGGAGCTGGAAGGGCTCATGCTTAGTGAGATAAGCCGGAAAGAAAAGGAAAAATAATGGATGATTTCACTCATAGCAAGAGTATAAAGAACCAGGAGGAAAATAATAATAATGAACAACTATATACCAGAGACATTTTACGGGGGTGGAGTGGGGATAAAAATGGGGGAAGTGCACTGGACTGTGGTGATGGCACACGGGTGATTTGGTGATGGGAAGCTCATGGGATTACAACTGAGATGGAAAAAGGCACAAAAGGATGAAAAAATAAACTATTATATAAAAAAAAAACTAAACCAACCCACGAACATGTACTTAAATTTTTGTCTTTAAGAGTTAAAAGATTTTAAGTTTTTCCCCACAGCAAGACTATAGAATTGCTCACCCATACTCATTTCCAATTCACTGGTCTTTTAAAAAATGTAACTTTATACTGGAATTAACTCACAGGGTAACAGAGTGGAGCATATGTCAAGAATTTGCTGCAGGGAGCGATTAATTTTTTGTTTCCAAAGAGTCATTCATTCAGGTATACCAGAGCTGGGGTGCAGGCCAGTGGTGCAGGGGTGGGGGTTGAGAGGACTCCCCAGAGACACAGTGGGGAGCAGCACAGGCGGATCTGCTGAAACCCGCTGTTGAGGGGAGCAACGGGGAGACAGGAGGGGTCTGCTGTGCCCTGGGGGTCCCTCCCTGGCGGGCCTGGAACTCACGCTGCAGCAGCTGCAGACAGCTTCACAGTGCTAAAACCCAACCCCTCGTACCACTAAGGGGGTCCACAATTGTTACTTTTTAAAAAATAAAACCAGAATACTTTATTTATAGAACCTCTAGAGAAAAGTAAATAAGAAAAAACCCTCTGGCAGAGCCAGTCCGAGAAAACCTCAGCTACCATTGGGATGTTTCCTGCAACGGGCAGGGTGCCAGGCGGGCGGAACCTGAAACCTTTTCAGTCTTTGGCTGATGCTTTGATGCGGGGCGGGTGGTGGTGGGAGAGGTTTGTTCTGGCAGTTTTGGTGCCCTTTGTTTGGGGAGTCCAGCAAAGGGTCACACACAATGGTGAGACAAACCTTTACCCATTGTTTATGGAGAAAACACTGAGGTCACTTAATTCTGCAAATAGATGTCGCAAACAGAGACGAAGTGACTAAAACACTTCCCTGAACTGAAAGGAGAAATTGGTTTCCTGGAGGGAGGGGTGTGTTTAATTCACCTGTGTGTTCCCCTCCAGGAACAGTTTCAGAAGGGCTTTTGGGGCTCTGTGGAGGGGTTGCACAGTTGGGTGGGTCCTCGAGGCCCAGAACCCTGCCAGATGCTAGGGGGGTCAGGAAGGAGTTGCCCACTTAGAAGAGCTGGTCGGGAAGGCTGGCTCTGCGCACCAGGGGGCCCGTGACTGTCCTGGACCTTTCTCCCGTCAGCTCACACTGCCAGGGACGAAGGTGACTACTACGTTTGCAAACACAGGCCAACGGTGCCCAGCGGCCTACGGACTGGACGTGGGTGACAGAAACACCCCTTGGCTCAGCTTGTAAGAGGTGGCGCCTCGAGTCAAACCCACCATGGCAGCCTTCTTCCCGGAAAGGAAATAGGGTCAATATCCAGCTGGCAAACAATTTTGTTCTAACAAGGAAATGAGGTCATCCATCAGGTTCAGAGAAAAAGGCTTAAAAATTCAAGGAATAAAAACTGAGAAGAATGTAGACTTCTTTGAGGCTGCCGGGCAAGAGGCAGCGATTTTGCAGCTTGATGAGCTGACATAAAAGCTACAGGAACTGAGGGTTAGGAACCTGAAGAAGATGGAGGGAAGAGTGGGTGTCTGCCTTTCGCAGACAGCAGACACCGGGCGTGGCCCTGCTTTTAAGTCTTGTTCTTTTCTTCCGTGGTCGCATCAGTTGAGGCAAAGAGGAGGGAGAGTGGCCAGCTCGGAGAAGGGGTAGAAAGACTAGTCAGCAGAAAAGGGGTCTGACCCAGCCTCCTAATCCTTAGGGAACAGTGAAACCCCACAGGAAGAGGAGGTCACTGCCCACGGAAGGATGCAGCCGGGTAGCAAAGGCAGCTGAGCAGGGCCCGGACAGAAGACTCGGAAGAGGACTTGGAGCAGAGACGTGTGAAGCAGCAGCCACACTGGTTTCACAGCCTTGAACTTGCACCAGGGGCTTGAAGGATGTTGAGGAGGCGCGAAGAGACGCGGGCAAGAGGCCTGGGACAGCTACAGTGGCAGCCTTTGTCCTGACCTGGATTGAGGTTTTGCCCTTTTCCTTCCAGACGCACCTACCCCTCTGCCTCTGTCCTGAGGGTCCCCACCAGGTGGTGCCCTTGAAGTGTGAGCTTCCAGGCCTCAGTGTCCCTGCTTAGGGCCAGCCTGTTTGGCTGGGCATTTACCCTTGAGGGGCTGGGTGACGCTGTTGTTTCATTTGGAAACTATATATATATATATATATGGTTTATTTTTATTTATTCATGCACACAAGAACTGGGGTGTAAGCCAGAGATAAGGAGGATGTGAAGATTCAGAGACAGAGTGGGGAGCAGAACAGGCAGATCTACTGAAATCCACTGCTGAGGGGAGCAGCGGGCGAGACGGGAGAGGGCTGCAGAGTCAGCTCCCTGGCCGGGGATCCAACTCGTGCTACAGTGGCTGCGGACAGCTTCATAGTGCTGAGATTCAATTCCTGTGCCAGCAGGGAGGGCCTTGATTAGAAACTATATTCCTGTCTTTCTCTATTGCATACTGAGCGTATTAAAGTTCTTCTCTACTGAAGTTCTTATACACCAGGAGTATGTTTTGTCTTTATGCAGCAGATGGCAGAACATTTAGAGCACGCAGGGTTTGGGGGCCCTGAGGTGCCGAAGAAGGGACTCAGATTCCTCACAAAACCGGGCTGGGTGGCCCTTGTTTGTTTGGTGCCCTCAAGTCCTGCCCATCAGAAAGGCCCCAAAGGAAGGAGGTTACCCAGGAAGAGACTCCACAGTGGGAGGCCCCTTCTCACTCAAGCCACCGCTCCGGAGGAAAGGAAACCTGGGCTCTAGGCTCTGCGGACGCCCACATCTGAGCCCTGACCACCATCCACTAGCCTGAGACTCTGAGAAGATTACTGCATAACAAAATTACTCATTAAAAACATTTACGACATACACTTCAGCAACATCTTTAAAGACAGAGCACCCAACGCCACAATAGTGAAGGCAAAGATAAATAGATGGGACTACATCAAGTTAAAGAG
>NW_004567135.1:7402309-7408478 GCF_000260355.1 Condylura cristata | reverse complement strand
TGCTCCCCTCAGCAGTGTGCTTCGTCAGTCTGCCTGTTCTGCTCCCCACTCTGTCTCTGGTGAATCCTCTCACCTCCACATCTCTGGCCTGAACCCCAGTATTCTGTATGAATAAATAAATCTTAAAAAAAAATTTGAGCTCCCCAATTCCTTACTTCACCCTAAACCGCAGCCCTCGGCTCTGACCCCCATTTCCAGCTTGGGAACAACCAGTGCAGCTGCAGCTGCACATCTGCTTGGAATCAGTTCAGTCCCCAGGCTTTGGGATCTGTTGGGTCAATCCTTTGCCCTAACCCCCATATTCCATGTAGTGAACCCCCATCTTCCATCTAGTGTCACTGGGTCGGGTCTGACCGCACACGGACTCAGGCATTGGTTTATTAGGGCTGGACCGGGCCCATGGGGAGCTTAGTGGCAAATTAAAAGGGTTCGTTGGCGCGAGACACTCAGACCTCAAAAAAGCGGCACTCCGAAAGACCCGGCTTTGATTCTGGGATGCCCGGGGCCTACCTAACAAAGATGGAATCCTTTCTACCGGAAGAACCGAGTGGTAGAGCCACTTAGTTCTGGAAGCTACAGATAGCTAGAGAAATGGAAAGTTTGGGTTGAAAATTGCCTCGAATGACAATGACTGTTATGGGGAATGTTCCAGTTAGACAAGATGGCTTGTTTAAGGGGGAGGCCTGACAGCAAGGAATCCCAAGCTCAACAAAAAGAGCGGGATGCCCACTTTATCTGGTGCACAGACCCTTCCAAAAGGTTTCACGATTCCAAAACAGCTTAAAAGACTCATAAGAAAGGCTATGACAAACTAAAAGCACAAGCGTTATCTAAAACAAAAGACAATGGAGCTAATATAACTTCTGCTTCCACCATTTTTTTTTAACCTGAATACCCAAACTTTTCTAATTCTTTCTCTGAACCGCCTTTCCACGACAAGAAACGGCCACACATGTACTCTGAAAACAAAGCCACCTACCTCGGCTCCAAGCGCCGGGGCGTCCGCACCATTGTCTGCTGCCCAGCGGGGGGCGCTGTGGGGCCGCGCGCGTGCTGTGGACACAGGCAGCCGGAGGCCTCCGCTCCAGGTTTCCACTTGCAGGCTGGCGTCTCAGCTCCGCTGGTGGGTGTTCCTGCAGGACATACGGGCGAGTTCATCTCTAGCTCCCCTTCTCCCCTTCCCCCTGTACATTTACATTTTCTCCTGTGTGCCTGCTTTTGGGTCTTGTTCTGAGTTCTTAAGTTCCCAAGATGACCTCCCACTCCCCAGTAAGGATGGGACTCCGAGGCAAGCTAAAATTAAAATTAATGGGCAAAATTTTAGTGAATACAGGAGTTAGTGCTTTCTACCATCCCACCCTTGTAGGACAACAAATTCCTCAGAGTAGAGGTTTTCATATTGGGTGTAACCAAGGGAATTTTTATTTTAACCTATCTGGGACTTTTGCTGGGAAACATTTCTTTTTGCTATGTGATACAGCTCAACCCAGCTCTTACGTAGAGCTCTCCTTTCTAAATTAAAAGGGCTTTCCAACAAAAGGCCTTAACAGAGGTGCCTGAAAGTCTCTGGGCTGCTTCTAATACTGACATTGGAAGAATAAAGAAGTCCAAGAATAATAAAAATTACAGAATTAACTCAATAGCCATTGAAGCCAGAAAACCTCACCCCAGAGGAGACCAAGCTGCCTAGGGACTAATCACTTCCTGTACTAATCCCTGCAAGCTCCATTTTACCCTCTGGGCACCAGTGACTAGGTGTGCTGATCTGTCCATAATTTGGGGGCTCCTGAGGTTCCTTTTGGTCCAGTTGTTCTAAACGTGAACCGGCACAAGTTTACCAGGCTCACAATGGTTTATGGCACAGACTTTTGTCCGGTCATCCTCAGCACCCCTTTGGGTCCCTACATCTAGTATCTCTGCTCGCCTTGCTGAGAACTCTCAACACACCTGAGCAGTTATGCCTGAGGGCTCACTGAAGTCACTTATTTTCTCAAGTACTTCCCCAAGATTTAAGCACCCTCCAGTTCCCTGGGAAATCAACCCTTTCTCCAATATGCAGATGACCTCAATTACCAAAGAGGCATCCCAAAAAGATTCCACTATAGCCGCAACAGATAGCTGAAAAGGGACATGAAGTCTCTCAGGAAAAATGAAGATTATCTCTGGACTCTGTTCATTACCTGGGTCGTGAACTAAGTGCTGAAGAAATTCAGCTGTCTCCTAAAAGCGAATGCAAGAATTTCCTTGGACCCACGACTAAGCAAGTGAATTTCTAGTTTGTCTCTGTTACTCCTCACTTTCTCTATTAGCTTCCCCACGGTGAGCTTACCAAGATCCCAATGCTGGAGTCCCTTCCTTGGGGAGGTAAACATGACCACGCTTCTAGGCAACTAGAGGAAGTACTGTGAGGATACCTGGCTTAGGGCGACCTAGCTGTGCAAAGCCTTTCACTTCATTCTGCGTGAAAAGGACAAAGGGACCCAGGGAAATGCCCACCCAGAGCAGGAGATGAGCGCGGACCTACTGCTGAGGGCACACAGCTGCAGTGGGTGGCTACAGCTCTCCCGGCCTCTCTCAGCCACCGCCACAGCTAGTTAGCGGGAAGCTCTGCAGCTTTGATCCACAGAAAAGACATTTGTTTGCAAAATCCACACTGCCCCAAGTCTGCACTGATTCAACATTTCTCTGCACCCAGACTAACTTCCTGTGGGGCCTCCTGCTTTCACGCCCCAATCTCCATCTTAAACGCTACATGATGCTCAATTCTGCCACGTTACTACCTCTCCACCTGGCGGAGGTGAGTCCGTGACTGCGAGGTAATGTCCTATTTGTGACACCACCATAGGTAATGTCCTATTTGTGAGATCCTTTAAGCCTGATTTCATCTTGTTCACTGAAGGCTCAAACTGTAAAAATGAAATTTGCAAGCTGGTTATGTCATTCCTACCCTGTGACCTACTCAAAGGGGAAAACCGCTGTAAACTAAATTCACCCAAGAAGCCATTGCCCCGTGCTCTTACCCAAACGCTCTGCAGCCGTCCCAGGCCGGGTGGCTCCGCCGTCAGTTCAGGCCGCTTGGATGCCTTGGCATCACCCCCACTGGTTTCTGAATAGTGCCCAGGTAACAGGGCAGCAGGGAACAGCAAGCGCCCGGAGAATCTCAATACGCGCCGGCCTCGGGGCGTTCTCTGGCGTCTTCTCGCGGCCGCTTCCTCCCGCAGCTGCAGCTGCTCCTCCCTGAGTGACGAGGCCCTTATAGCGCCCACTGCTAGCTCAGGTGCGCACACTTGCGCGTGCGCATGCACCCGCGCTCAGGTGACCCTCATTCGGCCTCACGCCCACGCTCCCAAGCGCCTTCTGCATTCAAGGCCGCAGGTGCCAGTGGCCAGTGGCGTGGAAGCCCGGGCGTGTTCATTTACCCTTGACCAATCCTGCCAGGCAAACTTAACCCGTGTACGGCTGCTGGCGGGCCTTTGTGCTGGGCATGGTTTGGGGACGGTGCGCAATGAAGAGTTCCCCTCTTTCTTTTTTAATATCCAAAAGGGTCGGTTTGTTATAAAAAGGGAAGGGACGTCACGGACGCTGGCACAGGCACCAGCGGGTGAAAGCGCGGCCCCTGAGGGAACAGGTCTGTTCCAGGAGAGGCTGGTAGCCACTGGCCCACGGCAGGCCAGCGGCGGTGGGAGGAGTTGCCGCTGCTGTGCTTTAAGGGGAGAAGATGGGTGGGTGAAGACAGCACCTGCACGGTGGGGGGATGGGGGGATGGCGGGTGGGGGACGCTGCCCGAGGGGTTTTCTTATGTCTCCGGAATGCCAATTCTACACTGGCAACACACATACACGGTTGTCCCTGCTGTTCTCTGAACTTCTGAGGTTGCGTTCATCAAAACTGGGCCTGGGCCCTCCCCCACGGCACAGGGGGTTAAAGCGCAGCACAGTTCGATCCCCAGCAGGGGGCTGAACCCCATGGCGCAGCAGACCTCTCCTGACCCCACTCACTGCTCCCCTCAGCAGTGCATTTCAGTCCATCTGCCTGCTCTGCTCCCCACTCTGTCTCTGGTGAATCTTCTCACCCCCCTGCACCTCTGGCCTGCACCGCCGTTCTGTTAAAATATTTAAAATAAAAACCATGCTGAGGCTCACCCAGAATGTCTGGAAAACGCCTCATCTGACTTGCCTGCACAGGCAGCAGCCACAGAGGCGTCCCGATTGTGGCATGAGTGGACGAAGCTCATTCTGCTCAAAAAAAGGGCACCTCATCGGATTTTTGCCATCCTGATGTCCTTATAACAATAGTGTGCTCTGCGTCAGAGAAGTTCAGGGTGAACGGTGGCTGTGAATTAATCCGCGCCCTTGTGCCCTCGGGGGTGTGGGAAAAGCAGCAACCACTTAGCTCTTCCCGGGCTGTGGGAAATGCAGCAACCACTTAGCTCTTCCCGGCTCCCTAAAAAAAACCCATTTTTTGGCTTTGACAGTCTTCACATTTGGGATGATGCAAAGGATGAATTGACATTGGGGGAGAAACAGCTATCAGAATGCACAATCAGTCTGCCAGCAAAGTCTGACCTGTAAGTCCACGGTCCTGAACACTGTCCCCAGAGCCCTGAGGCTCTTCCTCTGGCTTCTGGGCAGTGCAGCTGGACTTTGACTTCCACTGGTGTCGCTCACCAGTGTGATCTTGTTACTGGATGTATGAGCTGAAGTCCTCCCGGTGGCAGAGAAACTGTTCAGAAACAAGCTTCCCCGGGGCGCACACCATCATGGTAGCTTCGTCTCGGGGCAAGTCACAAGGCCCTTCGTGATAACCCTGCAAACTCCTTGAAATGATCGCTGCTTCTTTCAACCTCAACCATCAGGCAAGGTCAAGAAAATGAATGGGATCCTCAAACTTAAAATTTCTAAATTTGGCCAAGAGCACTGGCTGCCCCCGGCCTAAGTTACTGCTTTGGTTCTGCTGTCTGCAGCAAGAAACCCACTTTGGAAACGTCAGCTCAGTACATGAGGTGGTCCCCGGCAGACCGTATGTACTGGTAGAAAACCCCCTGTGAATCCTGTGTCTCGCGCTAACGTACAACCAGCTCCTGTAAGTCTTCTTTCTGCTCAAGAACACCATCAACTGGTCAAAAACCTCTCCCACGCCTGAGCTCGTGGGACCCTGTTAGGGCCGAGACCCCAGCGCCGGGGTGTTCCAGAGGCATCACCAGAGGATGACAGCCTTCAAGGCCCAGTGGAGGGGCCTGAGGCACTCCGGGCCGCTGACACGGCTTCCACTCTAGGTGCTGAGCCTTGGACACAGCTGGCTAACGAAGACTCCACCTGGGATCTGGCCCTGCAAGGACGCTGAAGAACTGGAAATCGAATTGACGAGAACGAGGAAGAGCCGACACGGAGGAACAGAGCTTCCTCCCAAGATCCTGATGGAGACTCCAGGCACCAAGCCAACACGAAGCCCTTTCGCTCCTTTACTCTGTCCCGGCCTGGGACATGTGGCCCCAGTCCGCGCCTCTCAGGTCCGCTCAACGGCAGGCGACCTTGGGGAACAGCTGACTTGTCATGTGAGAGATCCCCATTCCTCTGTGACCTACTCCTTAGGTCACTGCAAACTGCAACTGAGCCACGTCAGGAAGTCTACCGAGTTCAACATCTGGACCAGAACCATCTCTGTTCCTTAAACTTTCTGCCAAAGTGGTGCTTGTAACACCAAGCTGCTGTATCTAGACTGAGGCTTCTGGGGAAGTTGAAACAGTTTATGACCATTGAACAAGCCGTTTATTTGCCTTTAAAAAGGGACTTCTTCAGCAGGGTTTTTCTTTGATTGTGACTGGCCTGGGCCCTAGGGACTGTGGTTCCAAAGTACACGGGATTGCTGTATTCCCTCACAAGCTTTTCTTTTTTTAAATAATAGCTTATTTTTACATCATTTACGTATTTTACATCATTGTACATTTTCCCATCTCAGTTGCAATCCCCGTGGGCTTCCCATCACTAAATCACCCTGTGCCATCACCATAGTCCAGTACATTTCCCTCCCCCACTGTTTTTGATCCCATTAAAAACTTTTTTTTTTAAAGATTTATTTATTTATGCATGTGAGAACTGGGGTAAAGGCCAGAGATACAGGGGTAAGAGGCTTCACCAGAGACAGAGTGGGGAGCAGAATAGGCAGATCT
>NW_004567135.1:7321100-7401239 GCF_000260355.1 Condylura cristata | reverse complement strand
CCTTCCCTTAAGTGAAGGGAACCTCACCAGAAACAACCCTTCCCATTTGCTAATAACCTCCGAGTCCGAGTCCCCCACCTTTCTGCTTGGGGTGTTGCTCAACTCATGAATTCTTTAGTAGAGCCAATTAGACCCTGAAATTCACTCAAATGGATTTTTCTTTTTAACAGGCGAAGTCTGAGGAGAGATTAGAGCAACGGTCCGAGCTTCGTATTACCGCAACAGGGGGCTACAGAGGCTGGACATGGCCTGCCGCGGGCCCCTGAGGCTCAGGCCACCCCACCAGTACGGCAGGGCTTGAGTGCGCCTGCGGCTCCCCTCCCCAGCGGGCTGCCGAGCTTCCTGCCTGCCCAAGCCCAGGCTCAGGGGAATCTCCCCTAGGCCAGGCCTCAACAGGCCCCATCCTCCAAAGCTCGGTGACCCAGGGTGACTCCAGCCGGCTCCCTGGCGCGGAGGGAGGTGCCTGGGCCCCTCATCCCGACGCCCACACAGTCTGTAGTCACCTGCCCCCCGAATCCTCCCATTGAACAAGCCGAGTCAGGGCTGGAAGGGGCCTCCATGTTTTATTGGGGTACAGCAGAAGCAGAGGCTGGAAGCAGAGGCGCCATGTTTTTAATGACAGATAAGTTAACCATAGTGCGGGAAGGGCATGGCTGGGAGCGGGGCTAGGTGCTTTATTTAATATTAAAAAAACACAAAAAAAGATAGACAAACGGACCCCGAAGACACGGGGCGCGGGGGAGGGGGGCAGCACCGTCCAGACAGCAGGGAGGACCAGGAGAGACAGAGAAGGCAACTTGACCCCTTGGCCCCAAACTCGACCAGCTCGGGGCCTCTGGACTGGCCCCACGGGGCTCTGGGGTGGGCAGCAGCCAGGTTGGGTGGAGATGGCACAGCTGGTGGGCAGGAAGCCCAGCACCACAAGATGGTTTAGCTTGGAGAGGGGGCTGGGAGCTTGGCACAGCGGTGCTGGACTCCCGTCCCCAGAAGAGCCTTACTCTGGCGAGAGAAGGGACCAGGGCGAGTTCCTCCCTGAGCTGAGAGCGGTTATCTCCTCCACAGCAGCAGTGGGCGGTGGGGTTCCAGGGACCCCTTCACCCTATTATCCACCTGCCTCCTTGGTCCTTTCAGGGAGGCCCCACTGGGCCGAAGGGCCAGGGCCTGAGGAGAGCCAGTCCAGTCTGTGGCCCCCAGCTCAGGGGCCGGTGGCACAGTCCTCAGCCCTGACTCCCGCAGGAGGAGAGCGAGTCATAGAGCGAGTCGCTGAGAGATTCTGAGGTCTCCAGCCCGGGGGGGCCCACACTGGCCACTCTCCCTTCCTCACCCATGTCCGAAGTGCTGGGGGTACGGCTACCCCCAAACGCTGAGCCCTGGGGCGTGGGGGCCGGGCGGCTGGGCTCCAGGCTCCGCTTCTGGTCCACGGGCAGGACCTGGGAAAGATGGGGTTGCTCGGGGGGGAAGCTCCCCTCCACCTGGGGCTCTGACCCCCGGCTGCGGGACTACAGCGGGGCCCAGAGGCGGGCGCCCCGCGGGGAAGCAGGCAGACACGGTGGGCAGGCCCCAGCGCGGCCTGGGCAGGCCAGAACCCTGCCCCCAAGAGGCGAGCGGGTGGCCGGGGGGCCCTCAGGGGCTCTCCCACTCGTCCTGCTCCCAGGGAGGGCACCCCGTGTCGTCCCCTCACCCTCAGCCCCCCTTCTTGTTCCCATTCCCCTCCGCCAAGCTCACCATGGGGGTCCTGGGCAGTCCCTCCAGTTGTCGGGGTGGGCACAGGAAGGGGTCAGAGGAGCCACCGGCCGCTCTCGCGTTGGGGAAGGTCCAGTTCTTGGCCAGCTGGGCGGGAGGGTGCGGGCCGGGGTCCTCACAGGGATCTGTCCGAGGGAGGCGGGCGTGAGCAGCGGAGGCGGCAGGCCGCGCGGGACGCCCCCGTGGGGGACACTCACCGTCAGGGCAGGCCTGGTGGCCCTGGTGGCCGGGAGCGGCGGTGAGCAGCGCGGGGAAGGCCGGCATGCTGGGGTGCCGCCCGCTCACCAGGAGCTCCTCCAGGCCCGGCACCTCACGTTCCAAGGTGTGGGCGCGGCGGGGAACTTTGGTCAGGGGTGGGGGCCGAGCGGGGTGCACCCCAGGCGGGGGTTCCAGTCGGGGAGGCTTGGTCTTGGGAAGATTCTTGCTGGGGGTCCCACTGCTGCTGTGGTCCGGGGGCGGGAAGGTCCCGATGCCACTGTCCAGGGTTCGCGTCAAGGAGCCGCAGACTGGGAGGGGCAGCGAGTCCAGGCTGAGCGGCTGGGGGCGGCTCGGCCGCTCTGCCCTCTGGCTCGCTGCCCCGGCCCCTCATCCCGCTGGCCCTCGCGAGGCTTGAGGAAGGGGAGACGGAGCAGGCCCCCCCCGAGGGTGGGCAGGCCTCTGATCCTGCAGTTCCAGTGCCCACCCTGTGCCTGACATGGAGGGGCCCTTGGCCTGGCACCTGCTGCAGTGACGGGGGCGCGGGGGGGCGGGGGGGGAGACAGGGGCAGGTCTCAGCCTTGACCCCAGCCCTGCGGACCTGTGAAGTGCGAGGTGGGCACCGGCTCGGCCAGGCTGTCCTCCGAGGGCAGCTCCTCCCGCCTCCCAGGCTCGCTGCTTGGCTGTGGGGACACACGTGGCCTCAGGGCCCAAACCTCCCGCAGCCCAAACACCCCCCAAACTCTGCCAGGAGGTCCCTGGAGTATGGTCCCGAGCCCCCAGCCCAGTGGAGGGAAGCCCCCAGGTGAGGCCCCCAGCGCCACCGAGCCTGGCCTCCTGCCCAGCCCTCGCTCCCTCCCAAGCGCCTACCTTTCCGGAAGGCTTTCCACAGCCTTGAAGAGGACCCACCAGGCCGTTTCGGGCCCCGCAGGCTGGCCAGGGGGTCTTGCAGTCAGAGGACACTGGCTGGAAATCGCCATAGTCGGGCTTGGGCTCCCGCCAGCTCTTGGGTGGCAGCTCCTTGCCATCCACCCTAGGGCAGCAGGGCACAGGGCTGAGGGAGGCCGGGCCTGCCAGACACCCCCGCTCCCTCCACAGGTGCTGGATCAGCGGGCCCCGCTGCCCCCCACCCCGGGGAAGGGTACACCACCCTGCTGGTTGCCCAGCTATTCCTTCTGACACTGCACAGCAGTTCCCAGGGGACCAGGAACTCCAGGCGAAGTGGGAGAGCTGTCCCCAGAGCTAGGGGTTGGTCTGGCCTAGACAGCAGACCCCAGGTCCACGCCGACTGTCCCAGGCGGGGTTCGGGCTTGTGTCCTTCACCTTTCCTGCACGCCAGGCCACTGCCCCCCCGACGCTGGTACTCGCCCGCCTAGCGCCCCGGGAAGGCAGCCCCAGCTCCGCTCCAGGCGTGGCCACGGAGGACAGTGCCCCCGCCACCGAGCACCCGGGCGCTGCCCTGGCCCTCACCTGTTGAGCAGCTGCTGCATGAAGGTGTCTGCGCCCTGGTACATGCCGGCCAGCTGGCCCTGCACGGGCCCCAGGCCTGCGCCGGGCCCCGGGGCTGGCCCCCCGGGCCGCGGCCGGGCCCTGCTGCTCAGGTAGGCCTTCTCCTCCTCGAGCGCCCGGCGCAGGTCCTCCGCCTTGGCCATCAGCTTGGAGATGTTGAGGCTCTCGGCCTCCAGCTTCCGGGCTTCCACCTTGACCTCCCTCCGGAGCGGGGAGCCCCCGCCGGCCCCGTCCTTGCTCTTGGCGGGCTCCGTGCGGCGGCTCAGCGCCGGCAGCTTGCTCTTCTTCAGGCCGAACCAGCTGGCGATGCTGCTCGTGTTGCGGTGCTTGGCCTCGGTGCCCGGCGCCCGCTCCCGGCCCTGCAGCCGCAGCACGTTCTCCTCGATGCCCTTCATCACCTTCTCCTCGATGGCCGAGTGGGGCGCCCGCCCCTCGGGGCCCTGGCTTGGGTCGGTGGGGTCGGGCGCCGGGGACGTGGGCGGGGCCGGGGGGCTGCTGCAATCTGTCCAAGACGGGCCCCTGCCCTTGTCAGGCTTGGGGGGCTCCTTGGCAGCTGGGGGGCCCAAAGGTCGGGGCGCCACCTTGGTGGGGGACTTGGAAGGCAGCTTGGTAGGGCTGCCGTGGGGGCTCTTGGTGGGCTTGCCCAGGCTGGGGGCTGAGGTTGGCACTTTGGCAGGGGTGCGGGGTACCTGGGGGCACAGAGCCCCTGCCAGCCGGGACTTGGCCAGCTCCACTTTGGTGAGGCAGCTCCTTGGTGATACAGGTTCCAGGTCCACCCGGGCGCCCATGGAGTGGGAAGAGTACACTCGGGCCCCAGGGTCCCCCAGGATCCCAGGCTCCTGCTGCTTCAGGCTGCTGGTGCCTAAGGCCACCGCCCCCCGCAGAGCCCCTCTGGCTTCTGGCTGCTCAGGTCTGGGGGTGGGGGACACCGTGTCTCCCGTGCCGTCCCCTGATCGTCCTGCTCCCCGGGCCTTCTCGGTGCCAGGCCTGGCCGGCACCCCATTCTTCTCCGAGCCCTGAGGCCCATCGGGGCCAGTCTTCAGCTTCCCCAGGGCTGTCAGCCTGTCCCGCAGGGGCGTGTGGGCAGCGTCCCCCGGTCGCCGGCCGGCCCCCTGCGCGGGCTTCTTGGACGAGCTGCCTGGAGTCCGGCGGCCGGGGTGGGGGGATTCGGAGCCTGCCTTCTCCAAGCTCTTCTCCTGGGTGCTCCCGTAGGGGCAGGATTCTGGGAGGCAAGGGCTAGAGGGAGCCCCGGGGCTTCTGAGGGCCTCTGGGGCCTGCGGCACCTCCAGAGTTAGTTGCGGGTAGCTGGGCGCCTGTAGTGGGGATGGGGGAGGCTCCGGGGAAGGGCCCCTAAAGGTGCTGCGGGAAAGGTCCAGGATAGTCTCATAGCAGGGGGATGTTCCTGGGCCCGGGGACAGCGTGGCGCTCAAGGCTGGCTGGGGTGGCCTGAGCTGAGCAGAGTCCGGGCTTGTGGAGCAGGGTAAAGGGCCGGCGGGCAGGCCCTGCGCCCCCTCCGGGGACAGCTCTCCTCCGGCCAGGCCCCTGCGGGTCAGCAGTGGGGAGGGGCTGCCGTCCGAGCCGCTGTTCCGGCAGGGGATTCGGGAGTTCCGAGGGAGCTGCGGGCTGAGCTGGGGCCCTCCAGGGCTGGGCACCTTTTCCGAGGCTGGAGGCAGCTTTAGGAACTTGAGGCCTCTGGCTGGAGAGGGCAGAAGGGGTCCCTGGGCTTCCCCGGGGGAAGGGGGGCCGATTTGGAGCTTGCTTTTCACCTGAGATGAGGAGTGGGGGTGGCCAGGCCGGGAGCCCAGGGGGGTATCCCCCGCACCCACAAGCATGCTGAGGAAGGGCAGAGGCCCCTGGCCCTCTGAGGTAGCAGCAAAGCCCGGCCTGCAGGCCTCTGGGGTACTCCCACCCCATGCAGACTTGGGGAGGCCTTTGGACTTGGACAGCTGTGGGGTCCCTTGCTCTGGGGAGGCTGGCTGCCCAGGACCTGGGTGGTCCCCATTGAGAGGGCCTGCAGCTCCAGCCAGGAAGACCTGGAGGTAAGACTCTGTGTCCTCGAGGAGCTGGCCCAGGTTCAACTGTTTCCGGGTCAGGGCCCCAAGCAGAGTGTCAGGGCTGGGCGCCTCGTTCGGGTCACCTGCCTCATCGGAAGAAGAGGACGAACTGCTGCCTGGGGCACAGGGCGGGGTGCAGCTGGGCCCCTGGGCCTGGGGGGAGCAGCCTCTCCCGGGACCCCAGGAGCGGCCGGCGCCCTCTTCCTCCCCCAGGCTCCCCAGGAGGCGCTCCCAGTGCAGCAGGCCTCCCAGGCTGCCGGGGCCCAGTAGCAGGTAGGGGGCCCAGGGTGCAGGTTCCGGCTGGGGTGGGCCACACAACTCGCCGTTGATGGGCTCTGGGGAGCCTGGCCCCTCGCCCGGAGGCTGCCAAGGGGTGGCAGGTGAACACAGAAGCAAGGGGTCAGTCTCTTCCAGGGCTCTCAGCACCTCCAGGATCTGGGCTTTCTTGCGCAGAAACGGGGACAGGGCGTCCAGCACGGGAGGCGGGGTGGCTGGGGGTCCCAGGCCTCCCGTCCGAAGCTGCTGCTCCCAGCATACCTTGGGGGAGAAATGGCGGGAAAAGGAAACCATGTGCCGTGTGCTGGCACAGCGTCGGTGTGGCTGGACCCGAGTCCCCAAAAGAAACGGACGCTCCCGGACATGCCGACCCTGGAGGGGCACTGGCCCTTCAACCTGGGGTTCGGTGGGCACCTGACCTCCTTTCCTGGCTATCCCAACCCCTCATTCTCTACATGCCCCACTGCTGTTTCGTGCAGCACGTAGGTGGGGAGTCAGGCTCGCCCCAGGCGGGGAGGCCCGTCCATTTTTAGACTCAAGAGGGGGTTGAGACGTCGTCAAGTCCCATCAGTCACTGAAGGTAAAGGCCAGAACGCCGACCCGCCGACCCGCCTCCCCCCGAGAGGGGATGTGAACGACCGGCTGGCAAGGCCTCCCCGCCGCGGCGGCCAGGTCCCGTCTCTGGCTCGGCGCCCTCTGGGCAGTGGGCGCTCCCTGGCCTTAGGAACCCGGCCGTGCAGGTTCCAGTCCCAGTGCCACTTGACTAGTTACGTGACCTCCGGCAACTCAGTGCGGCTCTGGGTTTACTGCATGGTCTGGCAATGGGGTGATGATTACGTCTGACTTCATGAATAAGCGAGACGCAGGTGTGCAGAGCAAGCGCGCAGGAAGCATTAGCGATGACCGCCGCACCGGCCGTCTGCTCAAGGCCCACGGCTCGGGCAGGCACGTGCTTTCCTTGGGGTGATGCGGACAGTTGTGGGTTCCCACTTCTGGCCTGGACAAGAATCTGCAAGGGGAAGCAGCCCTCCCCGCTAGCCTCCCGGAGGCAACAGCAACGGGACATCGACTGGCAAGACCTTGTGTCCAGCTTCCTACCTCTCTCTGCCCAGCACAGCGCCCGGGCGGCAGCAGAGTAGCGGCTCCCTCGACGGGCCTCACGGACGGCGAGGACGGCGGCTCTGACGGCGGCTGGAGTGGGGTGAGTGGGATCTGCAGGAGACAGAGCGTCAGCACAGGGGCTGTCTGGCCCCAGGCCCAGACGCCCTCATGAGTTCGGCTTCCCGTCCAGGGGCAGGAAGACATTCTTCCAGGTGTGAGCCTGGGGCTGGCTCCGGGCCGAGGGCAGCTCTTGTCCCTCACGGTCCCCACACGTGGTGGGGAGAATCTTAGGCGCTCAGGACCCGGGAGATGAAGACAGCGCAAGCCTGGTGGTGGGGGCTGGGGGTGGGCCTGGTCGGGGAGCTCAGGGAAGGAGTGCCCTTTCCCTGGGCCCACGGCCAGCACGGGCCCCCAGATCGCTCTGCTTTGCTGTCAGGCCTCCCACTTCGGACAGGGCGAGCTGCCCTTCCCTGTAAGTGCTAGAGCATTCAACCAGGGCAAACGCATTTCCTCCCAGGCCTTTCCACTAGGTGCCACACAGCTTTAGCTCTTCCTGTCTCCCTCCCTACAGCTTTTAAAACCGTCTGCAGTGCCCCTTGGCCTTCACCTCGGCCGTCCATCAGTGGCCACTTGCGCCTCCTGGCAAGATCCCGGATGTCCCTGCTCAGGCCCATCTCCCTGCCCCATCTGGGATTTTTCAATTTCCTAAGCACAAGACAGCCTAAAGCATCTGTTTTTTTCAGCCTAAAGTCTCCGTGCTCAGTCTCCTACGCCAGGCCAGCGCCGCCGGAGACAAGCTGGCCCCTCACTGAGGCTCCAGGCCCGCCTGCCGGTTCTTCCTCTGCCACCGCTCCAGTTCCGTGGCACGTGCTGCTCCTCCCGCCCGCACCCTCCGCCCCAGGCCAGCCGGACGGCCTGCTGCCCCCTGGGCTCCCTGCTTGTTTCTCCCCAGCCCACACTACACTTCACTTTTAACCATATCTTATCTGGTACCTGCTTCTGCCTAAGATTTATTTTTGGGTACAAAAACTGGGGTACAAGCCAGAGGTCCAGGGGTTGAGAGGACTCACCAGACAGAGTGGGGAGCAGAACAGACAGACTGACTGAAATGTGCTGAGGGGAGCAGCGGACGGGACAGGAGAGGTCTGCTGCGCCCTGTGGGTCACTCCCTGGCCGGGGATTGAACTCAGGCTACAGGGGTGATTGTGCTGAGACTTAACCCCTGCACCACCAGCCCCCCTCCCACTTTAAATCTCCCATCCACCCTGGCTGAGGCCCAGTGCCATCTCCTTAAGCTAACCTGCCCCCACCTATTTCTGGCGGCCCCTCCCCTCTGCACTCGGGCTGTCTGCAGACGCGCCCTCACCCCCAAACCCTAAGAGAGGGTTATGCCCACTCCACACGGGCCATAGCCTTGGGAAGACCCCATTGCTCCGCCCAACTCCACCTGTTCTGGCAGAGTGCTCACAGTTAGCCTCAATGTTTGCTCAATGGTAGAACTTTCATCCTAGCGAAGCACAGCTCGGTAGGAGCATGAACAAACACTGCCATTTCCCGACTCCCCACCGAGCGTCAGGAGCTGGACAGAACCTCACTGAATCCTCATGACAACATGCAATGCAGGTATTTTTTATTCAGATTTCTAAGGGGAACAGCGATGTTCACAGGTTGAATGTTTACCTGAGGTCACACCGCTAAGAATTATCTAAGGAGGACTCCAACCCAACTCCTCTGAAGCCGAGGCTCAGACTCTTTCCACGATGTCATGCCACGTCTAGGGAAGATAAATCTAATGCCTCAGACCCCAGCAGCCTCCAGAACTCAAGTCAAAACCACATCATTTAAGGGTGACCCACACTCCTGCGCTCCCCAAAGGGCACGGGTGGGGTCAGCTCAGCGGCTGGGTTCTGGGCTCCAGTGCCCCGTCGTGGGGACGGACCAGCACAGGGTGCTGAGTCACTGCCATCAGTTCACCCAGCTCTGCAGTTGCCCAGGGGTGCAGTGAGAGCCTTCCTCTCTTAGGGTTTGGGCTCTCTTAGGAGTCGGGGGACAGGCTGCTCAGAGCTGCCTGACTAGCACCAGACACACAAATTCAGACACACACAGAGGTGCTTTTCTTTCTGTCAGGGTTGGCGTGGGGTAGGGTGTCCTGACTGGCTCCAGAACCCACTGTCTACCTCAGATGCCTGGCGTTGCTCCTGACCCCCCCCCAGCCCCTGTGTGTCCCCCAGGTGTGGGGCTTCTTGACAGAGCCTAAGTGACACCTTAACTGGGCAGGATTCACTCCTAAGAGCCTTCTCTTGGGCGAGGCGGACGTCAGGACCGGAAGCAGGGCCCGGTGTGAGGGGCCATTCTGTGCCTGCAGGTGACACTGTGCCCTGCGGCACCTCACACCAGGCCCCTCCTGCCCCTGGCCGGGTGGAGGCACTCAGAGGCCAGGGCGCCCGGGCAGCTTGGATAGTTATGTTTTGAGCCCCTGCACCTGCTCACACAGGGTGCTACCAAGCAAGAACCCTCTGTGTCTATAAGAAGGGGTGCCACCCACTGGGGTGGGAGCACCCAGCAGGTGTGGGGCATGGCCAAACCGGGGAGGCTCAGGGCGTCGCCACCCCGTCTGGGGCTCACATCTGCCAGACGGGTGGGCCTTCCTGGGATGGCCGCAGACCTCGAAGGGAGAGGAGAGGCCTGACCGCCTGCTTCAGCAGGTGTCTGTGAGGAAGGGTCTGGATGAGGGCGGGGCGGCGGGGCAGGAAGCCGGCAGATGTGGCGGGAAGGGGCAGGCTGGGCCCACCTGGGGGAGGGAGCCCGTCGTGAGCTGGAGCTTCTGCCCAAACAGGGTGCTCAGCATCTGGTTCTGCCGCTCGAGGTCAAGCACCCTCTTCTTCAGCTTGATGCACTCTTCCCGCAGGTCCTGTGCGCCAGCCCAGGCAGAGCAGAGCAGAGAGATGGGGGGGTCGGTGAGCACCGGGCACGGAGCAGCGGGCACCCCTGCCCGGCAAGCCCTCCCCGGAGTCGAGCCTGCCTCTGCCCGTAGCTATTCAGTCTTGGGGACGAGAAAGTCTCTAAAGTTTGCCACTTCCGGGAGCAGGTAAATCCCGTTTCCTCTGGCATCTTTCCCGTTCCTGAAGCCGACCCACTCCTCGCTACACATCAAAGAAGGGCCTCATCAGGCACAGGAAGACCTGGGGTCAGAGTGGGGATGAGAGTGGCCCATATGCCAAGAAGTTTCCCACAGCCCTTGAGTAAATATTTAGATGCTGCCTCATGCTCACATCAACGCAGCTTGCAGGGTGATCACAACTCGGGGAAACCAGCCGGGGCTAGCACGAGGGAACAGTTCAGTGCAAATCCAAGTTACCACAGCTCAAAGGCGTGGCCTTAACCAGCCCACCGCACCACCAGGCCACCACACCACCAGGCAGAGCGGTGCGGCCCAGTCCGACGCGGGAAGGGCCCGGTCCGACGTGCCATTGTGGGAGGGCAACGGGATTGTTTCCACAACTCCCGCTTTGGCCCCCAGCTGAGCAGCTTCAGGGTCCCCAGGAAGCCTCATCTGAGTCCCCAGGATCTCAGGTCTCTCCTCAGGGCCTTTGGGGTCAGAAGTGAGAATGCTGTCCAGGGACACTTACCTTCTGGTTCAGCAGTGCCTGCACCACGTGGTTGGCAACCTGGAGACACAAAGCCCAGGCAAAGCCGTCAGCCACTCCAGCGTCGGCCCAGCGCAGAAAGGCCGTGCCCCGCTTCCCAGCATCAGCCCCCTGGAGGCCCACACACCTCATCCAGACAGCGCTCGTAGGTCTCCCGCTGGTTTTCATTGGCCTGGGCCAGGGCTGAATTCTCTGCCTGCAGGAGGGAGCGAGAGGGCAAAGAGGAGGCTGTGGGGGTCGTCTTCCCCAAGGCGGGTTCCCTTTGGGGAAAGGGAGGTAGGAGCTTGCTGGCGAAGGAGGGGACCTGGGAAGCCTGTCCCATGCTCTCGAGGGCTGTGCCCCAGACCCACCTCCAGCTCCCGCAGTCGGTGCAGGAGCTCCTGGCAGGTGCCTGGCTCCATGCCGCCATCGCCACCGTCTCCTGGCCTCGAGTTCCCAGGACTCCCCGCCAGCTGGTCCATGGCCTCCAAAGACATCAAGTCCCGCAAGTGAGAGAAGCCCCAGCGGGCTGCTCCAGGGCACGGGAGGTGAGTGGAGAAGGAGGAGGACAACAAAAAGAGACTGGTCAGTGTTCTCGGGGGTTAGGTCAGGGCGGCCAGAGCATCGCAGACATTGTAACCAGCACGCCAGGGCCAGGCGAGGCCTCCCGGCCGGGGGCAAAACACCCCTCCCGTCCTCGGAACAGAGCTTTGTTTCATGAGCCCTGTCACTGCACGTGCCTGGTCACAGGCCACGCAGACCCTGGCCAGGAGTGCAGGGTCCTCCCAGCTGGAGCTGAGCAGCCTGCACGGCAGGCCCTGCCCCCAGGGAGGCTCTCAGCGAATGCTGGCCCTCGGCAGGGTCTCTGACACCCCCTCTCCCTCTTAAAAATTTCTTTTTAAAGCCAAAACCAAACGCCCACCATCAGGCCTCACATCCACCCCCCACCCCGGCTCCCACCCATCTCTGGTGACCTCGGTTTGGCCGTCAGTGCCCACGAGTTTGTTTTTATTTCGCCTGTTCACGTGCTTATATTGCACATAGAAGTGAAACCATCCAATATGTCTTTATCTTCCTAATTTCATTTCCCATAGTCCCCGTGAGTTCCATTTTGTGGTAAATGGCAAAATTTCATCTTTCCTTATAGCCGACAAGCATTCAATTGTGTACGGATTCCATATCTCCATCCAATCATCTGTCAGCAGACACGGGGGGCTTCTGCGTCTTGGCCTGCACGTAAGCCTGCAATAAACACTGTGGTGCCTGTGATTCTCCAAACCGGCGACTTCACATTCTTTGGACCTGGGACTGCTGGGGCACACGGCGGTTCTTTTTCCAGCTTTGGACAGAGGACGCCCCACTTTCCGAAATGGCCCAGCAGTCGGCTTTCCCACCAGCAGCGTGGGCGGGCTCTGCTTTCTCCCCAGCTCGCCAGTACCGGCTGTCGGCCCCCGGCCCCAGCCTCCTCCTAGTCACTCTTCGGGGCTCCCGCTCCAAGCCTGGGTCAGCTCTGCTCCTGCCCCGGTCTGCACTGTCTCCCCTGGGACGCCAGCTCTGGGAAGGACAGATGCCGGTTGTCCTTCCTTCCCGTTCCAGATCATGGGGTAAGAGCACGCTTCGTGGTGCGACAGCCGGCATGGAAGAGGTGGACTGACAATGAGACTGACCGGTGTGTCGCTGCCTCGACAGGACACAGCCCGGCCCTTGATCCCCTTCCTCCGTCCCGCCCCAGGCACCACACCAAACTCTTGCTGCCACCGCTGGCTTTATCTGACTGGTCAACCACCTGAGCTTCAGTTTCTCTGTGGGAGGAAAGAACTCATTTCCTTCTTCTGCACCAATGCCTTAGAGGTCACACCAGGTGGAAGGCCCTTCCTTATGAAAATGGGTGGCAGTTACCAGTCTGCCACAGGCCACTCACCTCCTGGACCCAGTGAACCTCCACAAAAGGGGCTTGAAAGCTCCAGGGCCCAGGAGGCTCAGTCCTCACAGCTCAGCAAGCAGGCTCCTGAGCTTGGTCTCCTGCAGCCTCCTTGGGGCTGCCTCGCCCACCCCTCGCCCACCCTCAGCCTGCACCCCAGTGCTCACAGGCTGCTGGTCCCTCACCTGTCTCTGCCCCTCACCCAGGCCGGCACACACACTTGAGCAGCCAGAATGGTCACCTTGCCTGTGGAGAAACAGAGGAAGTCGAGGTCAGCCATGCATTCCACAAACATTTACGGGGTGCTGGGCCACAGGGATGATACCCAGAGAAAGCTCTGCCTTCAGGGAGCCCTCCTTCCCCAGGGAGGCAGAAACCACACAGATAAACCGGTAAGTATGCGCCAGGCGCTGAACGGTACAGTGAGGCAGATGCATGACGTCTGGGTGAAAGTCTGGAACGGGAGAAGTGGCCGGAGCAAAGAGCCAGGGCCAGGCCCCGCCTGCAGCCCGCAGGCACTAGTGACAGACAAGAGCAGCAACACAAAGCCTCAGGGCACTTCCACAACACACCTTCCTCCTCCTCACAGCCACAAAGGAGCCGTCGACACCTGCGCTGCGACATTCCGCGGCCTTGCCTTGCTGCGGTGTGTGGGCACGTTCTCGGGCGCTATCGCACCTGAATCCAAAGCCCGCTAAGGGGGCACTGGCGGGGTGCGGAAGCAGCCTAGGGGCAAGGGCTCTGCCTGGGCCTGGACGCCTGGGCTCCGGAGAAAGGCCATGGCTCCCAGCGCACAGCTGCAGCTGCAGTGAGCCTGACTCCACAGAATCTGGGGTGGGCGCAGCTGGCCCAGGCCTGTCGCGGAGAGCAGGTCTGCAGGCCTTGCAAGGCCTCGACCAAGGGCGGCTTCTCGCGGGGGTCTCCGCCCGGGTGCCGTCCACATCCTGCCTCGTGGGCGCCGAGGCCCAGACCCCTGAGCCCGAGCCTCCCGCAGTGGTGCCCAGGATTTAAGAGCAGCCTCTGCCCCACCCTTGGGCACCCTCCTCCTCAGCCCCTCGCCAGCCCGGCCCCAGGGTCAGCCCAGCCCTCGCTCTTTGCCTGACGTCCGTCCGAGAAAGAGAAGGGTAACAGCAGAGGGAGAAGGCGTCTTTCTAGGTGGCTGCTGTGAGCACAACGGTGGGCGGGGATCTCGGAGGCCCGGAGGCAGAGGACAACTGTTCTTGACCATGGTACAAGCACCTCAAGTCCTCTGTATTTTAGCATCAGAAAAAGGTTTTGCGTCTAACTGCCTTTGCTCAGAAGGTTAGCATGTTTCCTATGTTTAGAAACGGACAGGCATGGGAGGAAAAAAGAAAGAATCCAAGAAATAGCCTCCTCACACAAGTAGGGGTTAAAACCAAAGAAGGCCTTGGTGACCCCCACCACGCACTGGGTCCCGCCCCACCCCAAAAGGTCCACCCTGGCCCCCTCTGGCCAGACGTCCTGCGGCTCTAGGAGGGGCTGGCCCCCTGGGTCACAGCTTCTCCTCACCACGATTTCCCCAAAAGACACTTCCAGGGGAAGAGGGGCTGGGGGCAGTGGGATGCAAAGGGAACAGGAAAAAGCAGAGCAGGGCAAGTCCGTCTTTGTGCTCTGCACACGACAAACACCAAACTGAGGGACACAGCGGCTTAGGAAAATCCCTTTTCCTAAAAACAACAAAAATAACAAAGTGTCCAGGTCAGTGTGAGCCCAGGTGTTGAGGGTCGGCCGTGGATGCGCAGGTGTGGGGTCACGTGTTGAGGGGCCAGGTTCACCCCCCGAGTGGCGGCCGCTGCCGCTTCCCAGTGTGGGCCCGGCGGCTCCCAGAGTCCGTCTGTGGCTGCCTCGGGCCAAGGCTGGGCTCGGCCATGTCAGCAGGGAGCAGGCGGCGACTCGGCCCCACTGGGGAGAAGAGCTCTGTCCGAGCCTGGGGGGGCACTCGTGGGCGCAGGAAGTGCCAGCCTGCTAGTCGAAGTGTCTCGGGAAGTGAGTTACTTTTGCAGTTGGTGACCAGAGGCGAGATATGACTTAGGCCAGAGTTTCAGGTAAAGATTCGCAGGTGAAAAGAGAACTTCCTGCGTCTTTGCCCTCCTCTGGGAAACACCAAGATGCTGAGGGACAGCACCATTTCCAGCTCCCAGTCTGGGCCTGATCGGAATTTGGCCCTTTAGAGTGTGGGTTTTGGGTCTAAATCTCATGAGGAAAAAACTGAGTCCGATCAGTTCCCCAATGGCGGTCCCTGCGGGTGTCAGGGGGCCTCTTCTCCCTGGGGCTGCGCACCCCACCCTCCCTCAGGACCCAGCAGCCCTACTCAGCTCCAGCGTGGAAGGAGGGACCCCCACAACCCCCACCCCGCCCCGCCTCTGGGTTTTCGGGATGACCCTGGTTTCTAGCAGGCTCCAGTGGGCCCGCAACACAGCCGAGGTGTCGGGTCTGGAACGCGACGCCAAGCGCGCTGGCTGGGGTGGGCCGCAGGGCGGCGACCCTGATGGAGCTGGAGGCCTCTCCAGCCAGAGCGCCCGGCGGCCAGCCCCGTGCCTGACAATGGCCAGGTTCTAAGCGAGGCGACTTCAGTGCAGAGGGGTGTGAGGGAGAAGAGGAGCGGAGCCTCATGGTCCTTCTGAGCTGTGGGGGGCAGTTCGCTGGCAGTCAGGGGCCGCTGGGTAAGCTGAGGACTTGGCCGGTTCAGGCCAACTGTGGCGCGAATCTGGGTGACCGCTGTCTCTTCAGCCTAGTCAGCATGGAGCTCTCACGGCCTTCAGCCAGTCAGATCGGGAGTGGGCTCTGCAGCTTCCACCCCCTCCCCCTCCTCCCTGAATTCAGAGTCCAGGCCAAGGAGGAAGGGGCCAGGGAAGTGGCCACAAGCCCCTTGTCCTCTGGGCCCTTAGCCAAGACCTCAGGCCCCGAGAGCCCCTCGCTCACCAGCTGTTTCCCCCAGAGTCCTTTAGGGAGAGCAGCCGGGCCCAGGAGGTGGGGGAGGGGTGGGCAGCTGCGCGAAGCAGAGAGGAGCTCACTTGAGTAACAGAATGATTCCTAAAACCGACCAACCATTTCCCCCTCTGCCCCCCCCACCCGTCCCCCAGCTGCTTTCAGGGATCCCCGTCGCACCCAAGGGTCCACTTGTAAACAGCAACTCTTGTGCCCACGGCAAACACCTCCTTCCCAGCCAAGACCAGGCCTGCGACGTGGTGGGAAGGCACAGAAGGACCGAGGCACTAGGGCCACCTTAATCCCTGGCCCACAGCATCTCTTACCCTAAGAACTCCCACCGGTCCCTTCCCCTCCCTCCCCTCCTCCTGACAACTGGCACCAACATACAATAGCGCTCTGAGAGGCATGTGTCCATGCGGAAGGGGCCCCTGCACCCCGTCCAACTTCCTCTTCACAGGCATCCAGGAGCCTGTCCCACAGGGCGAGTTCTCCTAAGCGGACAGCAGGCTCTGTCCCCCACTTCAGGGAGGCAGGTGGACGCTCAGTCATGTTATGAGCCCGAAAAGCTTACAGATTTCAGCACCGTTATCCCCCTCACCCCCAGCCACCCCCTCAGCGTATTGGATCCTTCCTGTTCCCTGTCCACAGCACAAAAAGAGCAGCTGCTGGGGGTGGGGACAGGGAAGGGGCTCCAAGAGACACAATGGGGTTATTTATAGGGCCAAGTGCCAGGGGGTCCGCAGCCAAGCCCAGGCCCAGGCCCAAGCCCAGCTGGGCCCAGCTGAAGGTGCTGCAGACCGGAAGGCAGGAGACTTAGTCTAGTCCCAACTCTGTGACCGCTGGCTGAGTGACCGGCAACTCACTCTGCCCTGGGGACAAACCCTTTCACGCCAAGTGGAGATTATTCTAGGGACCCGTTATTCTCAAAGACGGGGCCCTGAGCCCTTTCCAAGCAGTTTACTGGATCAGAGTAATTTTTTTATACTACTACTAAGACTGTCTGCCTTTCTGAGTTTCATTCTCTCATGAGTGTGTCGTGGCATTTTCCAGAGCCGTGACTTGAGATATCACAACAGACTGAAGACAGCAGCAGTTAGGAGAACCCAGTTTCTCTCTGCTAAGTCAGATATGACACATGTGCAAAAATGAATTCACTGTTCTTTTCTGTTTGGGAAACAGTTATTCTTCATAAATGACATTGATATGTAATAGGCTTATTTTTCAATGCATTCAACAAATGGCTAGCTAATCAATGTTTAAAACCCTCAGTTCTAATTTATAGAACACTAAATGTCAATCGGTAGAACTCATAACAGTGAAAGCTCTGGAGGGAGGTCCTCAGGCCAAATAGCTTGGAAAGCACTTTTCTAGAACAGTGTTGTCCAGCAGAACTTTCTGCGGTGATGAAAATGTTTATTTTGTGCTGTCCACAAATATGGCGGCCAATAGCCACGTGGCTACCGAGTACTTGGACTGTGACTGAGACTGAGGGGCTGGATTTAAACTGACACAGCCACAGCGCGCTAGTGGTTACTGTACAGGGCAGGGCGTGATCGAAGGTTCCTTGACTGAGCTCTAAGTCAGGGCTTCTTTCCACAGTCTAGAGGCTGGGGCAGGCTGTCCCCAGGCTTCTGCTCACACTATTTCTCCCCACCCAGGGACAGCCACCCCAGCCAGGTCACCAGGCACACCTACACCTGCCCACACACCTAGGCAAGGCAGCCTGCCCGACCTGCTCTCATTCTCCGCAATGGCGTCACACCTGCTCTGCTCTCTCCCAACGCCTCTCCCTCACCCTCTCCCCTTTCCCCAGAGGATTAAGGCTAGCAGAGGGAACCCTCAAACCTCCCATCATGCCCCCCCTCCAGGGGCTCCCTCTGAGCCTGTCCCCTGGCTTCTGCTCACACTATTTCCTTCTTCCCACCCAAGGACACCAAGGTCTCCAATCAGAGCAGCGGGGATGCCCTCACCCCAGAGTCCATGTCCCATTATGTCTTCACTGTCTTTCTCCTGAAGGGATCTTTCCCTCGACCTTAACAGCCAGACACCTTTCGTGACAGAAACAACCTCCCCCTCTTCTGCCTTTCAGGACCAGACTGCCACACAAATACATAAACGAAATCACCCCCACTTCTGTCTCCTCAGCCTGGGTCAACTGCAGCAGCCGCCACCTGGGTGCCAAACCAACAATACTTTCAGCCCCGTCTGCATCCCACAGGGGCCTGATCACAGGTGCCTCTGGGGGGGCCATCCCCCTTTAAAGCCTCAAGACACAGTCCACACCCCAAACAACTCACCCTTTTAAGAGTACAATTCAGTGCCTTGTCGTATTTTCAGAAACATATAATCCTGATGGGGCAATTCTAGAACATTTCGTCATCCTGTAGCTAGCACCCCGTGACCCCCAACGCCAGGCAGCCACTCACCTAGTTTCCGTCTCTCTAGGCTCCCTGTCCTGAACACTTCACGTGAATGGAATAATGTAACGGGTGCCTCTCGTGACTGGCCTCTCTACACTGTGATTCCCCCTCCCCGACGCTGCAGCGGGGGTCGGTCGGCGCTGCCATTTCCTCATGCGCCCAGCTGGCGGACACTTGGGTTGTTTCCACTCTTTGGCTCTTATGGACCATGATGCTGTGAGCACGCGTGCACAAGTTTTTGTGTGAACACACTCCTATGTCTCTGGGTATATTTCTTAGCAGTGGAATTGCTGGGTCATGTCAGCAACCTCAGAGTTGCCAAACTTCCCTAACAGATGCGCTATTCGTCAATCCGGGGCTCAGCTTCTCCACATCCTTACACTGGCTACGGTCTGATTGCTGACCCCAGCCACCTCGCGGGAAATGATACCGCATCGTGGTAATGATTTATAGTTCCCTGATGAGTGGTGCTGAGCCTCTCTTCATGTGCTTATTAGACAGCCGTGAATCCTCCTTGGAGAAACGTCTTTCCAGATCCACCTTTTAATTGGGTTTTCTTGGTCATCTAGTGGTAAGAGTTCATATATCCTGGATGTAAGTCCTCTATCAGATCTATAACTTATAGACACCCTCCCCCTGCCTCTGGGCAGTGCTGTGCCCACACCCTTCCACCTCTCACCTACTTGCGTGTGTGCAGCCATTTAAAAGAACCAACGGACAGAGCAGCATGTTTCATCCACTGTTCTACATCTTTCTTTAACAGAAAAAAACCACACATGGGCCCTCCCTGGTGGTACAATGGGTTGAAGCACAGCACTGTGAAGCTGTCATAGCCACGACGGGGCAAGTTCAATCCCGGCCAGGGCGCTGACCCACATGGCGCGGCAGACCCCTCCTGACCCGCCCGCTGCTCCCGTCAGCAGTGTACTTCGTCGATCTGCCTGTTCTGCTCCCCACTGTCTCTGGTGAATCCTCTCACCCCCCGCCCCCACACCTCTGGCTATACCAGTTCTTGTGTGCATTAATAAACAAACAAATAAATGAATAAATAAAAAGAAACCACAGGCTTATCGGAATCTTTCCCGTTTCCCCACTGCCCCAAGATTCAGCGCGGGAGCCCACACTGACTGTCACCCCGACTCTGTGATCTCTACACTCTGACACTTCCACGGGTTGTCTTCATGGTTTGACACTTGAGAATGGAACTGGTTGGTATTTGGGGGAACGTCTCCTAATGTGGGTCTGTTTGATGTTTCCTCTGATCAGACTAAAGTTGTGAGTTTTTGGAAAGAATCCCATGGTCTGTGTTTATTATCTTGGGGTGTAGGGAGGTGACCATGTCTCATCACCGGCAATGCCAACTAACCTTCATCACTGGTGAGCGATGTCTTCACCACGCAGTTGGTATTTTTCCTTTGTAATGAGTAAATCCTGGGGTGGCAGGAGTAAGAGACAATGCTTCGTGGCCTTACAGGTCTCCTGTTACTGCCTAACTGCATCCGTTGTTTTCAGGGTCCTCAGTGGACTGTGCTTGCAGCTCTTGCTATGGCTTCTAATGACCATTTCCCTCCGTCCTTGTCCACTTACTGACTGGAAGTTTCTATAAGGAAGGGCTGTCCCTTCACTTCCATTTATTTACTTAATTACATACATGGATGTTTATTTTATTCTTTAGAATATAATCCAATAGGATCATCACAGTTGCTTAAATTTTAGCTTCTGTCATTTAGATTTCGTTTAGAGTAGCTACTATGTTCTTTCACTATGTCTTCATCTGAAAAAACTTACTCATTTTTAAAAACATTGCTCATTTTCTGGCACCCTAAGACACTCTGGGCTTATGTTATATTTTTCCCCGCCACAATCACTTTTTCCAATTTGTTCTACCAGAGCAATCTTCCCAGAACTGAAAATCTGACTGTGTCCTCCTCCATGACCCTGAGGGCAGACCCAGCCCTCACCAGGACCCCGTGGGTCCCGGAGCTGGCCGGCCCCAGGGCAGAAAGTCTGTCCTGACCGCTGTGGCCTGCACTGATGTCCGCCTCCGGCGGGACCAGGGCTTCAAACCATGTGTCCTGTTCTCCAGGGTTCCCCGTTAGAGGGAGACCCCCTCGTATGCCTGTACACCCCTCACACGCCTGCCGTGTGACCTTGGCAGTGACCTCCTTTCATCCCAGACAGACAAAGACCAGAAAGAAGGGCAGGTTCAAGAAGGTACGACAAGCTCATAAGTTTCCTTAAAGACCCACGACTGTCCCGCTCAGAAGCGGCTCTGGGCCTGTATGATAAACCACACTGAGGGGCGGGCCAGGGCCAGCGCCATGCTCAGATTTACCCCAGCAGTGATCTTACCTCTTCCGAGCTCTCAGCCCACTCCCCAGCCTGAGGGGGTCCGGCAAGTGGGACTCATCTATTCACTCTGCAGCTATTTTTGGACAGATTACTGAGGATGAGGCTCACGGCTGAGAAACTGGGGTGCAATTCAGAGATATGTCAGCTCTTCTCTGACTTCCTGGAGCTTTGAGTCTGGCAGAGGATGCAAGACATGCAGGTAAACAGCTGGGCCAAGAAGGCGCTCCACAACAGAAGTCTTGTGAGGAACTTTAAAACTCAGGAGAGAAGTACTAAGCTGGAGCAGGGAGCGTTTTTCAGATTCTGGGCTGAGGGACAAGGGAAAAGGAAGAGGGTCATTTCAGGCAGAGGGAGGCATAAACAGAAAGAGGCAGAAAATCTCAGTGTTAATGGAAACAGGATGACTCAGTACAGCTGGATCGAAGGACATTTGAAGGTGAGAGTTTCCTGGTCCCTGGCCCACGCCAGCTACTCCTCTCCTCTGGCTGAACAGGAGAGTCAGCATCATTTCAACATCTTGGGTGTAACATGTGTTGGGTCCCAAAGGAGGACCCAGGCAGAGAGGCTCCTGGAAGTGATAGCGGAGGTGATAGCAGAGCGGACGGCTGAGGCTGGCTATCTGCTCTCCGATCAACACAACAGGGCCTGGGAGGCTGCACAGTGCCGGGCTCCCAGGTTGCAGCCACAGGCCCAGAAGATCTGGGCACATGTCTCCAAGCCCTCCATGTGCAGCCCCGAGTGCACACCCCCCCATTCACATTTCGGCCTCTTTCGTCAAAGGGAGCAGGCTCTGGCCAAACGGGCACCTTCAGTGTTGACTCTGTGGGTGCCATGTGGCTCGAGCCCAGCAGTGACTTCCCAAGCTGCCACTCTGCCCTAGGAGGAGAAAGTAGCTCGTTTCCCCACAAATGGGCTCATCAGATTCCCTTAAAAGCCCACAATTCGGGTCTGGATTTGGGTTCTGACTTGACCACAGCACATGAAGCCTGGAACAGCTTTGGGACTCAGCTTTCCTATCTGTAAAATGGGGTGAACTCTCGCTGACTCCGCTCTTCCTGCAGGGCATAGAAGAGATGGATGAGCTCATGTTTGGAAAGGGACTGTGGCCCAGACAGGGCTCCTGTGTGAAGTGGGGCGAGGAGCTCAGCCGGGCCCTGAGGGCGAAGCCATTGGCGTCCATGCCGCCTCCCTCCCACAGGGCCCACAGGCTGCCCAGGAAGGCAGAGGAAAGGACAGCAAAGCCAAGTGCTCTAGCCTTCTTCTAGCCCCTGGGACAGGAAGTGAGGTGCTGTCTACAGAGGAAGTGAGAAGCAGATGCCCTCCCAGCCCCCAACTTCCCCTCAGCCTACAGGGAAAATGAAGGATTCGGCTTCAGGCGCAGGAGGCCAGAGCTGGGAAAATAGAGGGGGGGTGGGGGTGGCGGGGCACTGTCAGCACTGTTTGGTGCTGGAGAAAGGGGTTCTTGTTTGGGACATAATAAAATTCTTGGCTCAGGACATCCCAAGACTGGGGCTGTTGGGGAGAAAGAAGCAACTGAAGACCAGTTGAGAAACAGCTTCCCAGGTCACGGGGTGGCGTGGTGCAGACTTGGTCCAGCCACGGCCCCGCTTCATGCTGTGCCCACTCTGTGCCTCCCCGCAAGATACACAGGGCCCCACACGGGGGGCGGGGGGGAGGGCGATGCACTCGTAGAGCCTGTCCCTTCCTTGCATACTACCATGGCAGCTGTGCCTCTAGAACTGCTCAATGCTCTGGTTAAAGGCGACCTCCCCGCACGCCAGCGTCAGCACGGCCCCTGGCAGCAGTCTGTGCTGGCCGCAGCAAGTCCGCAGCGGCTGGCCGACACCCTGGCACCCGACTCAGGTTCAGTATCTGGAGGTGAATGGTCCCTGCTCAAGGCCTGGGGTCAACGGGGGGCCCCTGGGGTGGGCGGTGAAGGTCGGAACCTGGAGACCTGACAGGGGAAGGAGGAACGTAAGCGTGCCCGGAGAGCTAGCACGTGACAGGTGAAAACAGCATACGGCATGCTGTCTTTCCGGTGGGCGAAATAATATGTATTTGTGTCTGGTGGTGCAAAAAGGGATGGGTGCGAGAAACTGCTACGGGATTATCTGTGGAGGGAAGAGAGGGGGGAGATGGGAAGTGGATCGCTCAGTGCTTTGTGTTATTTTGATTTGGGGACTATGTAAAAAATCCAGTGACAAAAATAATGTAAAACTTTAAATAAAATATTAGAAGGCGCAGTCGCTCAACTGGTGATTTCCAGCGTGCCCCCTCAGCACCTACTCTCCTCTCAAGGGAGAGCAGTTGCTGGGGCAAAGGAGAGGTGACAGGTCTGCCTAGATGAGTGTGGCTGAGAGGTGCCAGCCCCCCCGCCCCTTCACTCCTTTCGCTCCCAGGATCCTGCCCCTGTGCTGGGGCCAGCGCCTCCCGCCTGGGGTGTGGCCCGATATACCAGACTATTCAGAGAGTGGCCAGGGCCACTTCTGTCTGGCTAAGAGCGGGGTTCACTTGGTCTGGCCAAGGGCAAGGTAGAGCAGGGAGGCTGGGCCAGGGAGAGTTTGGGCAGGTGGGGGTAAGGTGGGGTGAACTCCTGCAAGTGCCTGGGGCTGCTGTGGGCAGGCACTGGGGGTGTCTCAACAGATCCCCACACAAAAGGGCCAATTACAGCCCCCACATCAAGCCAGCTGGGGGTGAAGTGAATCAGCCCCTGGGAATGTAGCTGCTGAGAGCCCAGGGCCACACCCAACAGTTCTGGGGCCCCTCACAGCCCCTTGCAGGTAAAACCTCATCGTTGGCCTACCCAGAGGGTCTTCGGGGAGGGATATTTTCAAGCCTGCCTGAGTGAGAAGCATGGACCGGCACCACCAGCCGACCCACCGCTCCAGTCTCACAGCGGCAGGAGCTGCCGGGTGGGGCAGTTTCTCCTTTTAAAGCATCTACACACGTGCTTCTTGAAGTTTAGCACGGGCTGAGAAACTCCCAGGGCTCAAGGGCCAGTGCAAGTTTCAGGGGGCTGCGCCTCACTGGGCGCTTCTCAGCAGCTGCTGGATTTTTAGAAATCAGTAATAACAGCAGTGATAATTCACCTTAATAACAGCCTGACTCCCAGAGCCTCTTTCATCTGCTTAACTCCCAGAGCTGGGAAAATGGTAATTACTGAGCCGGTGCCACAGCCCAGCGATGATGTGTTGTTAATGCATCGGCACGGGCTGGGAAACTGAGGCCCAGGGAGAGGATTTCTCCTCACGCAGAGCTAAGACAGGTGCCAGGGGTCACCAGGCGGCGAGGAACTGACGGTGTCAGCTGAGACCTGCTGTTTGGAAGGATGCTGAGGACAGCACTTCTTCCAGAGTCAGCCAGAGCTGGGTTTCCAGGGAAGCCCCACCAGTCCCTTCCTCTCTGCGGCAGGGCTGGCAGTGATGCTGGCTTGGTGTCACGGCCTCTGTTCTTGGGCTCACACACTCACTCTCCTAAAGTAATGCAGAGCAGGCTGGGAGTGTTGTGGTATGTCCACCAGGCCCCAAACCATGCAGCCCCCCCTCAGTAGCTGAGACCCAATCCTCCAAACATCAACACAACACACACAGCAGGAGGGAACCTTGCAGCCAGGAGGGTGGATCAGACCCGGAGCATTTTAAGAAGCAGGGAGAAGCCTTCTCGGGGACCCAAGCGCGTCTCTGCAGCCCTGGGTACTGATCTTAGACCAGAGAGTTCCTCCTACCGCAAGGCCTGCCCGGCTGTCGCTACTGCAGGAAGATGCAGAAGAGTCAGGTTGGGATAGTCAAGGGGAGGGTGGGAAAACAGTCACAGAAGACCAGGGTGTTCTCCTGCATGGAGGGAAGCAGCAGAGACACAGCTGAAGGAATGGAGAGCTGCCGGGACAGACCTTCCACAGCTGACTACGTGCCCATGAGTGACGCTGGAAACAGGCAGTCTCAGCTCTGGGGAAACCAGAGCCCAGCCAGGCGGCAACCCGTGACCTCGTCTCCCACGCCCCAGGTCAGCGCTGGGAGAAAGTATTGAGTTCTTTTAAAGGATCTTATGCTGTTTCTCTTCAGCATGGTAGGGCTGACTAGGCCTCTGGGGCTCGGTTGCAGCACTGACCCTCCAAGGGGCAAGCTCTCCTCAACCTCAGGCTCAAGAAATGCCCTCCCCGTTTGAATCTGGTCTCCCACGCCCCCAGCTCCCCATGCACTAGAAATGCAGGCAGAGTGGCCCATGTAAACACTCCATCAGTCAGGAGCCCCGCCTCTGAACTCATATCGTGTGTGAATCACTTCCCCCTCTGGACTCCAGGTTCCCATTTTTAATGCGAGGCGAGGGCGTTGGACCTATCTCCAGGATTCCTTCCAGCCTATGACTCTGTTGTTTTGATACATGGCAGATCCTAGCTTGATTTACATAAATTTGCATGTTCAATGAAAAAAAAAAAACCTCAAACTCTAAGTACAGAAAATCCAATCAGTCTATTAGTGCAGCCAGACCAGGGCTGGAGGAGCCTGCCAGGGTTGGGTGAGGACCTGGGGGAGGAGCCGTGGGCAACAGGCCAGCAGAGGCGCTGGTGGTGGGAGACTCTCCTGTGACCCAGGGCCGCTGGGGCCAGGGCCCCTGTTCTGGTTATGAGGCAAGGGCCCTTTCTCTCCTCCTGCTTCCAGCGGGCCTCCGCTGGCCAGCTTCAGAGCCACACCCCACGAGGAGACAGCAGCCTCTGCCTAGCAACAGCCGCATCCCTCACTCTGACAGGGACGCCACCGTTACTCTTCCTGGGCATCTGACCTCCCTGTTCCAGGCCCCGAGCCGCAAGGAAGGCTTCCTTGGGGTCCAACCTGCGCCTCCGTGCAGCTGGGCCTGGGAAGAAGGGTTCCCAGGGCCAGGAGGGCTCGCAAAGGGAAAAGCCACGCAGGAGACTGTGCCCCGCATGCCACCAATCCCGTGGCTTCTTGAGCCACTTCAACACCCCCTCAGCACCTGGGAAACCAGGGCTAAAAACAAACAAGGAGAACATGAAGGCCCTCGGCACTTGGGCTAGAGAGCAAGTCCCGACCTGGAGCGCCTGACTCCTCAGAAAGCCCTACCCACAGAGGAGAAGGAGGCTGGGAAGCGCAGCTGGGGCAGCTTCTCCCTGCTGCTGCCTGCCTGGCATGGCAGACCTGGGCGGCTGCCTGGGCTGAGAAGGGCAGCAGGGACGATTCCTTAAGCCTCTCGTTGGGAGCTGGGGGCGTGACCGCAGAACTGAGGTGAACAGGGCAAAGGGTGGGATGGGCAGCGGCAATGGGTCTCTCCTTGTCCTCTTCAGACAGGGTGGGTGAGTATGCTGCGCTCCCTGGCCCAGATCCTAAAACAAGTCCCAACAGCGGAGATGCAGACTGTCTCCTGGGAAATGTGCTTACCCTGCTGGCCCTCGGCTGCCTCCTTCTCCCTCAACCCCTCCCTGAAGGCCCAACTCAAAGACGGGCCAGGGCCAGATGTCTCACCAGAGCCTTGGTGGGTGGGCCAAACCCCAGCCAGCAGGAGTTTGTACCCCAAGACTCGAGGATGAGCAGAACAATGGCTACTCTGAGGTAGGAAAGGGGACTCTGCTTCCCTCCAGGGACTCTGCTTCCCTCCACCCAACGTCCTAACTCTGAGCAGCTGCCTTCTGAAGCACATCACCAGACACCTACCTCTACCTGAGCCACCCTCCCTGGGGCCTTTCACGCTCCAGATTCACCAGTGGGACCACGATGTCAAAAGTGGGAGGAGGGAATCTCAGCGTTTTCTAATCCAACTGCTGAATTTTACAGATGGGAGAAGCCCCAGAGGCAAACTCTCTTGGCCAAGGTCACACAGCAAGCTAGGAAAAGCAGGGAGCAGAACTCCGATCCCAGTTCACGCTGCAGCAGTCCGGTCCTCAAACGCGCTGACCCCTGCCTGCTCAGAGTGGCAGAGCCTTCCTCCCACAGCCCAGGCCCTGCCTCTCTCACTCTTCCAAAGACCTGAGTTGGAAGGAGACCTTGGAGCACCCACACCACTTCAGGCATGAGGGAAGACACCACCTCACACACAACCCACAGGCTCTGAAAACAAACGAACTATACGGGAATTGTCCCCAGACGGAAATGCATGTGTTTCTCTGAGGCAGGAAACCCACAGACTCCGGGTGTTCTCAGACCAATATAAAAAACGAATTTTGTGTCTCCTTTCATGCCAGACAAGTGAGCTGGCACACTGTCTCTCAAGAGGGTCTCACCAAGGCAGCTGGCGCATTCTCCAAAAAAGTACTGACCACAGGGTAGTTAGACACTGCCGCTCCTCCACTGGCCCTCAGCACCACCCCAGTCCCTGGTAGCTGCTTCCCACAACTGCACTTAGGTGGGAGGACCGTGGGGAGGGAGAGCAGCCGCAGAGAAGGAGTAAGCGCAGCTTTCGCAGGCAGGAGACCATAGCCAGCGACTCCTGGCTCTTGGGGAACACTAGCCTTTGAGAAGCAGCATTTAAGAAGTAGCGGCTGGACAGGCTGGGTGGGTAGCGTAGAGACACCAGAAAAAAACAGGCCTGTGGGAGGCAGGGCCCTCTGTGCCCTTGGGGCAGTGCCAGGGCTGGGGAAACCGCGGGGCCTTGAGCAGAGGATAAGGAGAGGGGCTGGGATTCGGACAGCCGCTTTCCTAGCTGGACTAGACCAGGGGAGTGTCGGGCACAGATAAATTCTCTGCATTCTTCTGCCACCACAGCCAGGACCCTGAGAGCCCTTTCTCTGGGCTTTTCCAGGGCGCTGCCCTGGCCCTACTCCCGGCCAAGCCCTTCTCTCTCCCTCACCTTCTCCTCGGCGGTCGGCCCCGCTAGACTCTTCACGCGGGCCCTCGAAGCCTACGCAGGGGAGCTCCCGGGGACCCCGATATCCCGCCTGGCTCCATCTCCCCCACGCCCTACCGCCCCAGGCCACCCGGACCGCACGGAGTGCCAAGGGGAGCCCCGGGCCCGTCTCCGCGCCTGCGCTTTGGGAAGATGCTCCCCCCACCCCCCCAGCAGCAAGCCGGCTCCGCTAAGCGGTACCCAGACCGTGGGCGGCGGGTGGGGTGAGGTGCGCAGCCGGGGCAAGGTCAGTGCTTCCACAGAGGGAGGGAGAGTCCGGCTCCCGGAACATCCCCCCGCTCCCGAAAGTTTCCCTTCCGGGGCCATGGAGTGTGCGCGAGGATGGTGTGGGGGGCAGGAAGGGGTAGGGTGGGGGTGGGCTGAATCGCAGCCAGAACCCCCCCCCACACGCCCCCGCCAGGGAGAGTGCGGCGGGACTGAGAGGCTGGCAATGAGGTCCCGGCAGGAAGCCGCGCCTCCTCGGCGGACCCAGGGCTGCCACGAGAGCTCTGCCCGCCACATCCCCCACCCGAGCCCGGGGCTTACAGACGCCCCCTGCTCGCCGCCCTTTAAATCCAAGTAGGCCTGGAACTCACCGAAATCAGGTGTTGAACTGGGCCAGGGCGGGCCGGACCCGCCAGGTTCATGGCCGCGGCTCGGGGGCGCAGGGGGGGGGCAGAGAAAGGGGAGGGGGGTGCTGGGTCCGCCTCTTGATGTCAAGGCTTTAAAGGGGCCAGTGCGCCCCGCCCCTCGCCCAGACCCCGCCTCCGCCCTCCCGCGCAGCCAATCCGCGCTCACCCTGTCTGCACGCCCCTCCCAGCTCTGTCCAGATGTTCCCAGGACGAGAGCTAAATCCGCCAGGCCGGCGCGCGCCGCTTCCGCCCCGAAGGGAAGGGCCTCCCCCTCCTCGACAGAGATACACCCGCCCCAGGGCCGCCGGTTCGGGCCTGGTAAACCTCCCCCACTGCAGGGTAGAGGGATCCGGGCTGGGTCGAGCAGGAGTGCAGTGGAGGGGTGGGGTGGGGACATCTGTAGCAGAAAAAACGAAGTTGGTGCACGGGGAGCCAAGAGCACGTGCTTCTGCTTCTGTGGGACTGGGTGTGCACGTGTCTGTGGTTGTGAGCGCTGCTGTATGTCATTTGCCTCCTTGTATACGTGTTGGTTAGGGTTAGTTGCTGCAGTGCTTCATGACCTTAAATGCTCCTGCCTCCTTCATCCCCCTCTGGAATGGGGTCCTCCCAGTTTGCAGAACATGGGCACTGGGAACAGGCTCTGCTTCTCTCCGTGCTGACCTTTCCCTCACTGGTTTAGGGGAAGTGAAGGCTGGACAGAAAAAGACTACACCCTTCTTCTCAGCCACTTATTATCTCAATGGGGATGAGTTTCTTCGTTGTTCCACTAACCATGTACTTAAAAAAGAAAAGGAGAACAACAAAGAGCCCACCCAGATCCCTGAAAGGCTCCAGAGTTCCCTCCGTTCTCATTCTCATCGGTCCTTGGTTAAGCATCTATTTGCCCTTGTCCAAATACCACATAATATATACTTCACAACTGCACTGCACTGACCTGGCCTTACAGCAGATTCTGCACAGGGTTCCATAGAGAGATACTCTGTGATCCCTAGCCATAGTCTGTCCATTGTGTTAAATGGGTATACATGAGATGTAGTAAGTTATCACGTTGGTCCAATAAAGGAACATAAACGCTGAGGGATCATAGGGTATTCACACTGGCTTGGATTAATCAAGAGTTCCTCTCTGAAGGGGAGTTTCTTAATTTAAAAAGGGATTTGAAGGGCAGAGAGAACTTGAGTAGGATCCAGGCTGGGTAAAGGCACAAGAGACTCCTGTAGGAAAGAGCAAATTATATGCACAAACAGTGAGCAGATCACTGTGGCAGGGTAGAAGTGGGGGAAGTGAATGGGGGAGGTTTTGTATGGACACGCTCTGAATGAGGATCTGGATTTAACAGGATATGTGAAAGATAAAGAGGTCACTTGGGATTCTGGAGCATAAGGGTAGCTTGATGAAAAGAGTGCTTGAGAATAGTTATTATTCCACCAGTTATCTCACCTTTGCTTTAAAAACTTTTACTTTAGTGGCCCTCCCTGGTGGCGCAGCAGGTTAAAGCACAGCAGGTTAAAGCACAGCACTAAGAAGCTTAAGCCACTTCCGCATGAGTTCGATTCCCACCTGCCCCGGAGGAGACCACATGGCGTGGCAGACCTCTCCTGACCCGCCTGCTGCTCCCCTCAGCAGTGTACTTCGTCAATCTCTCTGTTCTGCTCCCCACTCTGTCTCTGGTGAAGCCTCTCGCCACCCCTGAGCCTCTGGCCTGTACCCCAGCTCTGTATGTACAAATAAATAAATCTTTAAAAAAAAAAACTTTTACTTTAAAACCTTTTTTTGTAATCGATTCATCCTTAAAATGCAATAAAAGGCACAAATCCTAGGTATTTAGTGAATTTCAGCAATACACATCTACATAATCTTTCCAAAGAAGGTGCTGAACCATGGCAAGAAAATTGCTCCGTGTTGATTGCAACTCACTCCCTGCAACTTCCTGAATCCTATCAGCACAGTTTTGTTGGTCTTGGGATTTTACCTAAGTGGAATCATACAATATACACTGCTTTTGTATCTATACTCTTTAGTTCAGTATTGTTTTTGAGATCCTGCCATATGTATCCTTTTTATTGCCAAGTAATATTCCATTGTAGGAATTTATCAGCTTGTATATCTGTCTAGTCAATGGATACTTGGGTGTTTCCAGTTTTAGGTGACTATAAGTAAGACTTCAATAAACATTCTGTAGAAATCTTGTGAACATGCTTTCACTTTTGAGTTCATCTTATTTCTTGACAATAGAAGCATCTTGGGAATCCAGTGGCGCTCTTATTCTCCCAGCTGTCCAACACTTATTAAATAATGACTAATGGGCAAGTCCTGGATTTCCAACAAAAAAGTCACGTTCCCTTGCTTAAAGGGCTTAAGTACAACTTCAGTATCTTTTACATACCAAAGTTATGAGGTGGAAAAAGAGTCTGCCAGGCATTTCTAGCTATTATTGGAGATTCCCCAAAACTAAAATTTTGGAAATAAATAGACCACCTAGCTGACTTTTAACTTTTCATTCAGATGTTTACCCTTGTTTAATAAACACAGCTAGAACACAGTAGGTATTAGAGTAAGTACGTGCTCTCCTTACTAAGATTCTCGTACACTCAAAGTTTAGGCATTCAGATTTTGACAGATTCTGTTTCATAACCCTTCATCTTCACTAACATTAGGTGAAAAAAAGATGAATTCATTGCTCTATGATAGCTGTTTCTTTGATGAGATTTAAGATGTTCGTTATTGTTTTCACTTATTTACTTAAATTATTCAAGTTACACAGAAGCCCCAAAGCTGGTTTTTTACCCTTGCAAGATACCATTGTTCTTCACTTGTCTGTACTAAACAAGACCTCTCAGGTCTCTGGTTGCTGCAAGCTATTGGTAACATACCAGTTTGGTGACGTAGCCTGTGTGTATAGAGATACATACACAGAGATATAGCCTGTACCAGTCAGAGGTCCGGCTGGTACAGACGTCTCAGAGAACCACCCCTCACCGCTCACATCAGTACTCTGAATGGGATCCTCTGCTATGTACTATGTGGTCATTCATCCGGCACTACAGCGGCTTCATTCCTGTGACATTGTAGCCATTTGGTCACTGTGTTAATTGGCTGATAAAATGACCCCCGTTAGAATTCCTGACATCAGCAGATAGTCATGTTGGTAATTGGTGTCTCAAAACATTTTAATAATCTGGCTATTCTCCAGATTGGAAGTCTGAGTGCATTCTTGATGTTTTTACTGCTCAGTAAGAGTAAGGAGCTGGGGATAGGCTAATGTGTAGTCCATTTGCTGAGAAGGGATAGAGCTTTGCTATTGCTGCTTAATTCTGCATGGGACAATTATGTTCCTGTTCCTTGGGTTTTGAGAGTATTGTCAGGATTTGCTTTGAAACCTCCCATCTGGCACAGATACGATGGAGCCACCAAGTTCTTGAGTCCCTTTCCCTATTCAAAAAATTTAAAAAAAAATTGATTTATTTACTCATGCATTCAAGAGCTGGGGTGTAGGCAGAGGTGCTGGGGTGTGAAAGGATTCACCAGAGACAGAGTGGGGAGCAGAACAGGTGGACTAACTGAAATACATGGCTGAGGGGAGCAGCAGTTGGGACAGCAGAGGTCTGCTGTGCCATGTGGGTCATCTCCCTAGCCAGGACAGAACTCAGATCGCAGTAGCTGAGGATAGCTTGACAGAACTCAGAATTTAACCCCTGCACCCAGGGAAGCCCCCAAATTAAAAAACTTTTAATGAGTCTTTACTGTATGCCAGGAACTGTGCACATCAAATAACTTAATACAGAATTCATGTGGTGTATAAGCAATGAGGTTGAAAAGATAAGCAGTGGGAAGATCATATTTTATCCAAGAGCAAAGTAGATCTTTCAAATGGTTTTAAGCAGGAGCTGGGGGGGGGGTGGTATAATAAGAATTTCATTTTACAAAGATCACAGTGGTTGCACTGTGGAGAACCGAGAGCAAGACTGAGGCTAGGAAGACCGGACAGAAAGTTTCTGTAGTAATCGTGGAGGAAGATGAGAAATGACTTGCTTTGATATTGGTGATAGTGAGGAGATGGCTTCAAGAACTACTGAAGTCAGCCGGTGTTGGGAAGAGAAGCAGAAGGCAGCAGAGGCTTGGAGTGAGTAAGCTGCAGATGCTGCCCAGTCACTGCCACAGAAAGCACCCAGGGAAGGGCAGGCTGGAGATGGCACGCGCACAGCCCAAGGCGCTGATGTGTGACTGCCTGGGAGATAGCGGAGAGCGGCGTCTGTCCGAGACTCGGGGCTCCTGCCAGTTGTGCCTCTGAGGTGGTTGTGGGTGCGCGGCAGGTTGCTCTTCTCAGGGCAGCCTGAGCCCCTGGGCAGACAGCAGTCTTGGTGAGCTGCCATGAAAATATCATGTTTTATGTGTGCCATGATGTGAAGGCCGTGAGGTGCTGGCGCATAATGCTGCTAGCAAAATCATTGTGGGCCCTCCCTGGTGGCACAACGGGTTAAAGCGCAGCACTATGAAGCTACCCACAGCAGCATGAATCTGATCCCCAGCCAGGGAGCTGACCCACATGGTGCAGCAGACCTCTCCTGTCTTGCTCACTGCTCCCCTCAGCAGTGTGCTTCTGTCAGCCAACCTGCCTGTCCTTCTCTCCACTGTCTCTGATGAATCCTCTCACTATCCCCCCCTCTGGTATGCATAAATCTTTCTTAAAAAGGAGTTGTATTACAATGAAACCGCCTACAATCACAGGTATTGTAAGTAGTCTGCAGTTGGTACTGTCATGTGCTTTTTTCCCCTTGTTTAGGTAGTTAGGTTTATTGATCTTTTCCTTTTTGACTTTTATTTTCAGAGTATTCCAATGTTCAAAACTACCTTCCCTCCTAATATGTTTAGTTTTATTTTTGCTTTACTATAATCTACTTAAATGGCAAAGGTCACTCTTTCCTCACTCCTGTCCAGCACGACATCTGTTCCAGACCAGCTCGACCTGTCTGTTCCCAAACACAACACCCATTCCTGCATGCGCTTGCTGAGAGACTGCCTACCCCAAGCGCATGGGGATGCACTGTCCCTCCTGTCAGCCACTGCTCAAGCTTTCAGGGACAGCGCGAGTTCTCTATCCTTCAGGAGTCTCGCATCTCAGTGTAGCCCAGAACCATTTTTTCCTGTAGCCCATGTGGCTGTCTGCTGCCGTCCATAAGCCTCTTTTTCTTCTCTTCTTTAACAGATACTTGCTGAATGAAATCTAACCACCAGAAAGAAGTCCAGGGTGAGTTAATTTACTTTTCCCTACCCCCCACTGCAGCTAAAGGCATTCTGGGTACCTGAAGGAATTTGATAATACTTCTGGATTTGCCATAAAGTAGATTAGCCACATGTGGCTAATGAGCATCTGGCATGTGCCTGGAACCAATGAAGAGCTCAAAGTATAACATGCACTAGATTTTGAAGATGGTGTCATGCTTGATTCTGGCTCCTGAATTCAGCTGGTTTGAGGATAAATGAAACGATCTTTCCATGGACCCAGAGATCTTCCCATTGTCTCCATGGGTTTCACAGGCCATGTTGCAATCATTCCCTTCTTGGTACCAGGGCCTCACCTTTATGAGCACTAGTTACACAGCTCTTTGAAACTAACTGCTATAGTTCCTCCCAACAGGTCAGGCAACTGCTCAACCAGTCTAAATGTCAGGGAACAGGTCAGGCTCAGCTGCGGAAGCATCTCCCGAAGCTTTTAATGATTGTGGAGGCCTCAGTTAATCACGCAGATGGCGCCCCTGCCTCTCCCTCTGGTTGGTGGGGCCACTTTCCCCCATCAAGTTGTTTGGGACAGATGCCACTGGGCGTGTCGCCTGTCTCACTGCAGTCAGCGCCTCTGTGCCTTCTGACAATACATTTGTTATCTTGCAGTATTAGAGGTCAGATATCTAAAAGGTGTTGATAGAGCTGCATTCATTTTGGAGACCCGGGAGAGGCCTTTCCTAACTTCATTTCCTGGTCCCCAGCCCTTCCTCACATCACTCCAACATCCCGCTTCCGTCATTACATCTATTGTCTCAAGTCTCCTTTGCTCCCACTTGTGGGTTACACTCAGAGCCTAGCCTGATAATCCAGATTGAGCTCCTAATCTCAAAGTCCTTAATCAACCTATGTCATTTGTACACATCCACAAAACCTCTTTTGCCAATAAAACAGCATTCACATGTTCCAGGGATTAGGACGTAACATTCTGAGGGAGCAGCAGACAGCCTGCCAGAGCCTCACGTCCATTTCTTTGCACTTCTTGGTGAAGGGAGGGAGCACCAGCAAGGCTACAAAGCTTCAAAGTGTTTTAAAGTTCTACAGAGAAGTAAATTAATTCACATCTGAACCACTGTGATCAGCTGTGAGGGGTAAGTTGGACCCAGGTTATCCAGAAGAGTGGGCGCTTTGAGGAGAAAACTGACCATGTTAAGTGAACAGGAAGGAGTCAAGGCCAAGGAGACCCACATAGATCTTAAATAGAACATACTTTGGAAGAGAACAGATACTGGTTGGGATCAGGAATTGGGGCAGAGGTTATTTGGGTAAAAGCACACTGCGTAAGTTTAGAAGCAAAAGGGAGAAAGAGGAGCCTCCCTGGGTGGTGCAAAAGGTTAAAGTGCAGCACTATGAAGCTATCCGTAGCCACTGCAGCATGAGTTGGAGCTCCAATCATGGAAGTGGCCCACATGGTGCAGCAGACCTCTTCCGCCTCGCCTGCTGCCCCCCTCAACAGTGCATGTCAGGAGATCCACCTGCTCTGCTTCCCACTCTGTCTCTGGGGAATCCTCTCACTCCCTGCATCCCTAAACTTCTATGTCCCAGTTCTTATATGAATAAATAAATAAAATTTTAAAAAAGAGAGGAAGATGAGGGGATTAAACATTGAGGGCAAGAAAATACTCCTGACACAGCAAAGAAGAACAGCACTGGTTGGTGGTTAGGTCATCTTAGATTAACATGGCAGTGAGAGAATTAAATGTCTGCTGAAGGGTAAAAGTCTGGAACAGTCACTAGGATAAAAGTGATTAGGAGCGGCAATTATTAAAAGATTAAAAGTAATATTGGAGTCTAATTGAGATTGGAAATGGTACCAGGTACACAATTATTCTGCACAAAATAGAAAAACTGGTTTTCCTAAATCCCTATTGTTTAGGTATTGTGCTGGCTTCTATTCTTATCATGCATAAAATTCAAATTCCTTAACAGGAACTTTCACTAACTTCTCCATCAATAGGTCCAGCTCCTAATTAGTAGTTCTCTTGTTCCCTGCTTCTCCTTCTACAATGTCAGTTCAGAAAACAGATTTTAGGGATTTTGAAGCTCATCAATCCACTTTTCTCCTTACCTCGATAGGCTGTTTTTCTGTCTTCTTTCCACCAAACAAATCTTCCTTTGTTTTCCACTTTCTTTTAGAGTCAATTCATTGAATTTAAAGATCAAAACCTTGTGAAATTGAACTAAGCCAGAAAGATAAAGACAGATGTTGGATAATTTAACTCTTGAGTATTATAAGGAAACAATGAATGAACTGAAATAACCATACAAAGATAATTACAAACTCGCAAACACTGATAATCAAACTGAGGCTTAATCAAGATGGAGGGGAAGGGGGAAAAGGGTCAAGAGAGTCTACAAAGAATCAAAGAATTAGATTCTTTCCTAGTATGTTGACTTGCTGGGGGAAACATAAAAATAAAACCCGACAGACCTCAGTCCGCCCCACAGCACCCCTGCGGTCGCCATCCGCTCTGCGGCCCGCACACACGCCTCCCTGCACAGGGCGCCGCTGCGCGGGTGCGCTTCAGCTGAGGCTGTCCAGTCCTGCATTAACTTAATTGCTGGCACATTCAAAGTCTGGGTGAGGTTCTTTTCTTGAGTTGAAAGCACTCTAAACGTGCCTTATCTAACCAATTCACAAGGCATTTTCAACCATATTCAAGTTGCTTTTATTATATATAATAATTATATATGTATATATAATACAGTCCCACTTCATTTATTTCATTTCTACCAGCTATAATTTGGACTTTATAATTTCAATCTTTTAAACACCAGTCGATTAATTACCTCTACCTGTAACTGCTGTGCTAAGCCTGGACATGTTGGACACTTGACCTGCTCTGGAAAGATAACATGCGTTTCCTAATCCTCTCCCTTAGCCAGGTCAGTGACTTTTCATTTTGGATTATGCTGTGAAGTATTACCTAAAGGCAGGACCAATAAGCCCAAAAGAAGCTTGAAGACGCCAGATGACAATCACCGGGCCCAGCGAACCAGTCCATTGTAAGGCTAGCCCAGTCTAAGCTTATACATAACCACCCAAAGCAGCCACTTCCATCTCCCAGGACAGGACAGGATCACTTCCTTAGACCACGCCTACCCTGACAGCCCCGCTGGGCCCAGGATGTAGTCCCCTTGGGGATACTCCCAAACAAAGAGGAACCGCTCTTGGACATTTTGCCAAAAGATTCTACGAGGTTTTGAGGCTGCCTAACTGTGAGGAGGAGGATGGTACACTTAATTCTTAGCCTAAAACCCTCACAATGTGTCCTTCTGGTCTTCATACCTTCCTACTCACTGTCTGCAGAATTTTAATCTGTCCCTTTCATTCCCTTCTTCTACCAGTGACTCAGGAGTTGGCTTAGTTTCTGTAGTGTGCTTTGTTCTGAAAAGCAAAAGGCTTCGGTCCCAGTTGGTGCTGCCAAAAGAGCACACTAATTCCATGCCGTGGTCCTGGGTTAAGAGCTGTATGATCTGACTCGCCATATCACCACGGATGGCAAGGGAGCGGAAGTGGTCAAAGCTGTGGAGGCCCAGCTTCCGGACACGCCTTGCAGCTGCCCGGTAACACTTCCAGGGCTGTGGCTCCACAAGGAGGTAGCGGCACAGGGAGGACAGGTGAGCCAAGAACTCCCACAGGCCACGGTCCCCATGGTTCAGATGAATCCACATGGTTACTGACATGCAGAAGCCGATGTCAAAAACTGAGCGTCCAAATTGGCTTAGGAAAGAGCTTAAGAGAACTTTCCGGGTCCTTTGATTCATGAAGTCCAAGGTGACAAAGGTCAGGGCATCGGGAAAAGGGCATTCTTTTTCAGCTCTCTCCACCAGGACTGGATCTATGTCACAGCAGAGGAAACGGAGTTCTCTTGAGACATCTGAGCAGGTCTCCCCATCACGTAAGGAAAGGAAGTGTTTATATAAACCCACACTCAGATCCTAGAGAAATCCAAAAGAGCTTGGTCATTGCAATGTGCCAGTGAATGAAATTCCTGTTTTGCCCCACTAAGACTGCCATTTACTCCTTGGTTATAAGGATGTGAAGTTCCTAAACTAGAGGCTAAGAGGTTGCTCCGAACACTTCCCAGGTCAGGCGCTCAGTGCCCTCCAGAGGCCTCGGGCGGTAATGCACCACTTCTATTCGTTCCTGACTCAGAGGGGGCTGGGGGCTCCGGACTCACAGTCCAACATGTGCAACAAAGGCCCCTTGAGTAGTATTTTCTAGCTTAAGTAAATTAAATGCTGACAAATTATCTTTTTGCGGGGTGGGTGGGTGGGTATGTCAGACTCCAGTGGGAGAGTTCGAGGAAGGCAGGGATAGAGCAAGCACTGACTTCTAAAAACCTGCTTCTCAGAGCTGGGAAAAGTCTGAATTCATCCATCACACTCCAGCTTCAACTTTTTCACTTCTCTTATGCTTCAACATCACACATCTGAAATATCTTGTTTCTCATCCATTATTCCCAGTCACTGCGGACCTCTTTCTAGCTAAATCCAATTATTTGCGATTTTCATCTTAGCACTTTCACTTACTTAACCATTATGATTAACTCAAATTTGTATTGTTCTGTTATTTTTTTTCTACTCGCTACCTCATTTGCTCTTTGAAATGTTCCTGTGAGAAAAATATTTGTGTGCAAGTGAAGAAACTGTGGCTGGAAACAACCCAGATACATGATAATAGAATCATGGGTAAACCAATGTGACATAGTTGTCATAACAGAATAACAGACAGCAGTTAAAAAGCATCAGGGACAACTGAACATATAGTGCTAAGTGAAAAGGCAAATCGAGGGAGACTTCGTTGACATGAAATCAAAAATGGATACAATTAACTATATTATTTAGGGCTACAGACATCACTAAGCATATTAAGAAAAGGAAACAATAAAAGTTAGGCTAGTGTTCCCTTTGGGGGGAAAGGGGTGACTTATGAACAGAAAAGGCATATGGGGAACGGACAATGTTTTACTCTCGATCTAGACAACAGTGGTAAAGGTGTCTGCCTTATATTTTGTAAGGTATAAAACTGTTTTATGTATTTTCCTGTGATAGTTCACACACATACAAATGAATAAAGAGAACAAACCCTGGATTTTAAAGTCATGATTCAGACACTACTGACCAGTTTGTCCAAGGTCACAAAGATTCATGTTACACTAAGTTCTTTCTGCTATACCAAGCTCACATTTCAGTGGACACACATGTACCTACGGAATTTATTAAAATAAAGATGCTAACTTAGCAGATCTGGAATGGAGGCTAGGATTCTTTATTTCGAATGAGCTTCTCACTCATGCCCATGCTGTAGTTCAAAGGTCCTGTGCTTCAATGCTTAGTTTTCTCCCCAGCTCTTACATGTTTGCAGTCTCTCTCCTCCCATCTGATCCAAGCTGTGCTCCACGTCTGACCAGCCATTTTATCACAGCGACACCTCCTCTACCACATACTCCTCATCCTTCCCACCTTCAACTCCCTGTTCCTTTTGGAGAAACTGTACCTTGAAAGCTTCTTAAAAAAGAAAATACAGACTCAAGGGCTCAGTCCAAGATCCTGATTTATTAGGTCTAGGAGTTTTAAAATTTTAAACAAAGCACCCCATAAGTTATGGCACACTAAAATATTATGAAGCTGCTTAAAAGACATGTAGTGACATGCATGATGTCCAAAATATTGAATGAAAAGCAAGATGTAGCATGCTACTCTTTGCAAAACTAAAAGTGGTATGATACTTACACATAAATATTTGTGTATACATAGGATACACAGAAAAAACTGTAAGCAGTGGTTGAAGGATTAAGGTGAAATGGAGGATTAAAAGTCAAGAGTAGAGATTTACTTTTTATTCTATGCTCCTTTGTGTTTTGATTTCCCACTCCCCTCCCCCTTGGCTTGTTTTAACAAGTACAGGCATTTTTTTCTTAAGCTTCCTAAAATAAAAAGCTCCCACGTATGGGAACCACTGCCTTCGTTAACCACAAATATATCCTTGTCTCTAAACGTTTCTGTATACTATTCTTAACTTTACTGAGGTTTCCTTGTGCCCCTCATAAAATCCCTAGTCTTAAATCCGGTGTCTCTTTTCCACTAGCTACCCCCTCTGATTTCCCGTATCATCACAGTAGAGAAATGTTTGCAGGGAATAGCCAGAAGCCTAGCCCGCCCTCTCCCCAACTATTCCCTCTGTCAGTGGTGTTCCTAAAACCTTCAACCCGCCACCAGAATCTTCTTCCTAAGGCCAGCAACACAATAACCACCCCCACACCCCTCCAGCTACCGGTCTGGGATAGAGGGAACTAACATCTGAAGCATTTGCAAACTCAGGGTCAGAGTAACCGCTCCTCTACCATAGCCTGGCAGCTACAAACAAGTGTCAGAGAGACCCTTTTCTGTCTTGCAAGTGGTTTGACTTCGGTCATTACAAGCCTAAGAAAACTTATTAAGAAAATGTGGCAGTGCCTTCTTCCAACAGGATGCTTTATTTTTCTTCTCCATCCTTTCCCGCGCTTTTTAGGTAACTGTCCACTCTGTTGCCGGGTCGTGCTGCATTGCACGGCGCTCGAGCCTAAGTCCGGGAACGATTCTGCTACTGTAGCTCACCTCTCCCTGGGAGCCAGTCCCAAGCCCAGAGCCCTAAACGCGGGTCTATATGGCGATCGCCTCCCGCAGCCCAAGCGGTGGCCATGCCGGACGGCAGGCAAGCGCCAGGGCCAGGTACGGTGGCCTTCGCGACCTGGGGCTCCGCGGGGAGGGGCGCAAGAGCTCTAACCGTCGCTGAGGACTCGTCCTCAAGATCCCCAAGGTGAGGGAGCGAGACCCCGGGGTCTGGCGGCAGCCGCGGCAGGGGTCGGCCAGGGTCAGCCAGCGCCGGCCAGCGCCACGCCTCCAAACCGCGTCAGGGAAAGCTGTGACGCCGACCCAGACAACCCCAGCGGACCCGCGGGCGGTCTCGCGTGGGCGCCCCGACCTCCGGCCCCACCCCCGCCACTCACCCCGGAGTTACACCCCACGTCGAGCCCCAGGATTGGCCTGGTCTCGGAACTCGGGGGGAAGAGCCGGCGAAGCAGCTCCGGGGGCAGGAGGCGGAGCCGTTGCTCTGGAGGATGGAAGCGGGAATAATGAGGGAAATTTCCGAACGGGGCGGCCCCGGGTTCCAGGACTCGCGGGTCCTCTTCCGCCGTGGCTTCCTCGACACCGGCGGCGGCCGGCCCCGCGGGCTGCGCCATTAGCTTCAGCCTGGCCGCTGGGGTGCTCGGGACCGGAAGCCGGAAGCTGCGGCGGGTCCGCGCGTGCGCGGAAGGGAGGCTGGTGGTCCCGAGCCCGCCGGAAGAACCGGGAGCCTCTGCAGCCCGCACCGGACTTCCGCTCGACAGCAAAATGAGAAATAAAAGGACTAAACTGGAGACAAAGACTTGAGTAGATATTTCTCCAACAGAAGACATACAGATGGACGGCAGGCTTATGAAAAGATGCTCAATATCATTAATCAGAAAAATGCAAATCAAAATCGCCTTTAGCTGTCATTGGACACTTGTTAGAATAGCTGTTACTTAAAAAAAAAGTGTTAGCAAGTATGTAGAGAAAGTAGGAGTGTCAAATGAAATGGTGTAGCCTCTGTGGAAAACATTATGACGTTTCCTGATAAACAGAACAAACTAGAGCCACTGTATGCCCCAGCAATCCCACTTCTGGGTATTAATCCAAAGGGTTGAAAGTCGGATCTTGAAAAGACATTAGCACGCCCATGTTCGTTTTGATACTGCAGGGTAGTCAGGTGTGGAGACAATTTATAAGTCCGACAACGCATGAGTAGAAAAAGAAATGTGGGATTATAGCTCACAGTGGAATATTTTTCATTTTAACAAAGAAGGAAATCCTGCACGGAAAAGCCCTGTGGATATTATGCTAAGTGATATAAGCCAGGAAAGGGAGAGTTACTATTCAATAAGGTTTCAGTTATACTAGATGAATAAACCCTCGAGGTCTGTACAATTACTGTGCTCACAGATAACAATACTACATTATACTTCATCTGTGAAGAGGTTAGGTCACGTGTTAAATGTTCTTACCACATTGAAATAAAGCTTACCACAAGACAAACTCAATGGAAGACGTAGTAGGTGACTAAAGCCAGGTCTGTTTGGGAACAGTAAAATGGAAGGAACTGAACTTAACTAGGCAAATGTGGGCTGAGGAAGAAATAGGGGAAAATATCAGGACTGATGGGAAAGAGGAGGGTCAGTCAAGGTAGCAGGTTCAAGTCAGAAATTAGCACAGCCCAGAGTAGCCGACAGGGGGCAGTAAATTTACACAGACCTAGCCCCATGTGACTTAGTATCTCCAGGGTCCCCTCTTACATGAAGCTAGTGATTTGCTGAACTTTTTTTAAAAATAGATTTATTTTTATTTATGCATACAAGAGCTGTGGTGTAGGCTAGAGGTAAGGAGGGTGTGTGTGTGATAGAGGACTCACCAGAGACAGAGTGGGGAGCAAAACAGGCTGATCTACTGAGATCCACTGCTGAGGGGAGCAGTGGGCAAGACAGGAGAGGTCTGCTGTGCCATGGGGGTCAGCTCCCTGGCTGGAGATCGAACTCATGCTGCAGTGGCTGGCAACAGCTTGATAGCTCTGAGACTTAAACCCTGCGCCAGCAGTGAGGCCTCACTAGTGCCATTTCTTGACAGATTTTGGTGAGCTGAGATTTTAAACCACTTAAAAATAATCATAGAAACCATAAAATTTATAAATGCACCGTTATAGCTGAGAGGCAGTCAAGAGAACAAATATTTAAATCCTTCATGTTTAGATAAGGAAACTGAGACCCAGAAGATAATTTTCTCCAAAGATGGAGCCCAATTAGTCAGGCCGAGCAAAGTGCTGAACAAGCAAATCTCAGTGCTCAAGGTTTCTTCCCCTTGTCACATCAAGTGTGGGGAGATGAGTCCTCTGCTTCTCAGACACCTCACGAGTCCGCATAGAAACTCCGTGTCTCACTGGGGCCTTCAAGTCCGCCGGCGAGTCCTCTAGATATCGCAGATGAGGGAGCAGAGCGTCTGCAGAATATCAAGGGATGATCTGACAACCAGACCTAGAAGAGACTGTCCTCACTCCACACACATCCTTGTGGCCCGCCTGGATGTGGGGTACAGCACTATGTAAGGAAGAAGGTGTGGAATATAGCATCATGTAAGGAAGAAGAAAACATGAATGTCAGAGAAACTAGTCACTGACCAGGATGTTGGAAAAGAAGGAAAAGAATGAATGTGTGTGGGATACTGACCAGAAGACTATGGCTGAGTCTTCACATTAGTTCTTTTAATCTGGTCTAGACTTTGGATGCCTTTCCCATGTGGTATTTCTGCCTTAATTCCTAATAGAATGTAACATGGAAACAAGGGTATTTCAAATCTTCCATTTCTCTCCTAAGACACATTATAGATCTACAGGTACTCATTGAGCCAACACTATCTTCATTAATTCACTAAATTCCTCACCTCCTTATTGGTCTACCTTCCTCCACCTAAGTCATTTTCTTGTCCCCTTTGAAATCCTATAGAGTCTACAGGTGATTAATAGTTCGTGGCTATGTCTAGTCTCAGAATTCCTGCCCTGCCCCACTACATCATTTTAATAAAAGTTCTCAGTTGTAAGTAACAATGACAAAAAATGGCTTTAGTTTACTAATACACAAGGAATTTCCTGAAAGTATGTGCATGAGTTTATAGCCACAGGAAAGTGGCAGGATCAGACCTGAAGAGTGTCTTCGAGACTTACAGCCAGAGGTGGGAGAGTGGACACAGACCGCCAGGTCCTGAACTGGAACCTGCTAATTCTCCCTGGCAAGATTCTGTGACACTTACCCTCTGGCCTCTTATTAGTTTTGTCTTCCAACTTAGCTTCTTTTCCATAGGAAAGAGCCCACATTACAACTAAGTGGTTTCCTCAGTCTGCTTTCTGACGCCAAGTCAGAAAAGTGAAACTATGACCAGACACAGGCGACACTTAGCAGAAGCAGCAGTGAGCGCGAGAGCAAGGCCGCCCAGGCCTCTGACCAGGATCACAAGTTACGGCGAGCAAGCAGGACGCAAACAGGGTGGCAGCACCTAGCCAGAGGGTGTTGGTCGCTCTGGGAAAAGCGGGTCAGGCACTTGTGCAGTCGCCCGCTTCTAAAAGCCCACCTTGAGCTTGAGAAGGGTCGCGTTACTGGAAAATGCCGAGGCAGCGACCGAAAATTGTTCTTTTCCCCTGCACTCCCAGTCACTACCTTGTGCATAAACTTGGACGAGTCACGAGTCACGTAGCTTCTGCTCCCTCGTTTCCTCTCAGGTAAAACCAAAGGGTTGGAGTGGATTCATTTCTCCCTCTGTAAGAGGAGCATCCTCCTGCCTGCACCCCCCGCAGCCACATGCAGCAGGGACGGAGGGGCTCTGTGGTGGCAGGTGGGGAGTGGGGGTGCCGGGGGCCCGCTGAGCATCACACCACAGCGAAAGCCAGGTTTGGTGGCTGACCTTGGCACAAGCTGAGTTTAGGTTTTGAAAAAAGCAGTGGTGATTCTGGAACCGCGGGGCAGGTTTAAACCTGGCGGGCACCACACAGCTACAGTGGAGCTCACCTCCCGGCACCACTGGGGGGCCTGACCTCAGCAGCTGGGTTTCGTGGCTGGTGAGGTTTGTTTAAGAGACCACATGGTTTTGTAAATGGACTAATCAGGTTTGAGCTCACACTGGTTGAGCTCAATCAAGTTGGTTTTGCAAACAGACGGGCAGGTTTGAGAGGCCACTGCCCTGAGGGATTAGAAGTGGGGTTTAGACAGCTTCAGACAGACTTGTCCAGATTCTGCTGCAAAGACCTTTGACACAGACCCCCCAAGACCTCAAGGCCTTTGTGACCTTCGCATCTAATCTCCACTGCAAATGACCATCTACCTGCTGCTCCTGCCGCCAGCCTTCTCTGCCATCACCTGCTGATTGGCACCACTGGCTGGTGTCTCTGAAAGCTGCGCACTGGTGCCTGGGCACTGCCTCTAAAAGAGGCCTGTGTTAGTTTGTGGCATGGTACATCTAGGCGCTGGGCCACTGCCAGGCGATCGTCACCTGCTGACGGTGCTAACTGGCACTGCTGACCTGTGTCCAGCCGCTGTAAGACTGGCCACTGCATCCGGTCTTCTGCACCATCGCCTGACCACTCTCTTGTCTCCAGCACACCCGGCATGGCCTCACGGTGCTGCCCGCAGTCCAGCACTGCCTGGCCGCCTGCTGGCAGCGGCAATGTCACCTCAGCAGTGGCTCCTGTGGCCACCTCCAGCTGCCACAGTGAATGGGGTCCTGGACCACCCTTCCCCAGTGTGCCACCAGCGCCAGGCACTCATCAGCATCAAGTGCCATCTTGCACGAGCAGCCTCTGGTTTAGAGTATTAGACACTGTGGACACTATCTGGGGTAGGACAACCAGCTATTCGTTGCCTTAGAAACCATCTCCATTCCAGGGCCCTCCCTGGTGGTGCAATGGGTTAAATCACAGCACCATGAAGCTGTCCATTGCCACTGCAGCACGAGTTCGATTCCTGCGCAGGGAGCTGACCCACACGATGCAGCAGACCTCTCCTGACCTGCCCACTGCTCCCCTCATCAGGGTACTTCAGTCAGTCCACCTATTCTGCTTCCCACTCATTTCTGGTGAATCCTTCTCCCCCAACCTCTGGCCTGTACCCCAGGTCTGTATGCATACATAAATCTTAAAAAAAAAAACCAACTCTTTCCCTACCCCACAGTTTCCCTTTGTTAACAAGCCCCATTGTTTCGCACCTTGAGTCTGAGCCTTGTCTGGCAGTGTAGGCACATGGGTGAGGACCCATTCACCGTGACCTCCCCAGGCTTTGCATGGCTTCACATTCATTCAAAAGCTGTTTATTGAGACTATTTGCCATAAATCCTGTGAATTCAAGGGTGACATAGTTCATGCCTTCAAGGAGCTCGAGTTTCATAGCAGAGACAAGAGAAGCAGTTAAAACAGAACTAGACCCGTGCAGGGGGGTTCTGAGGAGGGAGAAGCCGGGGCACCTGGGGGAGGGCAAGTCCTCACAGAAGAGGTGACTCTTGGAGCTCTGACTCTGGAGGATCCTTCAGGTACAACAGAATCTTCTAGAAGAACAGATTTTGGGTGAAAATAAGGAAGAGTCTTCTAAGAACCACAGACAAGAGAACAGGCTCCCAGGACAGCCCCTCTGACAGGACTATGAGGTGCGAGGGCCAGAGTGTCTGCAAAGGGCGCGTGCCAGCCGGAGGGCAGCGGGCTTTTCCCACAGAAAGGCCAGTGTAGAGACCTGACTCGCACACAGCTGTGCTGGGAGAACTGGCACCTTTCACACCAAGCCTGACTTACACCTCACACGTGGACTCCCTGTGCCATCTCAGGGGACAAGCAAAAGGCAATGGAAGTGGTCAAGTGTCAGAGTTACTTTTATTCTGCTCCCCCACCAGTCATGAGCCAGAACCAGGGAGGGGAGGTCGGGGAAGGGGACAGGCACGAACCCCAGGTTGGAGGAGTTCAGTCTGAGGGCATGTCCTGCATTCAGACACTGGGGAGAAAGGCTGGGGCTGCCAGCAGACAGTAAATGCGTCTGAGACGCGACAGTGGGGACAGCAAGGGGCTGATGAGGAGGGAGGCCTAGGGGGGTCCGAGGAGGGCTAGGAATGAGAAAGCTGCCAAATCCTGCCTGCAGCCTCCGGCCTGCAGCCTCCGGCCTGCAGCCTCCGGCCTGCAGCCCTGCCCCGCTCCCTTGCAGGATCAGGCCCTGCGCTTCCTCCGGGATCCACTAAGGGGCAGCAAAGTGCTGGTGTAAATCTCCAGCCCATGGAGCTGCGCCAGGTCCTGGGTCTTGTCCCCAGCGGGCCCCAGGGAGAGGCAGAGCCTTTTGGAGTAAGGTGTCTGTCTGGTCCCGAGTCCCTGGGGAGCAGAGGTTAGAGGGACAGAGGTTTCTGGGGCTTCCCCAGGCCACACGTGCACATGGGAATTGGAGCAGGCAGCCAGGGACTCCCTTGTGCCTTAGGCCCCCAATCTGTGAACCCCAGGAAAGGAGCTCCTGGTCTGTCTCCCCCCATTAGGAGGCCTCCAGCCTTGCGCCACAGAGCATTTTATTCCTGGCAGCCTCTAGCTTTAAAAAACCCAAACTTACCCCTTCCGGGCTCTACCCCACCCCTGCCAAAAATGCGAGGGGCCAGCAGGCACCCCTCCTCCTCTGCAGCTTGGGAGCCTGCCCAGCTTCAACTTCTCAGTTTCTGGTAATCCTGCATTCCTGTCTCCCGCCCTTCCTCCTCCCCGTCCCATCCAGGTGTTCCCAGCTCCTCGGAGCCTGATGCAGGGGAGCACAGGAGAGGCAGGCCTGGCTCTGCAGGGGGGCCGGGGCCCCTCTCTGGACCCCGGGGGGCCTCTGCTTCAAGATGCCCCCAAGGGACCACTGCACACTGCTCAGGCCTGACGGTCTGCCTCCCTCAAGCTTCTGGGGCTCATTCCTGGATAAATCTTTCAGTCCCCAGTTGCTACAGAAACTGTTGTGGAAGAGGAGGACTTGGACAGGTGGATTCTGAGAGCATGACCAGGGCCCAGGCTGACAGTTGCAGGGTGAAGGGGGAGGGAGAAGCCCTCTAGCACTGAGGCCGGAGGTCAGGAAGGGACCTCAACTGGACAATGAAGTTGATGGAAACATGTCCTGGTTCCGCTTTCTCTGCCCCCTGGCCACAGTCTGCCATCATGGCAAGAAACACTGGCCTAGAACCATGAACCTGCTGGCAGCGAGGCTGGGAACCAAACACCAGAATCTTGCCTCCAGCTGTATCTAGAAGGTGGGAACTACAGAGCGTAAAAGCTGCTGGTGGTAGCTGGGGGGCTGGGGCAGTGGAAGACCAGGGGCACACTAGAACAGCACTTCGGGGACACCGCCAGGCTCCTTCTAGGCCCCCCACACCTCCTGTCAGCTGTACCACCACGCGCCAAGCCCTCGACCACCTCAGCTCTTCCCTCTGCAGGGGAGCTGTGCGGGGCACAGCTTCATGGGGTCGCTGTGATGCGTGACTTGTGACTAGCACACAGGAGGCACCCTACCCACGCGCCCAGCTGCCTCTGCTCACACACCACCGCCACCTCTCTTCTCAGATACCAAGATGGAACAAGACTTCGAACGCTTCGCAGTATTCTTGAAAGCTGGGAGCAGGAAGGCTGGAGGAGGAGGAAGGGTAACATACCTAACCACCCTCCCCACTGGCCTACGAGCCCCCAGCACAGGGAGAGAGAGTCAGCCCTGGAGGGAGAGGCCAAGGGAGGGTCCAGGCTCAGGTATCCGCTCTGAGCCTCCCCGGCCCCACCCAGTAACTTTCCACAGGCCCAGAGCTGGCGGCTGGGCTCTCAGCCGCTGGCTGGTGCTCCCCACCTGCCCAGAGGGCCGCAGGGGGTGCGGGTGGCTGACGCACCCGCTGAGATCTCAGCCGCCTGAAGGCTGATAAGGAGACTGGACCTGGTCACATGGGACGTGCTGGAAGGGCTGGCTGGTGTTAACATTAACAGCAGCTGGATGGCTTCCAACGGGATTGCTGAGATAAGGAGCGGAGGGGGCTTAGGACGGAGGGGCCTTAGGACTCGCAGTGGCTAGGAGAAGGGATGGGATATGGGTAAGGGGCACAGGTACTGCCAAATGAAGCCTGTTTGCTGACTGGGGAGGAGCCAGCAAGAGGGAGCAGATGGAGAGGGTCTGGGGAACAAGAAAGGCCGAGGGGGAGGGCTGGGGGCAGGGAAGGATTCCCTCCAGATGGGGCTGACTTGACTAGAATAATCCTCCTGTCTTCGGAACACCCAGACCTCTAGGGCCCAAGCCCCGTCTTGGCCTGTGAGGTGAGAGGAAGTAGGTCTCAGTCCTGGGAACCCCAAAGGCCCGCGGATGCGGGTGAGTGTTGCAGAACCCAGGCCTCCCTGCTGGCTGTCCGGCTCCCTCGGCCCTAGAGTTCTGGGACAGTCTCCAGCTAGCAGCAGGCCCTCCAGCCCCTACCTCCTGGCCTAGCAGTGCTCGATCACGACCCGAAGGGTAAACCAAGGCCGGAGCAGATGGCACTGCTTCCTGCCCTCTCCCACCGTTCTTGGTTCACAAAGTGCCTAGAAAAATGACTGGCCCCAGAGTGGGGACAGCACGGCGGGCGGCCTGGGGCACTGTCCTCCCACGTCCCTACCTCCTAGCTGTCTTCCCACCATGCTCCTTACCGTGTGCCAATGCCTGACCTGGAAGGAACGAGAAAGGGGTGGACCGGCCATGGCAGAGGAAGTCAAGGCCACACGGATGTGCAGTCTAGGTGGAGTGACTTTGGGGGTGTGGGTCTCAGTCAGGCTTCCTGGGGTCTGTGTCCCACAGCTGACACCCTGCTTGGCTCTGCCCCTCATCCCTGGGGGGCTCAAACCCAGAGGAGCCTCTTCCTCGGCTATGGCGGTTTGGGAGTTGTCCTAGCGGGAGGCTGCAAGGGGACTGGTGCCATCAGGTCAAGCTGGGGGCAGGGGGAGGGGCTGAGGGCGGGAGTGGGTGGCCACAGGCTGGGCTGGCAGCTAATTTTATATCTGGGCTTGCAAGACCACAGGGAGGGTCAGAGAACCAGCAAGGGGCATTTTCCGAAGGAAGGAGGGAGTGGGAAGGGCTCTTCAATCCCGGTTGGTGCCAAAAAGCTGCAGGAAGAAGGTGAAGATGTAGATGATGTCCAGGTAAATGTTGAGGGCTCCAAAAATATACTCCTCGGGGCTCAGTGAGTGGCGTCGGTTACCCATCAGCAACTGGGTGTCGAATGCCAGGAACTGAGGGAAAGGAAAAGAGAGGTCAGATAGTCCCGTCCCTGTGACACTGACCTCAGTGACCCGGTCCCCACCCAGGCCTGGCCGCATGGCGACGCTCCTGTGGCAGCCTGGAATCTAGAGCTTGCCCAACACCTTCCGTCCCTAATCCAGCACCTATTTACTGAGCACCTACTATGTGCCAGGAAAAGGAAAACAGAAAAGAACAAGACAGGCAAGTTCCCTGACCTTGAGCTTGGAGTCTATGGGGCATGCAACTATTAGTATTATTAAAATTAGAAAAACTTGGATGGAGCTGGAAAAGATCATGCTTAGTGAGATAAGCCAGAAAGAGAAAGAAAAATACCAGGTGGGTTCGCTCATAGCAGGAATATAATGGACCAGGCGAGAAAATAACAAGAATAATGAACAGCTATATACCAGGGACATTTTGCGGGGGTGGAGTGGGGAATGGGAGCAAAAACGGGGGTGGGGGAAGGAAATGCACGGGACTATGGTGATGGCACATGGGTGACTCGGTGATGGGAAACCCGCGGGGATTAGAGATGGGAAAAAAAATGTACAAAATGATGTAAAAATAAACTGTTATATTATTTTAAAAAATTAGAAAAAACGGGGCTCTCTCCCTGGTGTCAAAAGGGGTTAAGTCTCAGCATTATGAAGCTCTCCGCAGCCACAGCAGCACAAGTTCGATTCCCAGCCAAGGAGCTGACCCACATGGTGCTGCAGACCTCTCCTGACCTGCCCACTGCTCCCCTCAGCAGTGTACTTTCTTCATCTGCCTGTTCTGCTCCCCACTTTGCCTCTGGGGAATCCTCTCACCCATCACACCTCTGACCTGAACCCCAGTTCTTATATGCATAAATAAATAAATCTTTAATAAACTAAAATAAAATGAGAAAAAACAGTCCTGAAACAGCATCATTCATGCTGGACCCCCACGCAGACTTAATACCCACTGTAGTTCCAGCCTCTACCAGCAATATGATCTGGAGTTTCCTGATCAACATCAGTGAGGTCCCCTGAATGATGGGGACCCCTCTGCCCCCCCCCAACCCCTGTCCCTTAGGGAAGGTGGCTTTACCAGAAATAACCTTTTCTTAAGCTAATAAATTGCCCTGCTCGCATTCTGTCCATAAATTTCGTGAGTCTTTGCAGTACCTAGACAGAATGCAGATTCATGAATCCTTGAATAAAGCCAGTGAGATCTCTATATTTGTGGATTTGGATTTTAACAGTAGGATGAAGATAACCAAAGAAAAACAGGAAGCGGGGCTGGAAGGGAGGCTGCTAACAGGGCACTGGTCTGTGGTGGGGCGGGTAGTCAGGGAGGGCTCTCTGGAGGAGGGGACCTCAGAGACCTCCGCTGAGACCCAGGCTTCCTGCCAACTCCCCCCTGTTCTTGCCCAGAGGATAAAGTTTCGAGTAACAGTGGTGAGGAGTGGGCATCTGTTACGTGCTTTAAGACATTAGCCCGTTCAGTCCTCGGAACATCCCTATTGGCAGGGATTCTGGCGTTTCTAGAAGAAATCAAGGCCTAGAGAGGTAAAGCTTGGCAGATACATCAGCTTCCTCCCCTTGCCCCTGCTGTGGGGGATTCCACACCCTTCGCACCTCCCGCCCACCTGGAGGACTTCCCCAGGCCTGACCAGCCACTCAGGTTCATCCTTCAAGCCCCATGTCAAGTGTGCCCTCTTCTGGAACACAAGTACACAGCCAGCAAGTGCAAAGCCAGGCTTTGAATTCAAGGGCTGGCTCCGAAATCCCGTCTTTCCCATTCTGCTCTGCTGCTTCTGGGCCTCCCCAGGCTGCCTTCCTGGCCGAGGGCTCTATGAACTATGACTCCTCTCTGCCTTCTACTACGGTCTACAGACCTCCCCATGATCTGCACCAACTCCTGATCCCCCACTTAGCTCTTCTCTGGGGTCCAAGCTTAGCAAACAGAATTCCCAGAAGTAGCATGTTATTCTTGATAGGACTTTCCTAGGAGGAAAACCCCAACAAGTTCTACCAGTGCTTCAGAAATGATGAGATGGTCTACCTGGGATTAGAATTCCTTAAATCCATACCTGCTTCTGTGAACTGTGCTGTGACCAGATCTTCCACTATTTGTGAGTGGAAGACCTGTGATCCTGGTCCCCGGGGAATATGAATATTTAATAATATGCAATAAATAAATAGGTAGAGGCTAAGAGCTAATGCCAATGACTTGAGCGCTGCAAAGACCACTCGGGATTTGAGGCTTAGTGGGGAACACTGAGGTGATTACAATGAAGCCTGGTAAATGCCCTCCTCCGGCCTGATTAGAATGGAGAAATGGAACCCAGGAGGTAACACTTGGAGCTTGAGGGATGAGTAGGAGTTTCAGGCTGATAAGGGGCTGGGGTATGGAGTGAGTGTGGAACCCGAGCAACAGGGGCAGAGGAAGGCCATGGAGCCTGCCTGCAAAGCCTCACCAGCAGGGCTATGCCTTCTCCCTCTTCTTCACGCCAGGCCCTGACTCCCCAATTCCAGGATCCAGTCTTGTGAAATAGATTCAGGGGACGCCTTTGGGATTCCCTACCTCACAGCCAGCGCCCCCGGCACACAGGGAGTGGAGATCCTAGGAGGGACCAGCCCCAGCACGTGGGCTATGAGACAGTCGCCCTCAAAGGCAGGTAGACATTGGGGGGGAGTGCCGGCTCGCACCTTGAACTCCGGTCTCAGCTCTGTCACTCCCTCGCTCTGCAACCCTGGGCCAGGTATCTAGTCTCTGAACCTTTGCGCTGCGTCTATAAACAGGAGGTGAGCGTGCTCGCCTCCTGAGGTGGTCAGAGAGTGAGATAATGCGCCTGGCGTGCTGCCTGACACTTGGCGGCCCTAGTGAATGGCGGCTATTAATGTGCTTATTGTTATTATTGCAGAAGGTGAGCTGTCCCCTGGGACTCGGGGCCCTGCAGCTGGGACACGCGTCTCCCGCGGCCCATCAGGAGGCAGAACTGTTCCTAGGGGAAGCTGCTGGCCTTCACAGACAGGAGCCTGAGAGCCTTCTTCAGGGCTGGGGGCCTGCCTGGGTAGGGGCCTGGGGCCCCAGAACTCAGCAGTGTTGAGGGAAGGGAGCCAGGAACAGGCCTGGAGTGCGGTTCCAGCTCTCAGTAACCGGCACCCACTTGCCCTCCACATCCTCACCCACAGAATGGGGCAGCAGTCGTGACCACAGCGGGGAATAAATGATAGTGCATGTGGCATTAGCGAGTCTTCCCTGGCGTCACCACTCTCCATTCTACTCTTCTCCCGCCGAACTGGAGTCCCAAGTAAATTTTCCTCCTGTAGAGAATGAGCCAGGCACAGGGCTGACTCCAGCGCGCCAGGCTGCTTAGCAGTCACAGCTGCCAACGTCAGTTAATAAACTGTTGATCTGGCTCATCAGTCAGTGGCTTGCCTGGTTGGTTTCCCAGAGCCAGGTCACCCATGAGTGAGTTAATGAAACTTAATCTCTCAACCTACCTGGACCTGGCCAGGCCTGGGGTGGCCCCTGCAAGGAGCCCCCATTCAGGCGCCGCCTACAACAGCCAGCTGGCTTCTCCCTTGGAGGAAAGAGGAACGCCTGTTCTCTGCACCCCTGGCTGCCAGTGGCCAGGGCCGCCGACTGACCCGGTGCTCTCTGGAACCTCACCGCGGCCGCCTGCCTGTCAGTCAACTGACAGCTGTCTTTCATGGACTCCAAGCAATATTCACTGAGCATCCACTGTATTCCAGGGCATCTGTCAGAAAGCTGACAGTGGAATGAGGGCAAAGGACATTGTCGGAGATTACATTGTGAACAGAAACTCATTATAGGGCCAATAACCCTGATAATCTTCTTGGGAATTGCTATGCATGGTTAACTGACATCTTGGTGGACAGCAGATATCTGGGCTAGCCTCTGGTTGAGAGTGAAGATCTCAGTGGTTGGCTAACACCTAAAGGCAGGGAGTTAAATTGGTCCCTAACCAACTACAGGACCCTGCGGTAGCAGCACTAGGGTTGGGACAAGAGGCCAGGGGGACTAAGCCGCCTTTAAGTCGTCCTTTCACACACTAATCCTGGTCAAGGGCCTACTAATCCTCCTCACATCTCCCAGCCCCACATGCCCTGCGGGGGGGATGTTGTCATCGCTCTTTGGTCTTGCAGCAAAAGAATCTCAGAACAGGTGACAGACTGGCAGGTGGTCACCTCCATAGTGCTGCAGCCAGGCCATCTGCTTCTTATTCTGATAGAGAGGGGGACAGAGTGGGCTGGCAGGGACGAAGGGGCAAGCACCGAGGTCCCAAAGGGAAGCTCGCTGGTCCGCGCTGTTGGTCAGGGCGGCTCGGCCACACCCGTGACACGACCCCGCTGGGCTCAGGAATATCTATGTCCGCTTTCCTCTCAGAGGGCACAGGGGGCCTGCCGTGGGAAGGCCAGATCAGTCACCAACAGACAGACACTGAACACAAAAAGCCGGGAGTCAGCATGCAACACGTGTACGGACCGTGTCTGTGCTACAGACACGCCGGGCAAGCACACAGAGCCGCGCAAGCCCACAGAGCCGCGCAAGCCCACAGAGCCGCGCAAGCCCACACAGCCGCGCAAGTCCACACAGCCGCGCAAGCCCACACAGCCGCGCAAGCCCACACAGCCGCACAGCCCCCGCTGTCCACACAGGGGCCGAACAGCGAAACACTGGGAACAGCTGTCAGCTCAGGGGCAGCTAAGTGGACCACGAGGGCCGGCCGGAGGAAGAAGCCACCTGCTATTACAAGAAGAGAGCCGGTGGCAGCTAAGTCTGTCTCATGCTGCCGTTTCTGTCACAGAACTGTGACAGCTGTGGAATGCATCTAGAGGCCTGGAGGAGCGACAACTGACCGCAGCAGTCACGGACACTGGGAGGGCAGGGCTGGGCGTGATCAGACGACATTATGCTTGATCTGTATTATTCAAGGTTTACAGTGAAATCTGTGAATAAACATGTTCAGCTTATTTGACTAGGAAGCTGTAAAAGGGGGTCAGAGTAACACAAAAGAGGCCGTGAACTTGTCTACTGCACCTGGCCTTCGTGGCCTGAGAGCCAGAGGCAGCGAGGATGAGGCTCGCCCTCTTCACACAGCCAGGAGGACGCTCAGGTCTTTAGCCTCAAGCCCCTCTCTTTCTACTACGTGACACCACTTTAGTGTGTGAGTGGGGTGTGTGGGGGGTGTGAGTGAGGATACAGTGTGGGTTGAGCAGGTGATGTGTGTGTGTGTGTGTGTGTATGTGTAAGGATAGATGAGGCGGGAGGAGAATCACAAACAACTCATGGCCAAGAGCACCACAGGCCTCCTGAGCGGATTCAGGGTGTGCAGGGTCCAGCTGGCCCTGTGCCTCTCTCTGGGCCAGAGGGTGGAGATGCACAGCCTGTGTGGCCCAGGTTGGGATCAGCGCAGGCTGAGAGAAGAGGCACTGGGAAGAGACGGGGTCTGTCTGCATGCCTCACACCAGCAGAAGACACTACTCTTGGCTTCCCTGACGTGAGTTTCACAAGATTATAGGGCGCAGTCACCATCTACCTGCGGCCCTAGGTCCTGGGAGCACCTCCAGGTGAGCCACTGAAGGAACGGGGCGGGCAGTTGTGCCAGCGAGAGGCCTGGCCAGGATCTACGAGGAGCAGTGTGTGCGTAGGTGAGGGGCCCGCAGGTGAGGGGCCCGCAGGTGAGGGGCCCGCAGGTGGTCCAGTGGGGAGGGCGAGAGTGGAAGTGTGCTTCAGCCACGACTGGGGAGGCATGCAGGCCTGGGTTCAAACCTCCCACTGGTCTCAGGCAACAGCTGCCTCTACCAGGTAATACTGATCACCAATGATGTATGAGGCACTTCCTGAGAGCTCTTCAGACATTAAACCAGTTAAAAGTCATGACAACCAAGGAGGCAGGCATTGTTATCTGCATTGTACAGATCAGGGAACTGAATGAAGCACTGAGGTTCATCAGCCCTCACAGCCAGAACGTGACAGACAATGGACTTGAACCCAGCTACCGTGGTTCCAGAATCTGGTGCTCTGAATTATAAAATTAACATTGACCAGAAGAGTAAAGCCTAGCGGATCTCCCTGCTGGCTCAAGGGGGTAAGTCTCAGTCAGCACTGGGAAGCTGTCCGCAGCTACTGCAGCATGAGTTCGATCTCCGGGCAGGGAGCTGACCCACGTGGCGCAGCAGGCCTCTCCTGTCTCCCTGCTGCTCCCCTCAGCAGTGTGTTTCAGGAGATCCACCTGTTCTGTCCCCACACTGTATGCACAAATAAATAAATCTTTTTTTAAAAAAAATCAACATTAAAAAAAAGTAAAAACTACCAGTGTATGGACTGTGGTGACGGCACAGGGTGGTTTGGTGGTGGGAAGCCCACGGGGGTTACAACTGAGATGGAAAAGGCACAAAAGGATGGAAAAATAAACTATTGTGTTATTTTAAAAAATAAAAAAGTGTAGACAAGAAAACACCATGTTCCAAGGGCTAGACTGTTCTCTTTCTAGCTTTTATATTTTATCCTATTTAATCATGACCTGTGTGGTAGTTACTACGAACCCACTTTACAGATGTGGAAATTGAGGCACAGGGACGCAGGTAGTGGGGTGAGCTGGGTCTGAAAGTGGAGTGGCTGGCGAGCCCCACTGGCCCTCCCGGAGCAGCTGCTCCTGGCTCTGCACCTGGGGTCCTCTCTGCCCCACGGGGCGCGTGGACACTCCCCTGCCCATTCTCCACAGGGGCTCACCCCTCACCCCTCAGCTCTCTCCCCTGGGGCTGGGGTGGGGGTTCTTTCATCTTGTCCATGGTAGGGTGTGGGTGGAAGGGCTTGGTTTGAGGAGGGCGTTGGCCTGTGGATTAGCGCCCAGGAAGTGAAGCCGAGGCCTGGGAGGGGGACACAGAGCAGTCCCCCCAAGGAGCAAGTGCTGCTCAACACCCTCCCTCACCCCCACACCCTCAGAGGACTCCACTCAGCTTCCAGGGGTTCAGGCGAGAACTCAGCGAGGTTTTAGGGCCTTTTGGTGGCAGAAGGTGGGCTGGGAGCAGAAGCTTTGCACTTGAGCTTCCAGGCTCACGTGCAACACTGAGACAAAGAGAGCTCTCAGCACTAAATGAAATAAAGATAGATTTTAAACCAAATTGCCTTCGTTTTATGTAACCTTGTTTACATAAAACGTAACATGATCGATTAGATAACTCTGTAACCCTGAAGAAGGTTGGGCAATGATCACTGCCCCTTAGAACGGCTGGTGAGGGCTTGTGGGGCACACAGAGCTCCCCAAGCCCCCCAGATGCCGTGGGTTTGGCCGGTCACACTCAGGGGACACAAATTCCCTGTTGGTGCTGGATGGAACTAACTGTCGAGTCTCAGTATGGCAGAATAAGTTCTGTTTGGGTGTTCCTGCTGCAGAGGGACTCAATCTGGGGCCCTTTCTGGGCCCCCACTAGCCCATTCGTGAGGGGAGAGGTAGCCGGGATGCTGGGCCAAGAGCCAGGAAAATGGAGCTTCCGTCCAGCTTGGTGGCCAATACCACCTGCATGTATGTTGGAGCATGGTACATGTGCGGTCTGTGTGTGGGTGTGTGTGGCTGTGTGTACGTGTAGGGTGTGTGTGGCTGTGTGTACGTGTGGGGTGTGTGTCGGGGTGTGGCTGTGTGTGGGGTGTGTGGCTGTGTGTACGTGTGGGTCTGTGTGGCTGTGTGTACGTGGGGGTCTCTGTGGTATGTGTGTACGTGTGGGCTGTGTGTCGTATACGTGTGGTGTGTGGGGTGGTGCTGGTGCGTCTGTGCTTTCTCTGGGCCTCAGGTCAAGGAAGTCCCTTCCGGCTCCAAAGACAGTGTTGGTCTTCCTCTCCTTCCAGGACCAAGGACAGATGGCCAGTCTCCCCTGCACCCCACCCTGGCTTCAGGGCAGGGAAACAGCCCTAAGTCGCTCACATTCTCCCTGCCACTACCTGCACTTCCCGGCCACAGGGCCGGGCGGGGCCTCCCCCCACCTCTGGCCCACTCCCTGGCCTGTCACTACTCTTCCTTGGTGTGCCTGCGCTGTTTCCTGGGGTCTTCACACTGCCAGGCTGGGCAGGGCGGCGGGGGCCCACCACCGACTTTCTGAAGTCCTGACTTGGTTCTCCCCTCTGTCTCTGGGCTCCCGATTTAGACGGCGGGCGGCTTGCCCTGGCTTAGAACAAACTGCTCAAAGCTGGGCAGATGGGGACTGGCTGGCCAGGACCTCCTCCAGCCCTCTCTTCCTGCCCCCCCACCCCCGGTATCACCCCACCCCCTTCCAGCCTCATGCTCCCACCTGTCTTTTCATGAGCATCTATTAACAAAGCACTTAAGGAGAGGGCACTAGAGGGGAGAGGATGGGGCTACACCCTAACTTACTCACTTCCATTGGCATTTGGGTCTGGTGCCCAGTTGCGGGGGGAATGGGGAAGGGTGAGGCAGAAACCCAAAGGACTCTTGAGAATCGCCTAGCTGGGGTGAGGCCCAGCAGGGGCCTGTTCCTCAAGGCTGGACGGCAGGCCTAAAACGCCTGGCTCCCCGGCCCTGCCGGAAGGATGGGATGTCCGTCAGGGAGGGCCTGAGGCCTCTAGACAGGCCCTTGCCAGGCCCAGGCTTGGGGGCTGGCGTGTGGCTGTCACGGTTCCGGGACCTCAGGACGCTCCTCTCCTCCCTCCCATGTCCTCCTTGGGGAGCAGCAGGTGGGGTGCACTGAGTGCAGCTTGTAGTTCTCATCTGAGGCAGCAGTGGGAGGCCCCAGGATTCCCCAGGACAGGACAGGAGATGCCAGAAGGGCAGGTGGGCAGGGGTGCTGGGGCAGGTTGGGGGACCCACAGTGTCCACAGGACGGAACTGATGATGCTGAAACAGGGTCACACTGAGCTCAGGGACTTCTGAGTTGGGGTTAAGGGAAAGACTCTGGGAACTTTTCCTCTGTCGTCCTGAAACTGAGGGGAGGGGACGGAGCCAGGTCCCTCCTCCATGCTTCCCCCCCCCCGGGGGGCCCGGGGCCCTTTTTCCTTCTTGAGTCCTGGCGAAACAGGGAGGGGCTGGGGCTGGGGGTGGACACCAGGGTTCCCTTTGTTTACGCAACCTCACAACCTTCGATGACCCCAACCAAGGCCTTGTGCTCGTTGCTAATGAGACATTAGCGGGTAATTAGGCTCCAGGTTCCTCCTCCCCATGACTCAGAGGGCCGAGGCGGCTGTAAGTCAACTGTGCAGCAGCTTTGTTTGCCTTGCTCTGACAGTCCCTCAGCAAGACCTGGCCTGCCACTTGGGTGTCCACTTATTCTACAGACACCTAGGGGTGCTGGCGTGCCCCAGGCATGGCGCTGTGTGGCGAGGCAGTGATGAGCAAGCCAGGCAAAGTCCCTGCCTCCTTAATTCTGCGGGAGGGAGCGAAGCGATGAACTACCAGAAAGCTACAGAATGTGCCAGAGGATGAGAAGTGCTATGAAAAAAATTAAAGCTGGAGGCAGAGGAGGCGAACCCCTAGGAGGTGACTGCCAGGATCCTGGTGGGAGGCGATGGTGACAGGGACCAGGGAGGAGCCATGACGGTGGAAGAAGTGGTCAGATTCCAGGTGGAAGGTGGAGTCAGCTGGGTCTGGGGCTGGGCCCGCTGTGGGGCGTGAGGAGCCAAGGAGGCGAGGACATCCCCACCCATAGAGGGGGGCAGGTAAGGGAGGAGAAGGGTTTCAGAGAAAGGGCAAGACCTCAGTTTTATACCTGTTAAGTTTGGGGTGCCTATCAGACTTCCAAATGGGGATACTGGAGTTCCAGGGAAGAGATGTAAATTCCAGGGTCCTCGTCATAAGGGATGGTAATCAAAGTCTGGGGACACTCTGAGGTCCCCCAGGGAGTGGGCTAAGAAAGGGGTGCTAGGGCCCCCCAGCGTGAGTGGGAGGGACAGGGAAACCAGGAGGCTGGTGTCCGAGATGCGCCTGCAGGGGAAGAGGGAGCTATACGAGCTTGGAAGTGACCACTGGATTTAGCATCATGGAGGCCACTGATGGCTTTGGCGAGAGCTTGTTACAGAGGGTTAAGGGGCAGCAGGTTATTGACTTCTTGTCAGATGTATGATTTGTGACTATCGCTAGACAACAAAAAACAAACAACCCTATTAAAAAATGGGCAGAGGATCTGAATAGATGTTTCTCAAAAAAAAAAAAAAAAAAAGACACAACAGGCCAACGAAGATGCCAGCTTCAATTACTGTTAGGGAAATTGGAATCAGACCACAATGAAACATCACGGCACACCTGTAGAATGACCATCACCACCACAACAAACAGGTGTCAGTGAGGATGTGAAGAAGGGTCCCCTGTGCCCTGCTGGCAGGAGAGTGAAGGCTCCTCAAAAAATTCCCTGAGGCAATGACCCAGCTACCTGTGTAAGTCTCTGAAGAACATGAAACCCTACCCTAGAAGAGACCTGCACCCCCGGATTCATTGCAGCACCATTTACAACAGCCAAGATGTACAGACCACCTGAGGGTCATAGCGATGGCCTCTGGCCACATGGATGGCTCTGCTGGGTATGACGCTAAGTGACACAACCCAGCAGGAGAAAGATAGCTGCAGTGTGATTTCACCCTGTGTGAAAGACAAAGAAACAAAAGCAAACTCTTCACTGATCAGACCAGGCTGGCGGTTACCAGCGGGGACCAGGCAGGGAGGAGTGGAAACTGTCGGGGGACAGTCTCTACTGCCCCTGTGGTGAGATCTGAGCAGACCCTGGTAGATGTTGAGTCACGACGCTGTGCGCCTGAGCCTGCCTGGTGCTACGAGCCGAAGTCACTTCAGTGAAGATTTTTAAAACGAGAGAGAGAGAATGGGAGCTGGACTGGGCAGGCGGCAGGAGGAGAGGAAGGGAGACAGTGTGGACTCCTTTGCTGGAAGTTTCCCTCCACAGGGCGGAGATAAACGGGAAAGGGACCAAGCGCTTTGTTTTTCTTTTTTCGACATTCCCACGTTGGTAAGAATAACCCCCCAGGGCCCTCCCTGGTGGCGCAGCGGGTTAGAGCACAGCACTGAGAAGCTAAGGCCACTTCCGCATGAGTTCGATTCCCGCCTGCCCTGGAGGTGACCACAGGGCGTGGCAGACCTCTCCTGACCCACCCGCTGCTCCCCTCAGCAGTGTGCTTCGTCGATCTGCCTGTTCTGCTCCCCACTCTGTCTCTGGTGAAGCCTCTCACCGCCCCTGAGCCTCTGGCCTGTACCCCAGTTCTGTTAAAAAAAAAAAGAATAACCCCCCCAGGAGAGCCATGCCCACGGTGCTGGTGGTGGTGGTCGAGAAGCACAGCTGGAGAAGGGGAGGCCCCCCCAGCCCTCCCCATGTCAAGCCACTAGAAGCAGCCTCAGCGGGGAGCACGGGGCGCTGGGAAGAACTCCTAAATCCAGCGGTCAGTCCAAGTCCTCACAAGCGCCCCTTACCGGCATTTGACACGACCGCTCCCTCCTCCCCTGCAGAAGCACACTACGGTGTTGGCATCTCGGACACCAGCCTCCTGGTTTTCTTGCCCCTCCCCAGCCACGCTGGGGGGCCCTAACACTCCTTTCTTAGCTCACTCCTTAGGGGACCTCAGAGTGTCCCCAGACTTGGATTACCACCCTTTATGATGAGGACCCTGGACACAGGACACTGAGTCCCTTCCTAGCCAGCAGCGGGTCGTGCCCGAACACCTAGGGCTTCAGGTGTGGAGAAACCGCTGATGCCTCCCTCCCTGGATCGGGGTGACAGGTGTGAAAGTGCTCTGTAACTGTGTAGGGTGGCGCGGAGACTACCAAGCAGGTTCAGAGGCCGCCCAGCCCACCTGTCCAGGGGTCACACTCACCAGTGTAAACACGCCTGCTCCCAGCACAGCATACACTGCGTGCAGCCAGGGGACCTGTGGGCAGAGGCAAAGCGGGGTTAGGCAGGAGGCTGAGGGGTGCTGGCAGGGGGTAGGGCTCTGTCCAAGTGGGCTGGACCCCCCGGTGGGGACGTTCTCTCGCTGCCCAGCCCTCCCCAGCTGTCCCCAAAAACCCCAGGTCTGAAGGGTCTTGATTTTTTTGAATGCTCAGGGTGGCTGGGCAAACCTCAAGATGACCCTGATCGTGGGGGTCTGGCAGAGGAACGCCAACTAATGGCCCATCTTCCCTTCACTCTGCCCCAGACTCAGGCTGGATGAGGTAACACATCCCTTGGGGGGGGGCCCTTTATCTTCCCAGCCTGGGTCTGGACTGAGGCTGCTCCCCACTTCTGGGGTGCAAGTAGTGCAGAGGGACGCATTCCTGCATTCTGGGGGGGGTCCTGTCCTGTGCCTGGGAGTTCCTGGGCTCTGGCTGTGTAGGTGATGGGTGCACATAGCCAGGGACAGAGGGAAGGTGGGAGCCATCCGGAGTCTGTCAGCTGTGCATGCTGGGGTTGCCTGCAGGGCTAGAACAGTGCCCCTTCCTGGGTTCAGCCCCTCTCTGGGCCCCCCAGCTCCATGGGAACCCCCATAAGGAATGCACACTAACTGTGTCCTCCGCAGGGCCTTTCCCCAGAAGATTCCTGGAAACATGGGCATTCCGTCCGCCTGACACAGTTAGTGAATAAAGGGTTCTTTGATGTCTGGGCTCCTCCTGCCCCCACCTAGATACACACAGCACCCCCAGCCCAGCTCCGGCCACTCCCTTTGTCAACAGGATCCCAGGAAGAGCCAAGGAAATGCTACATACAGCTCTGCGGGCCTGGCCCCGGAGCCAGTAGCCAGGCCTGGGCAGGGTGCGTGGGGCGAGGTGAGAGCTGCTCCCAGCCCGGCAGGAAAGGGGTGGGGGGCCATAGGCCACGGTGGCTGAGAGGAGCCCGGCTCAGATGTAAGCACCCAGCCCTCAGCAGGGCCAAGGCGGCCTCTCCTGGGTTCTGACTCCCCCCTCAGGGCCCTACGGCGATGCCCTCTGTCTGCCCCTCCCAGCGCAGCACCTGGGTGTCTGCAGTGGGCCCAGCCCTGAGCGTCCTACCTGGGCTGCCAGGCTGGACTGGGATTCGGCCAGCCCTGTGGACACTGACCAGGTGTGCCCAGAGCCCACTGCCCCTCCACGGCCCGCTGGGCCAGCCAGCCTCCTAGCTGCCCCCCAGGGCCTGGGGCGGCCCTTCTTCAGGCCCTGCGGAGCACCAGAGCTCCCTGCTCTGCCTGGGGTTTAAATGCCCCCCTGGGCTCGAAGCCGGATGTGTGGGGGCCGGCCTGCCAAAGAAAGCCTCCTTGTTTGTTTGCTCATGCTGCCAGCGACTGCAGGGCAGGTGCCAGGGGCTGGACAGGATGGCAGGCCGGAGCCTTTGGCTCTGGGCCTTCCCTGGAGGGTGTGGCAGAAACAGCACCCAGCGGGCAGCTGCCCCTCCCCCGCGCTCCCAGGCCAGCGGGAGACCAGAGACTCACGTATTGGAAAGGCAGGAGGACGGCCAGGATGAGTCCGCTGAAGAAAAGGGTCATGAGGAGCACGAAGAGCACACCTTGGCAGGAGGTGAAGTCGAACTGCGGGCACAGGCTGGTGAGCTGCTGGCCCGCAGGCCCACAGAAGGCCCCTCCTGTCCCTCCTGGAGGCCTGACCAGGCAGCGTGCTGGCCACAGCCAGCATGGTCCTGCCTCATGCTCACCCCAGTCCTGCGTTCCTCGCTCTCCCCTGTCCCAGGTGGCCCCCTAGACGCCCCCCCCACCTCCTTCCCTCTCTCCAGCCCAGCTTGGAGCCTCCCATTTCATCTGTGCCCGCCTGGCGGAGGCCCCAGAGCTGACCTTGGTCTGGAAGCTGAAGAGCGTGACGGACAGGCAGACGAGCGCCGTGATGCCCAGGCACAGCAGCACGGACGTGGTGTTGTAGTAGCTGCGGCCACGGGGGAGGGTCAGCTCGGGGCTGCACACCGTGCCCCCACTTCTTCCCCCGCCCGCCAGACCTGGCCTCTGACCTGGCCCCCCCACCCCAAGCCCCCTTCCCAGGATCTTCCCTCTTCCTGCTTCCCCAGTTTTTCTGCTGGGCCCTGCCCGCTCCGACCTGCTCAGGCTTCAGATCCTGTTAGAAGGATCTTGAGGTGACGGTTGGGGGCAGGCGCCGTGTGTTGGTGCCTGGGGGGGTCTTCTGTGCTATGTGAGCAGTCGGGGCACTTGCCAGCTGCGGCCTGAGGGGGCGCCTGGTTCTCCGCCCCACAGATCCTCCAGTCGGCACCCCACAGTGTCCCCACGGTGCCCCCTGCCTGCCTGAGCCCCTCGGCTGCCCAATGCTTCCCAGAGGTGGTGTTCAGGGGCAGCTGCCTGCAGGGTGTGGCCAGTCCCCTTTACCTGGACAACATCCCAGTGAGGTAGGCCATGGACAGGGTCTGAAAGAAGAGGCAGGAGGAGGGATTACACCCCAGAACTCAGACTTTGGGGACTCCAGATACCTTTAAGGTCCAGCCCTTGCACATACTCCCCGAACTCTGAGTCAGCTCTGCTCACACAATTCCCACCAGCCAGGCCCTGCGCGCGGAGGGGCCGAGGAGCATCCTTTTGTTTCTAAGCTCCCCTGCCCCCTTCACTATCCGCCTACAAATCTCTTAAAAACAAGGTCACAATGAAAGGGACAGTGGGTGAAGCGACAGGAGACTCGGTCCCTTGTGGGGGAGGTGGAACGTGTTTGTGGGGGGTCAAAGCGTCCCCGCCACCCCAGTGGGCCCACCCTCCTCCCCGCCGCCCTCCATCCTCACTCAGACACCCCCAGATCACTTACAAAGATGGTCAGGAGAATCAGGTTCCAGGGGAAATGCCTCCTGTAAGGCAAAAGCACGGGTTCAGAGGAGCGTGGGGGTGCCGCAGATTAGGCTGGGGTCCCTCTGCGGGGAGGGCGTCCCTGCCCTCCCTAACCCCACGCCATGGGGCCTCTTCTTTCAGTCAGCCCCAGGTACCCGTCTGTCTGTCCGCCATCCCTGCACCTCACAGGCGCCAAATAAAAGGGGGGGCAGGCCTGCTGATGGAGCCCAGGCGGCATGGGGGTGCACAGCACTGGTGTGGCAGGCAAGACCGGGGCCAGCCGTCCAAGGTCCTGCTCACGTTCCCACCCTTGACCAGCATACCTGGGTCCAGAACAGCAGGCCAGGGTCAGGTAGGTGGCGAAGAACACAGCACTGTGAGAACAGACGGGTGGGGTGTCAGCCGGCCCCCTCTCAGGCCCCTCCTCTCAGTCCCCTGCTTGGTCTACGCTCTACTCATTCTACACCTGCCCGCGGGCGCCAGGCAAGGTGCTGGAGGGTGGAGTGAAGTGCATTAAAGCCAGGGCTACCCCAGAACCTGGCAGGGGCAGGGGGCGGTCCCGTTCCGAAAGAGGAGCCTAGGATGAGCTTCTAGAGATACTGGATTTGGGGTGCATGGGAGAGCTACGATCCACTCTGCAGTGGTCCCCAGACACTGTCTTAGGCCTTCAAAGAAAGGCTCATCTAGAGTCTTCCATGTGCAGCAGGAGCGTTGATGCTTTGCAGACATTAACCAATGACTCTGTCTTCTCCGTGAAGTGCGCTCTGCTCTTCACGCTCTGGCAGGGAGGCCAGGGACTGGCCCGAGGTCAGCAGTGCCCTCATGGTTATGCCCACTGCACCCACCGCCTTCCTCAGGCCCCTCAGCACCTCTTCTCCCTCCAAGGCTCCTTAGTGGCTCTGCTGTCTGCCCACCTCGCTAGACTGCCAGTTCCGTGGGGGCAGAACCTGTCCAGCCAGCGCCTGGCTCAACGTGAATCTCTGGCTCAGGTGGCCCTGTCCAGTGGGGGGCTGGCAGGGGGCTCTGGCGTGACCCAGGGGCCTGGGGACAGAGGACTTTCTGCACAGCAGCGGAAGCAGCACCCAGCCCAGAGTGGGAGCTAGACAGAGACTCAAGGGCACACGGGCATGAGCGTGCCCACCGAGACTGGGGCCACCGCCAGGGGCAGCCCCCAACCTCCAGGGCCCTCAGCATGGCACTCATCTCTCCTCGGGCCTCTCCTGTCCCCACAGAGCTGTTCCAAACCCCCTCCCACACCCACAGTCTCCTAGGCTGCCTCGCTGTCCTGCCTGGTGTGATGTCCCAGGAGATGTGCAATGAGGTGCGGCTTCCCCGGCTCCTGCCTGCCTCCTCCAACCTCCAACCTCACCTGTGCGCCCTCCCTGTCCCTCCTCCCATCCCAGCCCGAGCAGTGCCCCCAGCTGTGGGCCCCACCCTCAAGTGCCCCACCACGCTGTTACTTAAACCTTCCAGTCTCCTCCTCCTCACTCCCCCTCACACGCTTTCCATCTTGAACCAACATCTTCTTCAACTCTAGCTACTGCCTCTGTGTTCAGGCTCAAAGCCAAGCTTCTTGAAGAAGTTGTCTGTTCATTGTGCCTTTCCATCTCCCAACTGATCCCCAACTCAGCAAACCGGCTCCAGCCCCAAGTCCTGAGAGCTGCCTCGAGGCTGTGACCTCCACAGTCCCATTGACACTGGCGGTCCTTATCTAGCCTGACTTATCAACATCTGATCGCTCCCCTTGCCATTTCCAAATGACACATTCTTGGGTTTCCACCTGCCTCCCCGGCCACTCCTTCATAATCTCCTTCAGAGTCTCTAGCTACGCCTGGTGCCCAGCCCTGCACAGTTCATCTCCCCGCACCGTCTCACCCAGCCAGCGCACCTGGGCTTTGCTTCTCAGCCCCAGAGCTGAATAGCCGAGCGCCCATTGGCCACTCAGAAACACTCCACAGGTCAGAACCAAACTCACCCCTTCCCCGACCCTCTGTTGCAGAGGAAATTCTGGCCCCAGCCCAGCCCAGCCCCCTCACCCAGCCAGAGCCTCAGCACCATCCTGCTCCTCGCCCGGCCACACCCAGCTCCCGGTCCTCCTACCCAGGCAGCTGGCATGTGTGTCCTCCTTCCCCGCCCCCCCCGTGGTCACCTTCCGAGCTGGCATGTGTGTCCTCCTTCCCCGCCCCCCCGTGGTCACCTTCCGTCAGACCACCTCTGGTCATCTGGTTGTCTTGCCTCTCGCCCTGCCTCCTTCTGGCAGAAATGATCATGTCACTCGCCTGGGGAAGACTGGGCAATGCCCCTTGTGGTCCACCCTGCCTTCCTGTCCAGGCCACCTGAGGCCTGGGCTCGAGGGGTTTCCTCTGTGAGCCACAGGCAGACCTCAACCACAGTCTGCACCCCCACCCCGGGGCTGCTCCTCTGACCCCCATGCAGGAGGAGCCACCTGCTCGTTACGTCTTCACTGCGGTGACCCAGGGGCCTGGGGACAGGTGGGTGATGTCACCACTTCCAGGTGAGCCCCCCGAGCACGGGCCTTGCAGGGGACGCAGCGAGCCTCGTGGGTCCGGGGACCAGAGCCCCGCCATCTTTGGCCTTCCTTTCTTTAGCGCCCCCGGAGTGGGGGCGGCCGTCACGTGCCCCAGGTGTTCTCCGGCCAGGCTGCTGAGCACCCTGCTCGGGAGGAGAGTGGGCTCGTCCTGCCCAGCTGAGAAACACCCTGGCAACTGCTCACTTTGGTGTCACTTGAGTCACTGGTCAACCACTGTGACAAGAACGGCAGTCACAGCACGCGGCCAGTGTGCAGCCTCTGTGTGGGTCCCAGCTCCCGCCAGGCTGGAGACCTCCGGAGGGGTGGGGCGGGATGGGGCCCACCCCTGGTCTCTGAGCCACCTTCCCGGCCTGGGCAAGTGGCTGGCTGCTGGTTGCTGGACGGAGTGGCCAGCACCTGTGGCTCTGCCTAGCTGCAGAGCTCCAGGCCCCTCCTTTGCCAAACAGGGATACGGGCACCACGTCTCTGGGCTGCGGAGGACTGAACAGAGAGCACGCGTCCAGCGTTTAGCCGGCCCTGGCGCGGTGCGGGAGAAGTTGGGGATGGGAGTTGCCATTACGCTCACTGGAGCCCGGCTGACCGAGTTTCCTGAGAAGCTCGGCTGCTCCCCCTGCACCCCCACTCTGGTCTCACACTTTTCCTTCCCTGCCCAAGCCTCTCCCCAACCTCAACCCCACCGGCTGACTTCTGCCCACTGCAGGGAGGCCTGTGGTCCCGCCACTGTGGCCCTGGTGGGGGGGGGAGGGACGAGCCTCTGAGGGCGATGACTGGAGCCTTGGGAAAGCAGGGTGGGGGTGTGTGAGCTGGAAGGGGGTAGAGCGTGAGTCACTGGACAAGTGAGAAAGACCTACTCGCCTGTCAGAGCTGGGCCCCAGGGCCTGGACTGGAGCCACAGTCTGTTTACAGAGTGTCAGGCCCGGAGAGGGAGGCTCTGAGGGAAGCCGGGGGCCCCTCCCCAACTTGCCCTGCTCCAGGGCAGTCCAAGGCCCCGGGGAGGCTGCACAGCACTGGGGGGGGGGGGGGGATGTGTGAACTTTGATTCTGAGATTCCATCCTGCTCTGCTGATGCAAAGCAGTAACGTCTCTCTGAGCCCCAATTTCCTCATCTATAAAATGGGGTTAATAATAGTATCCACCTGGTAGGGTTGTTGCAAGGATCAAATGAAAACTATCTGTAAAGCACTTAGCATGGAGCCTCACACATAGAGAAGCAGCCGTTCTATTCTTATTGCTGTTAAGGGCACAGAGTGTTGGAGGAGGTAAGACCCGCTAGACTCGGACTCAGGCAGGATTGGGGGGCAGGAAGAATAGAGGGGTGCAGTGGACAGGACAGGATGTGCTGGCCATAGGCTGGCATTCTGGGGGTGAATTCCCAAGCACCTTGAAGGTGTTATGGGGCCCCATGGAAAGCACAGTCCATCCTCTGGCTCCTCCTAGCACCCCTGTTGGTGCCAAGAGCCTGAGGAGGAGGGAAATTCCGTGTCACCATGCAGAGGTCGGATTCCCACGGCCGCCCTCACAGGGTGCACTCTGGCCCCACGCTCCGAGCCGGCCCTCTCGAGCTGTCCCCTGGCGTCATCTGCTCAGGACACAGAACCCCAAAGACTCCCGATGGAAGGCCTGGCCAGGAGCCTGGGGACGCCACTCTCAGGGCTCTGGGGACTGCCAGGCGGGCAGACGTGCCAGGAGTCATGCCAACCTGCCGTGTGGGCTGGCGGGGTGGCAGCCCTGGGGCCTCATTAGTTTTACCACCGGTGCCTCCCAATTCCCCAAGACACGCCTCCCCAGAGGGTCTGCAGACAGGCACTCTGTCCTGTGCCCTAAGAAGGGCTTGGGTGTGGATGTCTCCTCCCTGGGACCCCGCCTTGACTGAGCCACTTCTTCACTCCTCCACTCTAGGAGTCCCGGAGGCAGGATGAGTCTCGCCGGCAGCTACTGGCCACCCTGGGTTAAGGCCGCGACTCTGGGATGTGGAGAAGGCTTTGCACTGAGCCCACATCCCCACCTGACTCCCGTCCAGAAACAGGCTTGGGACAGCTGTCTCGTGCAAGGTCCTTGGCTGGGCCTCCGGGGCCCACGTCCCATCAGGCCCCACTGCTCTCTGGTGGAGTTTTCCCTCAGTGGAAACTTCCAGCCTTCTGCTGGTGAAGTCCCCAACTTGGCAATATCCACGTGTGCTCTCATGCCCATGTTTTTGCAAGTCACTCCAGTCCCCACTCCCCCAGGCTCATCTTTTGAGGTGTCACCTGAATAGAACAGGGGGTTCAGGTGTAGCGGGTCCCACCCCTGCTCCCCCACCTCTGAACACTGCTCTTTCGCATGCTGTGGGTGCCCACTCACTACTTTACCCAGCAGGCCCAGCAGGGGACTGGGGTCACAGTGGGAGCCGAAGGAGCCTCCATTGGGAAGAGCTCTGCTCTGAGCTCAAGACGCCCAGCCCGGAATTCTACAGAATGGCTGCTCACTTCCCCAGCTAGGAGGGTGAGAATCATGACCACCATGAAAGCTCTCCTCCCAGTTCTCTGCCATGTTCCTTACAGAGTGCAGGACAAGAGGAGCGCAGGGCTCACGAAGAGAGTCTGCCACCCTGAGGGATTAAGAGCACAAGCCTTAACCTGAACCCTGGGTTTGAATCCCAGCTCCACCATTGACGAGCTAGGTGACCTTGGGTAAATTACTCAACCTCTCTGGTTTTCAGGGGTAATTATACCAGCTGACTTGAGAATCAATGCAATACTGTATGTCAGGTACACAGAACCATGCCCAGCCCTCATTAGGCACTCTGTGATTAATAATTTCTAAGTATTAACAACAAGGCTAATGAAGTCGCAACATCACTTGTGTGGGCCAAGGTGTCCCCAGCCCCCTTCCCTTCAGAGTTGAGGTCTGGGTCTCTCCAGTCATGGCCCCGCCCCAGCCCCTCACTTCATGCAGGTGCCAGCACCTATGTTTCCCTCCCCACTCCCCCTTACACCTTAATACCCCCGAAGGGCCCCTCTGGCCATCCTTTGCTTGGATTCTGTCAACAGGGATCTCCCACCTCGTGCTGCTGAGGATTCTCTGGGGGAGGCCTGGGAACTGGGGTATACTCACTAGGACGCCCAGTACCAGCCTGGGTTGGCCTGGACATAGTCTTTAACGGGGTCGCTGCAAAGAAGGGAGAGAGAATCAGAATTGACCCAACATCGCTATTTCTCATTCAGCTTCTGACCTAACGCCCCAGGAGTCACAGGGCTCTAGAGTGCTGAGGGAACGCACCTCAGTGGCTCAGGGAGCCCAGGCCCAGCTCCAGGCCGGGCTTGGAGGTCCCAGGGCATGGGCTGGTGGGCCAGACAGGAATGGCGCTTCACAGACACCTGTAGGCCCAGAGGACACCTGGTCCACCACTCACAGGGTGGGGGGTACCCTCACTCAGGTTCTCCCCAGCATAAATCTGTAGCCCCCCATAAATCTCTTTAGGGACACGTTCCAAGAGAACCCTGATTCTGGTCTCCAGACCCAGGCTTGGCCTTGGCCACCCCTGGAAGGTGCCGGGCACAGTGCACACTCACCAGAAGGTAAAGAGAGCCACAACACTGAAGGTCACCAGCAGCTGGATCAGTAGGATGGTATAGACCTGTGAGAGGAGGGGTTCTGTTCAGCTTGGGGGCCCTGCTTAAAGCCAGGGAGGCCCAGGTCTGAGCAAGTCTCAGGAAGACCCAGCACCCTGGGGAGTCAATCTACCCTCCAGGCCCTTAGGGGTTGTTGGGATGGACCCCAGACATGGTGAAAGGGGAGCCCACGCCCACAGGAAAGTGTGTCCCAGGGTACCAGAGAGGTATTAGGTGTGCTGGAGGCGGGTGACCAGGAAGCACCCCTCTGCGGACCAGGCCGACTCTCTAGCAATTGGATGCCTCAGCGGGTTGGGTCAGAAGCTCCTCCAGGGAGCACCCCCGCACCCCCCCACCACCCCGCACCCCCCCCCCCCACTTCCTAGAGAATTGGGGGAGGCGGTCACCTTTCTGATGAAGACTCTGCGAACGTTCTGGTCATCCCAGCTGTAGGTGGTGAAGAGCTCGTGATCTCCAGGGAACCCGTGCCCATAGCTGGAGCTGCTGCCTGGGGGACAAGGGGCAGCCCTGAGGACTCCCACGCCTGGGCTGTCCCCAGAGGCTGCTCAGAGCTCATTTGTGCCAAACCAGCTCTCTGGACTGGCTGCAGCTTCTCTCTCCAGCCCCTCTCAAACCTCCCACCATGCCCCACTCTCTATCCCGCTGCTTCTGGTTTTCCCCTTTCCGAGTCCCAAGAGTGGACTGTCCTCTCCCGTCCCCTACCCTTCACTCAGGCTGGGATTCCCCGGGGGCTGACCTGCCATGTAACTGTGAGTCTCCTTGTGCCCCCCACCCTGCCTCCGGGACCTTGGCTCCTTAGAGGGACACCACTTTCCCAAGGCCACTCACAAACACATCCAGGGTCGAAGGTCCTGACCTCAGCTTCCTCCTAGGCCCCTGGGGTGGGAGCTGGGGATTGCATGGATGTGACAGACGAGCTGGTGCACCAGCTGGAAATCAGGCTAGGGGAGGGCGAGGGGCGAAATAAAGCCCAGAGCAAGAAGTGGGGTGGGTAGAGATAGAAAGTTCTGGGGCCAGGCCCCAGCATGCAGGCTTTCAGAAGAGCATGTGCTGCAGTGAAACAGACCCCCGCGCGAGCCCCCACCCCCAGCCTGAACGGCGGGATGGCCTGGCGCCAGTCACCACACTTGCGAGTCTCTTCTGGTCTGTGACATGGCTTGGGGGTTCCCATGAGGCCAGATGTGAGGCCTGTGCCACCCTCGGCTTTGCACCCCTTATTTGAGCCATTGCCGGGTGCTCAAATGAACCCACTGTCCCTCTCCCCAGCGCACACCACTTCTCCCTGATGCCTGTGGCTCCCACAGCCGTGGCCTCCATGTTGGTCTTTAAAGGTGGGTGACGCCACCCTGCTCTGCTCTTAGAGGGGTCCCCGCTGCTTTGCACTCGAGTTCTCCTTCCCACAAAGCCTCCAGAGAGCAGAGCCTTCCAGCTGCTCTGCAAACCCCCTCCTGCTTCTCTCCAGCCTGACCGCATTTTTACCAGCCGCTCGCTCAGGCCTCTTCCTCTGCCCCATGTTCTTTCAGCCACACTCCCCTTTTCACCAGCTGACTTCAGGGCTCAGCCGTACACCCCTCCCTCCAAGCACTTCCCAGGCTGCCAGGCAGGCAGGGGAGCCGCCTGGGTCTCTCCAGCCTCGGCCCAGTCTCTGCCCCGCTGCGTGGCCGCTGCGTGGCCGCTGCGTGGCCATCGCCACCTCCCCATCTACACGAGCAGCCTGTGCGGGCAGCCTCGCCCGTGCGCATCCCCACAATCAAGCGCAGTATGGGACACTGCCTGACCCTTCGGGGACATCTGTCTGTGCCATGTTGGCTGAAACGGGCTGCCTGCCTGCCCCAACACTTCTTAGGAAAACATTCCTTAGGCAGCCAGTCCCGGCCAGCTGAGAAACAAGGAACACAGTGAACGGGAGGGCAAATGGGACCTCACTCCCCATTCCTGATCTGTCTCTACCCCGCATCCCCTTCCTGACAAATGGCTACAGAGGGGAGGAGAGGAGAGAGAAAGCTCCCCGTGCGTGCGTGTGGCCTTCAGGAAGCGTCCCTGGGAAAACCAGACCTTTATGGACGCCCCCGTAGGTCACAGGACGGTAAGTCCAGTTGGCTCTGAACTGAGAGGGTTTGTAGCGAGATGCCCGGCCCATGGCAGCCTCTTCGTGAGCAGAAGTTCTGCCTGAGGCATTGTCCCGGTGAGCCCTTCTAGAATTCTGCTGGGGGTGGCGTGGGAGGGGCTGGGTAAGGTGAGGGAGAGGGGCTGGCGACCAGTGAGGGGGCCCAAAGGGCCAAGGAGGGCCTGAGGAGCGGCTCTGTCTTCAGCTTGTGGACACGTGTTCTCCGCTCGAGGCAAAGCTCCCTCGGGCTGCTCAGCTCCCGCCCACGCGACTTGGCCTGCAAGAAGCCTGCTTCGAGGTGTGCCTGGCCGTGAGGGGCGCCAGCCAGGGTCCACACGCCCGCCCCCCGGGTCTTTGCTCCTGCCCCCAGCAAAGGCCCAGGGAAGGGAAGAGGTAAGGAGAGTGACGGGGGAAGTCCTCGGGTCCCTGAGCCCTAAGAACACCGGGGTCTCCAGCAGGGTGTGTCCCCGGAGGCTGCAGAATGGGCAGCCAGGAAACGCACTGCCCCTTCCGAGCGCAGGGACCGGCCCTGTGAGCCGCGGCCAGCTGTGGGCCTTGCCCGGGCCCACCTGAAGCCTCCCGTCTTTGTCTGCTCTCCTTCCTCCTAGGAGAGCTTTTCTAGACTAGCCCCTGGTTTCTCTCCACATATTTTCTCTTCTGTTCTTCCTAACTCAGTGACTTGAAACCCCCACCCCTCCATCCAGTATCTGAACGTATCTGTCCCTTTCCACGGAGGCGTCTTCAACCGACCCCCAGAACGGTCCTCCAGCTCCCAAGCCTTTGGCCACAGAGCCTCATACAACCTCACAACGCATCTACTTCTGGGCAACTTCTACCCAGGAGACCCTTCTGGGCCCACATTGTCCCCATGCTCCAACTTCCAGGCGCGGAGAGACTTACTAGGGTCCACGTAGGCCCAGCTGGGGTGGAGAGGCACAGCTGATGGGGCTGGGGGGAAGGGCCCCGCCTTCAGCCCTTCCCCAGAGGTGGCCTCCTCATAGGAGGGGGGGGCCGAGGGCACCGCTGGAGCCTCCTTCTTCTCACCGGCTGCCTGCTGCTGCCCCTCGGTCCCAGGGGCCTTGTTAGCCACGGAGAGCTGTGGAGCAGAGGCAGAGACAGTCAGCAGCGACAGGATGTCTCCCAAACCTCCTCCAAGCCCCTCATTCCTGGAATTCCCACGGCTTACCTGTACTAGGAAGGACTGGCGTCACCCAAGAAACTCCCTATTTCACAGATGTAGCACATAAAATATAGTTTTACATAGTTGATGCCACCATAGGCACATATATGTATGATACACATTATACTTGCAGGTATATGTACAAGGCACATTTACATATTTTATGTGGCATGCATACATGTGCATATGTATGTTTATTCTATCCTGTATATAGGAATATTATGCAACTTTAAAAAAAATTTTATATTTTGTGTAGAACTGGCATACAGGCCAGAAGGGCAGGGAGTAAGAGTGTTCGCCAGAGACAGCGTGGGGAGCAGAACAGGCCGACTGATGAAGAACACTGCTGAGGGGAGCAGCGGGGAGGCAGGAGGGGTCTGCTGTGCCTGGCGGGGGGTCCCTACGGTCCAGGCCACAGCAAGTAACAGTGCTAGGCTCAACCCCTAGGTCACCAGGGAGGCCCAGGAATATCACTGAGCCTTTAAAAAAGAAAGAAAGAAAAAAAGAAAGAAGCCTAAAGGTCATGATATGTAGTGAAAGAAGCCAAAGACAAGAAGACAAGTCTTGCGTGATCTCACGTATGTGTGGAAACGAAAATAATAGAACTCGCCAAAGCGCAGGCGGTTACCAAAGGCTGGGGAAGGGAGATAGTGATCAAAGGGTACAAGTTTCAGTTATGCAAGGTGGACAAGTTCGAGAGATCTTCTAGCGCACAGCATGGTGACTAGAGTTAACCCTGCCACGTTGTCTGCTTGAAGTTTGCTGAGACGGTGGGTCTCAAGAGTTCTTGCCTCCCCGCTGCCCCCCCCACAAACACACTGTTAACTGGTTTGCAAGTGCTGATCATTTCGCAATAAGTGATATATTAAACTATTACGTTGCGCAACACGTACGATTTCTACTCAATTTTACGCCAATGAAATTAGGATTAAAAAAGAGTATTTTATTTTAAAGATTTATTTATGCATACAGAACTGGGGTACAGGACAGAGGTGCAGGGGGGCAGTGAGAGGATTCCCCAGAGACAGAGAGGGGAGCAGAACAGGCAGATTGACGAAGTACACTGCTGAGGGGAGCAGCGGGCGGGTCAGGATCCTCCGGGGCTGGGATCGAACTTGCACTGAAGCAGTGGCCAGCTTGCAGTGCTGCGTCCCAACCCCGTGCACCCCCAGGGAGGGTCTCTCCTTATTTTAAAGATGTGAAAACTGAGTTCTCTAGCCAGGGGCACACGCTGGGATAGGAAGTGAGGAAGGGGGCCCTCCCTGGTGGCACAACAGGTGAAGCAGCAGCAGCGGCCTGGTCCGGAGCTGACCCACAGGGCCAGCAGACCTCTCCTGTCTCCCCGCTGCTCCCTTCAGCAGTGAACTTCATCCATCTGCCTGTTCTGCTGCCCACTCTGTCTCTGGTGAGGCCTCTCACCCCTCCCTCTACCGCCTGTACCCCAGTTCTGCATGCATAAATAAATTTTAAAATCTTTAAAAAAGAAAAGCGGTGAGGAAGGTCACGGTCTCCCAGCCAGGGGCGGCCCCTGACGGCACCACTGTTTTCCTGGGGTGTTGGAAAAGCCTGGCAGCAAGTCAGTTCTCAAAAAATATTAATAAACGAAAGATTCTCTCCCCCAATCTCCCTGCTAGCCGGCAAGACAAGTGTATTTCAACCCCAGTTTTATAGCAAGAGAACTGAGGATCAGAGCGGTAGAGACTGGCCCAGGGTCACCGGCCAGGAAGCTGCCACTGGCTGGAGACAGGCGAAGGGGTGGCCGTGGGCAGGGAAACAGAGAGCGGGAGCAGGGGAGGGCTGCCGGGGAGTGGGGGTTACAAGGACGGGAAGGGCCAAGGTTCCTGTTCTGGCCTCATCCTTTTGGGGTCTAGGTTCTCCCCCAAACAAGGACAGAATCACAGATGATCACTGCTTGAGGGGACTGCAAGGCATTCAGTTTGGCCCCTTGCTTTGATGGGTGATGAAAACCTGGGGCCCAGAGGAAAGTGAGGCAGATGGAAAACTCAAGGCCACAGATGCTCAGAAAAGCCTGGCCCAGGAGACACGTGCAGGCCAAAGGCAGTGGGTAGCGTGAGAGGCCTCGGAGCTGTGTGTGTTTGGGGAGGTGTGGGGGGGCTGCATGCTACCTCCCGGGGAGGGAAGGTTGGGGAAAGGGGTGGTAGGAAAAATGAAACATCAACTACAGGACTGGACCTCAGCAAATGGGGGTTCCGGCTCTCAGAAGAACAGGGTCAACCTGGAGGTCCACTGGGAGATGGGAGCTGGCTTGGCGGCCAGCGGGGGGGGGGGCGGGGGGGGGGGGGGGGGGGGGGGGGGGGCGGCTGGAGGACCCCTGCTTCCATCAGCCCCAAGGACTGGAACTGGAGGGGCCTCCACCACCAGAGAGCCTGTGAGCAAGCTGGGGGCGGGCGAGGGGCACCAGGGGCAGGAGCAACCACTCACCCCAGGACAAGCAGCAGCATTCGCAAAGTGGCTGGCAGAGGTGGGCAGCGGCAGCGGAGGGCGAGGGCTGCAGAGTGGGTCCCATTTCCACCACCGTGAGCACTGCCCACCACTGCTGCCCTCCTCCACAACACACTTGCTTCCTTGGAAGGACCTCAGGACCAGGCCCGGGGTGGAAATGGGGCCTGGCTTGTCTGCTTCCCTCCCGCTCCCCAACATCCTTCATCACCCCGACCAGAAGAGCCATGCCCAGGAAAACCCATTTCGGTCCGCTGGAGCCAACGTGCTCCGAGCCAGACCCAGGGCTTGTGCCCAGGACAAGGACCATCATCACCTCTGACTGCAGCCCATGCAAAACTGGTCCTCACCAGCCCCCACAGTGCCACGCAGCACCCCAGAGCCTCTGGGCCCTGCCACCCCATTACACACATCCGGCATTCCCAGCGAGGGCTGCCCAATGGCGGGAGGTGGTATCACCCAATGACATCACTTAAGGCTTAAAAACAGGGAGAGAAGGGTCTGACAGCCCAGGGAAGGATGCCATTGGCTGTGAGGTTAGCTCAGAGAAAAGAGGGGGAGTGTAGAGGAAATCTCGCTTGTTTTCTCTGCCCAATCCTTAACACCCCCAAAGAGGGCCAGGGGACCCTCCCCTTCGCCCAGGGTCCTGGTGGTTGTATAATTCCACAGGCTGTTGATGTTACATAACCCTGCCAGGCCGGCCAGGTCTGCTCCAGCCCCTCCCCTTCATTCAGGCCTAAGACTGGAAGAATTAAAAAAAGACGTCCTATCCAGTCCATTCCAGCGCCAGCCTCCGTCAAAACAAAAACAAAAATCAGAGCTTCCCAGGGCAGGGTTGCCATAGTGACCCCCGCCTCAGGGAGTATACCCGGAGGTAAAATAATGGCAGGGAGCAGGCGCGGGTGTTTCTGTGCAGCATAAGGTGAGCAGAAGTGTTGGGGCTGGGGCTGGCCCTGGCAAGGTGCCCCGTGGGCACTGCCCCTGGGGCTCACCCTGCACACCCACAGCCTGGACCCCGGAGGCACCAGGCAGCCTCCTGCTCGCCCTGGGAACCAGAGAAGGATCTTGTGATGCAAAGCATGGGGGTGGGGGAGGGGGAGAGGGGAGCCTGGTGGGCAGGCAGGGGCCTCCGCAGCCCACTCCTTGCAGTGCCTTTCGGTCCTTTGACTTCAGCGAGGGCCAAGGGGACCTTTGCATAGGACCCAAGGGAGGATGCTCGCAGTGGTCCAGAGAGCTTGCTCAGGGTGACGGGGGCAGGGGCAGGGGCAGGGGGCAGGATGGAGGGCGGTGCAGGGGGAGATGCAGGTACCTTTCCCTGGGTCATGGTGTCCTCGCTCTGGGAAGGGCTCCCTGCGGCAGGGGCAGCCGCTTGGATGACCGCAGCCTGCCTGTGTCTCTTCCTTCCTCCCCGTGGGTTCTAGCAACATCCACTGCAGCCGGCAGACAGGAGCGTACCATCAGGCGCAGAGGGGAGGCGGGGTGAGGAGGGGGCCAGGGAAGGTGGGTGGCTGCTGCGGAGGCCTCTGCGGATTTGCCAGCAGGGAGGAGAGGTGGTGCCCAGCTCCCGCCTCCCCGTGCAGTCACCCCAGGGACCAGGGAGCCTCCTCCCTCACGCTACAGTGCGGCCCAGTGGATGGGTCCGAGCAGCTGTGGGAGGCGGAGGCGGCGCTGGGGCGCCTGACACGCCCAGCGGGTGCCCGGCTGTAACTGGAGCCGGTGGTGTGGCCCGTTCCCCTGGGCTCCCCCTCTTTGGCCCCAGCCCTGCCTTCTGCCTCCATCCCCGACTCCCTGCTCATCACTATTTCATCATCCACACCAGAGAGGGAAAAGGCGCTGGCATCCTGTCGGCCCCACCAGACTCCTAATAGGGCCCCGGAGCCCCAAGTTACGATGCGCCCCTGGGGCACCCCCTGGCCACCTCCACTTGCCTCTTTTTTCCATCCTGTGAAATGGGAGCAGTAGGTCCCTCCCCACCTTGCGTGAGAAGATGCAGCTTCTGTTTCTCCAGCCCTTCTGGTAGGTACTGCCAGGTCTTTCTGGAGCCCCCGCCCCCTCCCCTTCTGCTCAGACCCCTGCTCTGCTCCCTTTCTGCCCACACTCCCAGTCTCCTTGTCACCTGGCCTCCACCCCGCACCCCCCCCCAGGCAGTTCCCGCAGCTGCCGCAGTGTTACCTGGGGCTCTCACCCAAGAGCTGAGTCCCAACTTAGTCACCCACTGGCCACCTGACCTGCAAGGCCCTTTGCTGGAGGGGCAGCGCTTCCCAGAGCCAGATCTGCGCACCCTGATTGACTGCAGCCCCAGCCCAAGGGGCTGAGGCACTCCAGAGGGAGTGCTCTGGCCATGGGGTTACTGCTAATGGTGTCTCCTGCAGGCAAGCCCAGGCGGGGCCCTGAGGTCTGTCTGAGAGGAGGGACTGAACCTGGCACAGGGATGAGAGCCACCCCTGCACAGGGAAGGGGACCCTTGCCACTGTCATCTCCTGCTGGAGCTGCCTAAGCTGATTAGAAGCACAGCCCTGGGGGAGGGGGGCGGGTAAATGACCCAGGTGCTTACTGGAACTCACTCCTTGTCCCCAACCATAAACCACCCACTCCCCGCACTCCCCCAATCTGGAGGCCCCATAAACCCAAGATCCCCCGTCCTCACTCTCCTCTCCAGCCCTGCTCCTTGGCCCCTTGCTCCTGGGTGCCCCCAGCCCCGCTCTCCTGCTCCAGCCCAGCCTCCCTCCCACATCTGTTCGGAGGGGCCCTCTCAGTGCCCCCCTCCTTGGCCCCAAGGGTCTGCCCTAGATGCCCCTTTTCCGTGGTGTCGTAGCACCCTGGCAGATGCCCTGGGACTTCTGTGCCTCCCTCCCCGTTAGACTCTAAGGGGGTCTGCTAAGCCGATCTGGTGTCCGCAGGACTCAGTGCCACTCGGGCTTTCTGAGCCCCACTCGGGAAATGCCAGCTGTTACTACAGCCCAGCGCATGGCATCCCCAGCCGCCGGCCTCCAGGGTGGCTGTGGATCTTGCCTGCTCCCTCTCTCCCACCTCGCTGCAGTCCAGCCACAAAGCCCTCTCAGCTGCTCTCTAGCCGGCCGAGCATGCTCCGGCACAGGGCCTCAGCACTTGCTGGGTCTGTGTCCGGAGAGTCACAGGTCGCCGCTGGGTCTGTGTCCGGAGAGTCACAGGTCGCCGCTGGGTCTGTGTCCGGAGAGTCACAGGTCGCCGCATGCCTCACTCCCTCAGCAGTGCACAGCTCCACCGAGACTTCGCCATTTGCTCCTGCGCAAAGTCGCAGACTGCCAACTCGCCCGGCCCAGCTCACTGGACCGTCCTTCATCCTGCCCCGGCTGTCCTGCCTTCCATGGCCATTACCCTGCTAATATGTTTGCCTCCCTTCTTTCCCTTCACCCCCGCACGAGCACATCAGCTACAGGAGAGGAGGCATTTGGGGGTGTCATTGCTCAATACCGAGTTGTGAAGCAGCACCCAGCATGGAGGTAGCAGGTGCTTGGTGGCTTCTGGATGAGCATCGCACCAGCCTGTGCTCCCCCATGAGGACATCGGGGGCCCCATGTTTCTCAGGTGCCGGCCTACGCCTGTAGTATCAGGTAGCTGTCCTCATTACGTGCGCTGGGGTCATCCAGGTAGCAGACTCCTTCCGGCCTCCCAAGGCGGGATGGCCGAGCGGCGTGAATGATAATAAATAAAGTGCTTGTTGCACCAGCAGGCACGAAGCAGGTTTTCCACTATCCGGGCAGACTGGAGCCCTTGCTGGCTTTTTTAGGCTTTTTACAGTTTGTCGTGAGGGCGCAGGGCAGGCGGGGCCCAGGCAAATCCTTGCTCTCGGGCGCCCTGGCTCCTCTTGGGTCTCTTCACTGGTCCACTGCACTCCGCTGCCCGGCCCTCCATCCTGCGTCTGCTCCCTGTACCCTGCTGGCCCCTGGACAAGGGCCTCGGGCCTCGGCGCCCCTCACGCAGCCCACAGCCCACCCCAGGGGCCGCCCCCAGGCACATGTGTGAGTCCACAGGTGTCGCTCGCTGCCGCCGATGGCGGGAAAATCTTGGTCACTTCCACTTGCGCTCTGGTGTTTCACGCAGTGTCCAGTGAAAATGAGCTCTCAGCGTGAGCTGTAGGCGCCACAAATGTTTGACGAAATAAGGTCAATTTCCACTCAGGTGATCTCAGTTCCACAGTTCGTTCCCTCATCGCGTCTGCTGGACCCGCCTCTCTGGACAGGCCGCTGTGAGGCTCAGATGGCTCCCAAGGGGGAGTCTGGATGTGGGGCAAAGGGAGAAGGCAGGGTGGGGAGGGGTAGAGGGCCGGAGGCCGGTCCAGGAGAACGGTGCCACTGCTACGGAGAAGAAAGGAGCCGAGGTGTCCAGGTGGGTCCGGCCAGTTTACAGAGCCCTCGAGGCACCTGGTGCCCAGGACAGAGGTCTGGCGGAGCCTTACCAGCGCAGGGGCACCCGCCTTGTATTCTAGGGGAAGGTCCCTTCCCTTCCTGTCCTGGAGCTCAACTCTGAGCACTGTGGACACAGACATGGGGGTGGGCTGAGACCCCCCTCCGACCCCCTACACCTGACCAAGATTATACCTGGTTCAAGATTCTGCAGCCAGAACCCTGTGCTTCTGGGCAAGGCAGCGTAGGGTGGGTAGGCCTTAGCCAGCTGCTGGGGGACTGCCTGTACCCCAAATGAGGCTGGCTACAGAGGTGGCTCTTTGGGGCCCACCAGCCTGCCCTCCCTTCAGCGCAGGTCAGTCTGGGCAGGGAGTGGACATCTTC
>NW_004567135.1:7316342-7320820 GCF_000260355.1 Condylura cristata | reverse complement strand
GGCAGACCTCTCCTGACCCGCCCGCTGCTCCCCTCAGCAGTGTGCTTCGTTGATCTGCCTGTTCTGCTCCCCGCTCTGTCCCTGGTGAATCCTCTCACCCTCCATGTCTCTGGCCTGTACCCCAGTTCTGTATGAACAAGTAAATAAAAATCTTAAAAAAAAAAATCATTTCCTTACAAATACATAAATAAAAATATAAAACTTAAAAAAATAAGTTCATTTCTTGAGTAAGCATTCAGTCTCTAGGGGGTTCCTGGCAGGGGACACACCATTCCCAGAGGAATAAAATGGATGGCTCTGGGTCAAGCAGGAAGTGAGGGAAAAAAGACTTGGGTACAGGGAGAGCCAGGCCGAGCCAGACTGGCCAGAGGGTGGTGAGATTCCTCAACGTGCCGGGTCACTAAGCCCAGTCCCGCGTGACCTCAGCTGGACACACCATTATCATCCATCCCTGGCTGGACACTGCCCTGCTGTCAGCGGCTGGCTGGGCACCTGGGTCCGTGCTCTCCCCAAGTGCTTCCTCACCCCACCGGGCTCCTCAGCCCTCCCTGCTGCCCCCACAGGAGGAGGAAGTATCCCGTCCAGTCCCAGGTCTGCGCAGTTCACCCGGCAGCATGGTGGGTGGCTCCCACCCCCCAACCCTCTCCCGCCCGCCTCCCCCTCAATGGGTGGGGAAACTTGTCCTCCCTACAACTCTGCGTTCAGCAGGGCCAGGGCCTGCGGGCAGTGAACTGGGAGCTCGGAGTGAGCCGGGACACAATCCCCGCCTGGCTAGATAATCCCTGCTAGAAGTGACTACATCATTACACACTCCTAGTGCCCTTAAGTAAAAACCTGCCCTGGGGGAGTGAAACAGGGTAGTGAAACATTGGGGTGGCGGTGGGATGGTCAGGACGGCCTCCGGGAGACCTAAGGGAGAGTGGGTGTTGGCGAGGGGCCGAGGGTTGGAGGCAGAGGGGCGGAGGGTTGTAGCCTTCGCCTGCCAAGGCTCTGGGGGGCCTGGGCTTTCAGCTCTGATGAGGTCCCAGGGGAAGGTCAACGGGGCTGGGAGGAAAAAGAGCGAGGAGAGACCACACTGGGCACTGTGGCAGGAGGAGGATTTGGGAAATCGTGAGATAAGCAGGTGAAGAGAGGTGACCCACTTTACAGACTGCACAGCGCTTGCCTTAGAGTAAAGGCCTGGAAGCGCTCACTAAATGAGCGTCTGGGGGGTGTCAGGTAGCTGTGCTGAGCCTGGTGGCTCCGGCCTCTGGAATACTCCGAGGCTTTAATTCTCACCACCTTCACAGGACCACCTGCAGGGAGCAGAGTGTGGACGGGAGCCCTCGCCCTGAGGTCACTGCTCCAGCCCCTGCCTCTGCCCCCTCGGAGGAGCAGACCCCTGGGGCCCTGCCCTAGGCCTGCTAGCTCCTCACTGCTCACACTTTGGGGCGGCTCCACAGGTCTCCCTGTCCTGCCTGGGGTACCCCGCTCCCACCCGTGCTCCCAGCTAAAAGCGAGTTTATGTTTTATTGGAAATAAAGTTTCAGCTGGCTCTGTCCACACGCCGCAGGCCCTCCACAGCACTGAGGGAGGAGGACACCCAACAAGGTCTGACTTGTCGGTGGGGGGGAGCTCAGGGGCTGCTGGGGAGGCAGACAGGGGAGCCGGACACCAGAAAAGGAGGAAAATGACCTGGAGGGGACCTTTGTGATGTGAAAGGCCCCTGCTGCCCCCTGCCCAGGAAGGTGGAACATTCAGCTGCTCTCTGCCCCCACTTCAAGCCGGGCCCCACCCTGACCGAGTCACGGTCAGCAGCTCTCCGGAGCACCCTTCTCACACACTTGACTCCCAAGGTGGGTGCCCCGGCAGGCTCCCACAGGCCCCACCCTTAGGGAGCCTCTTCTGCAGGCCAGGACGGGCTGTGGACACAGAAAGGCCCCCCCAAGGCCTAGGTGGCCAGCGGGCTACGCTTCCTGTCGGGGCGCAGCCCCCACACACTGGGCGGGAGCCCAGCCCGCCCCCGTCTCTGTCATCCAGCCTCCCCTTGCTGCCAGCGACCTGCGCTGTGTGTGGCCGTCTGGACCACGGCGAGGGCACGGCACAGCCCCCAGCCCAGGGGGCGGCTCAGAGGTTCAGCATCTTCAGGCTCTCGCACCGGTGCGTGGCACGTGAGCACAACGAGGAAACATCTGACTTCCTCACTTGAAATGAAGCCAGAGTCGTAATAAACAGACAGGCAAACAGACTGCTCTACCACTTACTAGCTGGCAACCTGGGCCAAGCTCCTCTGTCCTCCTGCCTCCACCCCCACTTACAGAAATGTTACCAGTAACTAGCATTTACTGAGCGGTTACCATGTCCCAAACACTGTGCTAAGTGCTTTCAGGACACCAGGAGCTGCCGGCCCCATTGTTTTTGTCTTTGAGACTCTGGTGACCAGCTTGAGCTAGGTATGTGGTAGGTGCTTAATAAATGTATCGATAAATTGATTGAAAACATTGTAAAGGAAAGAACAAGACCTGGCAGGTAGCACGCGGCCATGAAAACTGAGTTAGCAATAAAGGCAAGGCCTTGGGCTCCGGCCTCCCCTACCACACCTGAGCCTCATCACTAGGACTCCAGGACTAAGACCCAAAGCAATCAATCCACCTCACACCTTTATCATCACTTTCCACCTCAGCTCTCTGGCCTTGTCCTGTCAGCTCCCAAATCTTTCTGAATTTCATCCTGAGGGGAGACTGATAATTTTGTCCTCCAAGTCCTCTGGCCCTGAGATGCCTGGGGTGCGGTGGGATTGAGGGTGAGGGTGGTTAGAAAAGGCATCATCTTTGGAACTTGTGCAGCACCCAACATGGGCTGCTCCTTAGTGGTGACTGGTGGGACGCCAGGCAGAGCAGGAGGGAGAAGAGGAGCCAAGTAATGGCGCTCTTTCCTTGTAACCCGCAACGACTATGTGTTGGGCAGAAAGGAGATCAGAGGTTAACAGGTCACTCCTTCTGCACTTTCCCATTCTCTCATGCTGGGAGGCAAAAGCATGAGCCATGGGCAGGAAGGATAGCTAGACCATGCAGGTCTAGGGGACAGGGTGTCCTCTGTCATGTCCCTTCTGCAATGCCAGACCCTGAGCTGCTTCTCTCTGACTGCCACCTGGCACCTCCACTCCCACCTGCCTACCTGGCTCTTCTCCTGAGCAGCCTCTGGGGAGATATGTAGAAAGAAGAGTCCTGGCCAGGCCTCCTGACCCAGATTTCCTGACAGGCAACTTGTGTTGAGAAACTGTGTCCAGACAAGCCCAGGATCAGTAGCCACACCTACAAGTCCACAGGGAACCTTAGGTGTAAAACTCTTCTAGCTGGTCAGAGCGCGAGACCCAGCCTCCTGTGAGGATGGTCCTGTCCAAGGGAGATGCTCTGCCCTTCATCCTTACCAGGGTTCATGCTCATCACTGCAGCATGCATGAGGATGCTGGGGAGTGAGACAAATGGTCCCAGGTGCTCTTCCTGACCGGGTCTTTGTGCGTTTGAAGTATTTGCCTCCCACTGCTCACAACAGGACACTTTGTGTGTGGGTGGTGAATTTTCGAGCTGCTCAGTCAATCCCAGGGACGTGGAAAAGGCAGTGATTCAAGCCGAAGTGAGGATTCCACACCTCTCTCTATCTTTTGACAGCAGAACTACCAACGTGAGTAAAAAGTGGCTGAGGTGGAATCCGAAGCTTCTGGAAACTTTTACCTACTTCTGTGAGAAAGGATGCCCTACTCTGTAGTGATATAAACTGCATGTAACTTTGTGGGACCCAGGCAAGGGTTTCGTACTATGTGTTTAAATATTGAAAAGTTATGAGTCAGGATAACAAAGTGTCAAAATGTTAAGTAAAATGTGCTCTACTAGCCTACTTTGATGATAGACTTTCATAACCACAAATTTTTTTTTATAATAACCACAAAGTTTTTAATGCAATTAAAAGCTATATAATTCTGCAAAGCTATTATGGTTATAATATCGCCGAGAGTTAACAAAAACATCAAGAGACAAAGTTTGATTATTATCACACTTGTGTGAACATACTACTGATGGGCTGGCAATGTTTGGCTGAGTAGTAAAGGCATACATAATTCACAAATGATTACGTGCTTAACCAATAAAATGTATTTTTCTTGTTTTTGTCACAAGAAACTTACCAATTACCTGATTAAAATCAAGATTTTCATGTAGCTTGGGTTCTATTGATGATCATGCCAAACTCAATATAACCTTCCTGAAGTCATTCTAATTCTTAGGTTTTTATTAACTTTAATCCGGAGGAATTACTCTCCAAAGACTACAAGTTACCAATACAATTCTCAAAGCAATACTTGACTCAAATCGAAACCACAAATTTCATGTAACATGCACGGACAAAATAACGGGATGGCATATGAGACATTACCACTGCCACAAACATTACAAAATGCACCTGCAATGAGGGAAATTACAAAATGCACTCGTAATAAGGGA
>NW_004567135.1:7304156-7315507 GCF_000260355.1 Condylura cristata | reverse complement strand
ACTTGTATATCAGAATTCCATTATACTAGTCCTAAAATTATTGAGGATTCCAAAGAAGTTCCATTTATGCAAAATTATAACTGTCAATATTTCTCACACTAGAAATTTAAACTAGTAACTTAAAACGTGAGTGGTGATGACATTACGTATCAAACAGGCTTTGCAAAACACTGTATATTAAATGAATTAACATAAAAATGGCAAATGGTGTCTCAGCATTATTGTAGAAACCGTTTTGACCTCATGGACTGTCTGAAAGGCACAGGAATCCTCAGACAACACTGAGAACTCCATTCTAGAACAACATAAAGAATCGATATCGAGCTCCCTACATAATATGTCTCGACCTAACATCAATTTAAGAATTTGTCTTATGGGCCTTCCTGGTGGCCTAGGGTTGTCTCAGTGCTATTACAGCAAGGGCCCTCAGTGGCAGCACAAGACCCTCATGGCCCTGCAGACCTCTCCTGACATGCCCACTGCTCCCCTCAGCAGTGTACTTCAATGTATCGGCCTGTTCTGCTCCCTACTCTGTCTCTGGTGAATCTTCTCACCCCTACTCTGCACCTGTAGCTTGTACCCCAGTTCTTCTATGCAAAAATAAATAAATAAAATCTTTTAGAAAAAGAATGTGTCTTACACTAAACCCTCAGTACTAAAACAGGCAGAAGTATTGCCTAAAACACAGAAAGTAAGCAAGACAACCCGGCAAAGTGGGAAAACAGAACATGACCCAAGTGAAACAAAACAAAACAAAACAAAACAAAACAAAACAAAACTAAAGAAATGGAGATAAGAAAATGACCTGAGGAGGAATACAAAGTAATGGTTAAAAAGATGCTCACAGGGATTAGGAGAAGAATGAAAGAACTAGAAAAATCAAATAACCTCCAAATAGAAGCAACAGAGCTGAGGAATACAAAAATAGCCCTGGAAAATACGACAGCAGGAAAACAACAGACCAGATGGATAAAGCAAAGGGATGAGTAAGCGGGTTGGAAAACAAAACAACTGAACTCACCCAGAGCAGAAAAAATTCAAAACAATTTTTAAAAATAAAGATACTCTAAGATCTCCGACAAACATCAAGAGGAATAATGTTCGGATTAGAGGGGTTTCAGAAGAAGAGAGAGGAGGGGCCAGAAGACCTTATCGCTGAATGACACTGATAACTTCACTCATCCGGGCAAGGAAGCAGATATCCAAGTTCAAGAAGGCCAGAGAGTTCCGACTAAGAGGAGCCCAAAGATACCCATACCAAAACGTATTAGAATTAAAATGGCAAAAATTAAAAATAAAGAGAGAAACTTAAAAGGGGCAAGAGAAAAGCAGTCTATCCCACACCAAGGAAAACCCATGAGGCTATCAGAGACTTTTCAACAGAAAGCCGGTAGGCCAGGAAAGGGTGGCGTGACATACGCCATGTGCTGACAGAAATGAAAAACCCAGCTAAGATTTTTTTCACATTTTTTAATAGTATAATTTATTTACTTATATATTTTTTCCATTCACTTTTGTACAATGTTTGCTTTCTTCTCTCAGGTGTGGTCAGCTAAGAATTTTATATCTGAAAAGACTGTCATTCAAATTTGAAGGTGAGATCAAGAGCTTTCCATACAAACAAAAGCTAAAGGAGTTCACTATACTAAACTGGGAGAAATGCTATGGGATCTCATCCAAAAAAAAAAAAAAACACAGTAAAATTTGTGGACTGACCCCCCTATCCAACAAAATTAAGATTAAAAGATAAGAGTAGAAAAATTAAAGCTTTAATACTAAGTTCAGCAATTACAGAACATAAAGATATGAGACACCAAAAACAGAAAATATGACGGGGGGATAAAAATGTGCTCGGATGTGTTCAAATATAAGTAACTATCAACTCAACACATATCAATACCGACATAAGAACTTATATAACCATAAAGCCATAACCATAAAGCAAAAATCTATGGCAAAAACACAAAAGAACATAAAAGGGATTTTAATTGGTTTTGCTTTGAACCTATAAATTGCTTTACGTGTTTTTTTTTAATTGTGTTTATTCTTCTAATCTATGAACACAAGATAGCTCTCCACTTCTCTCTTATTTTCTCTAACAGAAGATTAAAAAGGAAACTAAACATGCTGCTAAAAAAAAAAAAATCAAGCCTCAAGAGAAGAGGGAAAAAATGAAAAATGAAAAATTACAAATGTAGTGAGAAATCAACTTGTAAATGTCAATGAACGCACACATATCAATGCACGTGTTAATATGGCCATTTTACCTAAACCAACATACAAACTCAAAGTAGTCCCTATCAAAATCCCAAAAGTACTCTTCAAAAAATGTACATGGAAACAAAAGACCTCTAAGAGTTATAACAACCCTGCGAAAAGAGAACACAAAAGGAGGTATCATGCAATCTGGCTTCAAATTATATTACAAAGCAAGGGGACTACCACATAAATCAATGAAATAGTCAAGAGCCCAGAAATTAAACTGCGCTTATATGGACAACCCTATGTGTGTGTCTGCTACTTTATGACAAAGTAGCCAAGAGCAGAAATGGGGAAAGGAAAGTCTCTTCAGCAAATGGTGCTGGGAAGCTGGAAAGCCACATTCAACAAAACGAAACTAGACCTCTATCTTACATATACTAAAACCAATTCAAAGTGGATTAAGGATTTGAATGTATAAATGGAAACTATAAAAATGCATAGAAGAAAACATAGGTGATAAGCTTGTTAACATCAACCAGAGTGATGTTTTGTGGATTTTTCTCCAACAAGAAAAACAAAAGAGACAAATGGGACTACATCGATCTAAAACATTTCTGCACAGTGGAAGAAACCATCATTTAAAACAAGAAGGCAGCCTACTCCATGGGAAGTTTTTTGCAAATCACATGTCAGACGAGGGATTAACATTCAAAATATATAAACAAACTGTATAATTCAACAACAACAAAAACACAACCCAATTGAGAAATGGGCAGAGAATCTTAATAGACATTTCATCAAGGGAGACACACAGATCGTCAACAGACACGTGAGAAGATGTTCTATATCACTTACTATTAGGGAAATGCAAATCAAAACCACAGTGAGATTTTACCTCATACCAGTTAGAATAGTTATTATCAAAAAGTCAATAATAAATGCTGGTGTGGATGTGGAGAAAAAGGAATGCTTATGAAGACACTTTGAAGATGAAAATGAAAAATAGAACTATCATGTGGCCCAGTATTCCCACTTCTGTTATTTGCCCAAAGAATAAGAAAATACTAATATGAAAAAATACATGCATACCTATGTTCACTGCAGAACTATTTACAAAAACCAAGATATGGAAGCAACCTCAGTGTTTGATGATAACGGATGTTGGAGGGAAAAAATGGTGTATACAGAAGCAATGGAATACTACTCAGTCATAAAAAAGTTGAAATCATGTCATTTTGACAACATGAATGTGTTACAGGGTAGCCCAGAGTGAACTTGGGCTGCCTGTCTGTGGGGCCTCACCCGTGCTTAAAATGTCATTTTCTGCAGACACACACAAAAAGGGTAATGGGTTTATTTTTAAAAGGGGGAAAAGAAAAGGAACAACCTAGGGAAAGAGAGAGGGATACAAAGTAACTGGAATACTTTACCAGCTCAGCTAACTTGGAGCTCTATTCACAACTAAAACTACTAGCTCCCAGTCACACGGTCTAAGAGCAGTTGCTCCAGAGGGAGAGAACCATTACCTCTCCAGAGCAACTGTTGGAAAACCCAGCTGTTCTCGTTATTCCCTAAAGTCCCAGAATGCCTGCTTAGCTCCACCCTTAGGTCCTCCCAGTTCTGTCCTTGGTGCTGCTGGGAGTTGTAGTTTTCCGATCACTAAAATAGGGGGTGGAATCCAGAAACTTGGAGTAGGAATGGAGTCTACCAGACTCTGCAAAGTTCTTTTAGGATATCCTTCCCCTTAACAGATGGACCATGAAGGAATTATGCTAAGTGAAATAAGCCAAAAGGACAAAAGCAAATACCATAATTTCACTCACTTGTGAATTATAAAGAAAGGCAAAACGTAAATAACACAAAACCAAAAATAAACCTTTAAACTCTGTCATCAAAATAAGAGAAGGATGGGAGAAGGACTCACTTGGTAGTAATGGTTACTGGACTCTTGGTAGTGAGTATGGTGTGAAATATACAGTTGCTAATATGAGGAACGATACCTGAAACCTATAGTGTCGTAAACTAATGTCACCTTGATAAAATGAGAGGGTTAAAATAGAATTAGTCTTACAAATGCTAATTGAAAAAGACGTGTGCACCCTTACATTCATTGCAGCACTAATCACAACAGCCATGCAATAAGCCAAGAAACAACTCGAATGCCCAATGACAAACGAATGGATAAAGAAGATGTGGTATAAAATGTGCAATAGAATACTACGCAGCCATTAAAAAGATGACAGTTGCCATTTGTGGTCACATGTATGGACTTGGAGGGGATTGTGCTAAGTGAAATAAGTCAGAAGGACAAACACAACACCGATTTCACTCATTTGTAGAATATAAAGGGAAAAGGTGAACAACAACAAAAACAAATCCTTAGACTTTGATAACAAAATGGTGGTATCAGAGGAGAAGGAAGGGGGGCTAAAAGGAAGGAGCCACTTGGTTGGTTGGTGGATGGTGACTGGACACGTAGTGATGGGTGTAGCGTGGTACATGCCAGTGCAGAGGTGAGAGACTATACACCTATATACACCTATATAGTATTGTAAACCTGTTGCCGCAATATAAAAAAATCAGTCTTATAAAACACTCCTCAACTGCCCCAAGAAGTGTGATGAGCGCTGTGCTGACTCCGGACCACATGTAGGCCCTCGAACTGGAGCACAGAGCATGGACAGTTAGTATTTCTGGAGTGAGCAGCAGCTTATTGGGTGTCGCTAAGGTGAGCACACGCTGTGCTGTGCACGCCAAGGCTGCCGTTGCCCTTTGGAATCAGGCAGTTAGGTAATGCGAGTTCTAATTATAACCTGAGACATTCTACAGGGGTGGAGAGGGGAATGGGATTAAACCTGGGGTGGGAAGAGCACACGGGACTATGATGATGGCACACCAGTGAAGTGGTGGTGGGAAGCCCACGGGGATGACAACTGAGATGCAAAAGTGTACAAAGTGAAGGATGATGTAAAAAGTAAATAAAGTAATTTTTTCAAAAAGTAGTGTGTGTTGGGGCCCTCCCTGGTGGCACAGCAGGTTAAAGCACAGCACTGAGAAGCTAAAGCCACTTCCGCATGAGTTCGATTCCCGCCTGCCCTGGAGGTGACCACATGGCGCGGCAGACCTCTCCTGACCCGCCCGCTGCTCCCCTCAGCAGTGTACTTCGTCTATCTGCCTGTTCTGCTTCCCACTCTGTCTCTGGTGAATCCTCTCACCACCCCTCCATCTCTGGCCTGTACTCCAGTTCTGTATGCACAAAATAAATAAAATCTTAAAAAAAAAAAAAAGTAGTGTGAGTTCTAAAGGGCCTTCTGAGGTAGGAGGTCCCCCCACTTCCAAAGTGAGAAATCTGGGTAAATCTGCAGGTCTCAGCTCCATCAACAAAGAGTCAGAGCCCTGGTCACTACAGGGATAACCTGTCTTAAATACTTAAAGCCTAACACAGAAAGCCATCCGCAAACAGCAGCTGTGGGCAGTGACATGTCTTCCTGAGAAGTGCATCCGTAGGCTTGCTGGTCACCGTGGGCACATCACAGAACAGGCTTCCGCCGACCAGACCACACAGGCTGCCACAGCCCAGGCCACGTCTGCCCGAAAAGTGGCGTGACCAGAGGCCGCACTCCCCCGGGAAGCCCGTGCCAGCACAGGACAGTCAGGTGACTGTAAACCATCTCCCGTCTTGGCAAAGGCAAAATCTGCACCTCACATACAACAAGCTCTAGAACTGAGCTCCAAACCAAACACGTAGCAGGTGCTCACCAGAGGTGAGTGAAGGAGTGAGTGAGTGAGTAGGTGAATACGTGGCTGACTCCCCCACTGTACCTTCTGCTCCCTGGTCACCTGGAACTGTTAAGCTTCTTCAGGGACGAAATCTCGAGACTCGCCTTCTTGCACGCCTCCTCCGAACTCTCAGTTCTCCCTATTGTCGAAAACAAAAGGCAAATTGTTTTCAGATTATAAGAAACCTCTAGATCTGTTGATTTTCCCCACAAATAATTAGAAAACAAGCAAAAAGGGGATTTTCTCCTACCATTTTATCTAAATGAGCATTTATTTCTATCATTTAATTAATATATGTTCATCACAGAAAATAATTTTTTTAAAGATTTATTTGTGCATACAGAACTGGGGTACAGGCCAGAGGCTCAGGGGCGGTGAGAGGTTTCACCAGAGACAGAGTGGGGAGCAGAACAGGCAGATCAACGAAGTACACTGCTGAGGGGAGCAGCGGGCTGTTCAGGAGAGGTCTGCTGCGTCATGTGGGTCAGCTCCCTGGCCAGGGGTTGAAGTCGTGCTGCAGTGGCTGTGGTAGTCTCACAGTGCTGCACTTAACCCCTGTGCCACCAGGGTGAGCCCCTGAATGGCTTTTTTATTCTAATTGTAAACACTCGTTTCCATTTAATGTATCTTTTTTTTTTAAGATTTATTTATTTATGCATGCAGAACTGGGGTACAGGCCAGAGGCGAAGGGGCCGTGAGAGACTTCACTAGAGACAGAGTGGGGAGCAGAACAGGCAGATCAACAAAGCATACTGCTGAGGGGAGCAGCGGGGGAGACAGGAGAGGTCTGGCGCCATGTGGGTCACCTCTGGGGCCCAGGATTGAACTCCGACTGAAGCGGCTGCAGGCAGCTTACAGTGCTGCATCCTAACCCATTGTGCCACCAGGGAGGGCCCCATTTACTATATTTTGACCAACTTGCCATGTGACAATCTCCCCACAGCAGGGACCAAAGTCAGACATCTGTAGAGTTTTCATTTTTCTCTACCGTAGAAATGCTTGCATTCCTGTCATTGTGTTAACTTGCTGGTTCAGGAAAAGTCAAAAAAACACAATGTCCAGAGGAATGGTAGCCATCATGGGGACCCAATTCTTCCCAGTCGGATTCTCACACAACCTCCCGACTGGGCCAGCCGACCTCCCTGAGGTCTTCACGGCTCCTGCTCACCAACAAGGGGTGTAGGCTGGCAGCCAGGCATCGGCAGGCCCATCCCAGACCTGGGTTTTCCACCCTTTGGTTTTGTGACTACTGTCGCCATGAATGTTGGCACACAGTTACCGCTTCCAGTTCCTGTTTTTAACTATTTGGGGTGTTGAGTGGATTTGCTGGATCATAAGGTAGTTCTCAGTTTGACTTGTTGAGAAATCACCACCCATTTTGAATATCTAGAGATGCCGCGTTACTTCATACTCCCAGTGGCAATGTGTGAGAGCTCTAATGTCCTCACATCACTGCCAGCCCTTCTGATTGTTTTTGTGTTCCGGTGATCCTAGTGCGTGTGAGGTAGTACTGCAGTGGGATTTCGGCTTGCATTTTCCTAATGACTAATGATATTGAACACCTTTATTGGCCATTTTCTGTGTATTTATACATATCTACCTTAGAGATGTCTTCAGGAAAATCTACTGAAATCAGTTGTTTTACAATGGGTTGTTGTTTGCTTTTGTTATTGAGTTGTAAATATCTTATTAGATATGATTTACAACTATTATGCCTAGCTAACTGGCTTCCCCCACCACCCCACCCCCATTTTTTGGGTGGGGTTCTTTGAAGCACAATTTTTTTTAAGATAAAATTTGACACAAGTCAAATTCATCCATAAAATGTCTCTGGTGTATAGTTGTTCATTATTATTTTTTTCCCCCTGGTCCTTTATGTTCCTGCTGTGAGTGAAACCATCTGGTGTTTTTCTTTTTCTTTCTGGCTTATCTCACTAAGCATGATCCCTTCCAGCTCCACCCATGTTGCTGCAAAAGGCTGCGTTTATCTTTTTGATTGCTGAGTAATATTCCATTGTGTATATGTACCACATCTTTTTAATCCAGTCATCTAATTTTGGGCATTTGGGTTGATTCCATGTCTTTCCTATTATAAATAAAGCAGCAATAAACATGGGGGGAAGCACGAATGTTTTTAATTTTTATAACATCTGATGTATTATTGGGGAGGCAGGGGCTACCTGTGCTTTAAGACCTCACATCTAAGAAGCATCACCTCATCCAAGATGTAAGTCTCACCACTGTTTTCCTGTGAGTTTTCTAGTTTTACCTCTTGCATTTGGGTCTTTGATCAATTTGACTTAATTTTAGTACAGGGGTCCAAATTACTTCTTGTGCATGTAGCTATCCAGTTGCCCCAGCATCATATGTTGAAAGAGTATTTCCTCATTGAATTTGTTGGACACTTTTGCTGAAAATGAATTGTCTATAAATACATAGGTTTATTTCTGACTGTCAAGCCTCTTCCCCTGATCTGTTATAGCCACTGATGTCAGCACCATAAGTCTTGACGCCTGGTAAAGGGCCACAGCACTTTGTTGTACATTTAAATCAGAAAGTGTGACTCCTCCAATTTTGTTATTTTTTCCAGGATTATTTTGGCCATTTTGAGGAATGCATTACTTTCATAGGAGGAAAACCTATGTTACTATTAACAAAATCCTGCATATTTAATGCATTCTAACCCCGAAGCTGCTTCCTCTGGGAACTTATATGCCATCCAGAATCTGTCTTCTTCATTACATGTCTCTTATGAGCTTCTCTCTGAGGCTGCAGGGAGAACCGATTTCACTGGAAGATGAGTTTGTTGAGGGCAGGAGTCCTGTCTTATTTCCTTGAAGCTATTTCGCACAGCCCCTGGCCTAGAGCCTAGGACTAGGGCTGAATATATGCTAAGTGAATACATGAGCGAGTGGATCCCTGATGCGTGCTGAGTCACTCATATAGTTCATATTCTGATCAGAACCTGGACAAACAACCTAACAAAGCAGAGCTTAGGAAACACATTCATTATACTCATGGTTACACCTCTATTGACAAGTGGAGTCATGTGTTGTTTCACCTAAGGTTTCCTGAGTTTATTATAGTTATTATAATGCTTGTCAATAAGAGAAAAATGTGCTAAATGACTGTGGAAATTAAGTGTGAATTGCATATGCTGGCATTCCACAGCTGGGGCCTGGTTTCAATCAATACTGTAACTCATGACAGGTCTTATCAAAGCATCAGAACTTGCCTAAACTAGAAGATTAGCCCTTGAATTCGCACTTCAAGCTGGGCTCTTACTTAATCTGCTAATGATTTCCTTTGTTTAGAAGGATTAGCCCTAATCAATTCTAGCACCTGCTCCCAGACCTATCCTCACAGACTTGTCTCTAACAATCCTTGGAGAGCTGGAGTTCAAGTTCCTGCCCCAGAGGAGCACAGGGCCCAGGGGTGTGGAGCCAGACACCCTCTCCTGAGTCAGGGACCAGGCAGCGGGCCCAGCGCGGGAGATGGGGCATAGCTCTGCCTGGAGGGAGGCAGGGAGAGCACGTCAGACTTTGGAATTGAGCCTGGAAATCCGCCTGGAATTTGCCAGGTGGACACAGGACTGGAGGATTTGCACAGGATGAACAAGGTGTTTTCCGAGCAGATGGAACAGTGCAGGATGGTACGGCCACAGCACACCCTGTGCCCACACTCAAACATTCAGATGCATCCTCCTCCCAGAACTGGGCCAGCCGGAGCTGTGGAGATGGTGCATGTGTCACACAGGTCCAGATCCCACCAGGTGTGGGCTCCAGTGTCCTGCCTCATTCGAGAGGGCACTTCCTGCTGCCCCTGCTCCCTCCCTGTGGGACAGGCCCCTCTGCGGCCAGGCTGGGCATTCCCCTCAGGTCCTAGGCTCACTGCCACCGTGACACTCATCCCAGAAGAGGGCGTGAGCTGGGCCAGATGTTACTGTCCTCATGAAGCTCAGGTGTTGCAAGATGCAGAATTTTGACCTGTCCTGCTGGTGCCTTTCACTGACCATTCAAGCAATGGGGCAGGGAGAGTCTCCACAGCCTAAGGACCAGGGACCTGACCAGGGTAGGTGGGGGGTAGGGTGTAGCTTTGTCTAGTATTTTTTTTTAGTATTTATTTATGCATGCAAGAGCTGGATACAGGCCAGAGGTCTTGGGGGTGAGAGGATTCACCAGAGAAAGAATGGGGAGCAGAACAGACAGATCGACTGAAATGCACTGCCGAGGGGACCTGGGGGTGACAGGAGAGGTCTGCCGGGCCATATGGGTCAGCTCCCTGGCCAGGGCTCCAACTCCTGCTGCAGCAGCTACAGACAGCTTCCTACTGCTGAGACTTAACCTCTTATGCCACCACAGAGGCCCTGTCCAGTATTTAAAGCATTGCCCAACAACAATCCTAATGCGCTTTATTCCATCGATCAACAATAAGTGTGTATTGATCCACTGCTTTATAATTTTAAACAAACATCCATTGAGACTCACATGCCCTTCATATTCAGCCTTATGCGTTTGTACCAAATGAACACACCTCTGTAAAAAGAACCCAGACCAAGAGACAGAACACGACTGCACCCCAGAATTCCTCTCCTTCCCATTCCAGTCACCCACTCCCCAGCATAGCCTCTGCCCTGGCTTCTGACAGCATCAGTGAGTTCGTGTGGTTTTGTAGTTTATGCAGATGGAGTCAGATTCTGGACTCCTGCTGGTGTTTACTCTTGGACAAACAGACTGAGCAAAGACGTGTTTGAGACTGACTCTGTGAGAACTGGGGTCCCGCACGTGTAAAATGGGGTAGGGAGGCACTTGTTTGGTTTCTCTGCTGTCCCTGCGGCCAGGGCAGAGAGGGGGTGGCTCAGTGGATAGTGCCCTGGTCTAGAAGTCAGGGGCTCGTGTACAAATGTGGTATCCATCCACAGCTGGCTGCGCAACCTGCAAAGTCTCTTTCCCTCTCTGGGCCTCCGCTGCAGCCTCTGTGTGGCTGGAGTGGACAGCAGCTTCCCACCTTTTCGAAGAGACCATCTGCCACGGTCCTCACTCCTACCATGTCCATGGACTTGGTGGTTTGAAAAACATTGCCAACTGGGCCCTCCCTGGTGGAGCAACAGGTTGAAGCGCAGCACTAGGAAGCTAGTGTCAGCTGCTTCAGCACGAGTTCCATCCCCGGCCAGGGAGCTGACCCGCATGGCCCAGCAGACCTCTCCAGACCCCCTCCGCTGCTCCCCTCAGCAGTGTATTTCAGTCCATCTGCCCGTTCTGCTCCCCACTCTGACTCTGGCGAATCCTCTCACCGCCCCTGCACCTCTGGCCTGTACCCCAGTTCTGTATGAATAAATCTTAAGAAAAAGAAAAATGTTGCCAGCTGAG
>NW_004567135.1:7300845-7304056 GCF_000260355.1 Condylura cristata | reverse complement strand
GTCTCTTTCCCTCTCTGGGCCTCCGCTGCAGCCTCTGTGTGGCTGGAGTGGACAGCAGCTTCCCACCTTTTCGAAGAGACCATCTGCCACGGTCCCCACTCCTACCATGTCCATGGACTTGGTGGTTTGAAAAACATTGCCAACTGGGCCCTCCCTGGTGGAGCAACGGGTTGAAGCGCAGCACTACGAAGCTAGTGGCAGCTGCTTCAGCACGAGTTCCATCCCCGGCCAGGGGGTGACCCGCATGGCCCAGCAGACCTCTCCAGACCCCCCCGCTGCTCCCCTCAGCAGTGTATTTCAGTCCATCTGCCCGTTCTGCTCCCCACTCTGACTCTGGCGAATCCTCTCACCACCCCTGCACCTATGGCCTGTACCCCAGTTCTGTATGAATAAATCTTAAGAAAAAGAAAAATGTTGCCAGCTGAGCAGTCTGCATGTAAGGACTGAGTAATTTGTTTCCCCATTTCTTGTGAATAGGGAATGTACACAGCAGACTCACATCTGCTACAGACAGAAGGCAGCACTCACCACCCCCAACAGGATTCCAGAAAAAAGCAGGGGCTCCTCATGGCCGAGCTGCTGGACTGCAGCCTCCTATCAGGGAAACGGTCAGAGTTTGGTGCCCCTGTGCCGACAGGGAATGCTCCAGAAGACCCGACGCAGCCTGAGAGCCGCCACGGACCCCGGAACCACCAAGGAGACAGGCGATCGCTGCTGCCCTTCCAGCTCTGACAAACTGGCCACACAGAGGCTGTCTGGCCCCTCCACCTGACCTCAACCTTTAACCTTCAAGTCCTTTAGCCAGCAGGGTCCAGCAGGGCCCCGCTGGGTGAGTCCTGGCGGCCCAGGGTTGTGTCACATTGCAGCGGGGTGGGCTGTCTTTGAACACTTGCCGGGACTTGGATTCCTGGAGGCCTCGAGCATGGCCCTTCTGAGCACCAGGCAGCTCTGGCCGCGGCAGCCTCTCTCTTTGGAATGTGGCTGCCGCGTCCCCATCCTCTAACCCTGCCTGCCCAGAACCAGGGCTCTGGGGCCCCCTCCCTTCTGAGCACCTCAAGAGCTCTGCTTTCCACCGCAGCCCCATTCCTGTACATGACCAAGGGTGGATGAAGTCTGCATGCAGCTAGGAATTGTGCTCATGGGTGGGGAGCAGAAGCACACCCACATAAATCAGAATCCTCTCTTTCTAGGTGAGCCCATTTCTCAGAGAAATCGTGGCACCCTCAGACTCCTCGGGACACTTCCCTGCTGCCCCATTATCTGAGGCATAATCCCAAGCCTGCCTCTCCAGCCCACCCCGAGTCCCAGGCCCCACTGGGGTCACTGGCACTGCCCTGGCTGTTCCGCCTGCTGGCAGCCGTGCACGCCAGCTGCCTCCTGTAAAGCTGGCTCCCTGCCCAGCAGCTACTCTTCCTTCAGGACCTTCCCTGATGACCCAGGACTGCCCCTCTTGGGCCCTCCCAGAGTGGCGAACTTCCCTCATCACAGAGCTTTCACCGGGTTGCGATGCTCACCCCCTACGGAAGGAACCAGAATGGGTCTCAGGCCTCTAGCATCTGGGCCACGGAGAATGCCCAGTAAAACGTGTTGAATGAATGGACTGGTTGGCTGGACGGCTGGACGAATAGCAGTGATCGGGTCAGCCCAGAGGAGCAGCTCCCAGCCAGCCCCTCCCTGCCACCCCACCCGCTCCGCCCAAGTTGGGCTACTGGCCCATCCCCTGGCTCCATCCCTCTCTGCTTCTGCTTCCCTCACTGTCCTGCCCAGCCCAGAGTCTCCCCAGGCCTGCTCCCCAGCTCTAGCTCCTTGCCACCCCAACCCCTTGCAGCCCAGCACCCCGGGCTGGCGGAGATGCCGCCCTCTGCCTCCTGCCCCAGAGAGATCAGCCAGCCGTGGACAGACCCGGCCTCTGGCGTCCAGCAGACCTGCCCGCCTGCCTGCCCGGGTCCCCACCGTGGCCTTTCCAACCCTGTCCAGGGCCCTCCTGCCTCGCCTTTCTAGCCTCTGAGCAAATGACCTCCCCTCGTTCATAAAAAGTGCAGCACCCTAAGATGAAAATCCCCTTGAGTTTCTGCCACCCCACTTTGATGCCCCACAATCAAACACACCCTGCCTCTCTTCCTCCCTCTGAAACATGGCCTCTCGCCTCGCCTGAAGGACCGGGGTGTGCTTGTTGGCAGCTCCTCCCCTCCGTGACATGGACACCAGCCTCCTCGTCCCTCTCTCCAGCTCTCCATTCTTCCCCTGCTCTTGCCACAATCTCTGAAACCCCTCTGCCCCCACCCTGTCGTCCCCTGCCACTCGCTCCTGCCCACAGCTCTGGCTCCTAAAACTCCCCCAGAACCTTCTCTTACCCAAGCCAGAAGCACCACAGACCGTCAGGACCATTGCTCTCCTCACTGCCCTCCCAGCCTGGCCCCCCAGGGCCCCCTGTTGTAACTGGAGCCGGGCCTACCCCGTGGGAGCCCCTCTGTGCCTCTCCCCCCCACCCCAGATGCCTGCTGAGTCCCCCCAGGCCTCCTCTGCAGGGTCCCCAGACTCCATCCTGGAGTTTCCGCGACGTGCAGGACCCTCAGCCGGCACATTCCGAGCGTGTTACTCATTCACATATTTGTTCCACAAGAATTTCTTGGAGAACCTACTCCTGGCGGTACTGACTTGCTCATGTCCACAGGTCCAGCTCGCACAGCTGCCGTGCTTGGCGCTTGGCTTGTCTCAACAATGACCTGGATTTCACCCTTCGACTTTGTTTCACCTCCTAAACTGCCTGGGAGTGCGCCCTTCCTCCTCTTGTCTCTGCCTGCATCTCAGTGGCAATTAGAGAGAGGAATCCCGCTGGTTCTGAGGCCCTGTCACAGCGCAGGGATGGGGGGGGGTCCATGAGATGGGGCCAGTGGGGGCAGTGACGGGAAGCCTCCCCTTAGCGACCTACATTCGTTTATCTTCTCCAGAAATATTTGTTGAGCAGCTACAATGTGCCAGGTGCTGAGGGAGGCCCGAGAGGTATGTCAGGGAGCAAAGACACAGGTGGCTGCTCCTGTCCAGGAGCTGGCAGCTTGGTGGGCAGACAGTCATCATTTAATGCCCTAAGCGGTAGTGAGATAAGCCAGAGAGAAAAGGAAAAATGCCCAACGGTTTCACTCATAGCAGGAGTATAACGGACGAGGCGAGAAAATAACAATAATAATGAACAACCATATACCAGAGACAT
>NW_004567135.1:7294041-7300240 GCF_000260355.1 Condylura cristata | reverse complement strand
CCGGGTGTGGGGTAACCCCACCGACTAGTGTGAGCCCCAAAAGGGCCCCTTTTATTCATCCCAGTACCCATTAAATGCTCCCCTGGCTCCTCCCCCCACCTCTGCTTCTCCCCTCGCCCCTCACCTGCGCCCCTCCTCACCTGCGCTCTGTCTCTCCAGCGCTGCCCATTCTGACTCTTCACTTCCATGGAGTCACACAATCCAGGCCTTGCCTGGTCTGGCTTCCTCTTCCCTCCGTGAAGCTTGAGCCTGCAGCTGAATCGGTCCCAGGGACTCTTCCGGGTGTACCCTAGGAGCAGAATCATGGGGTCTGTGGTAACTTTCACTTTTGGGGGCAGGGCACCCAGTTTTCATTGCACTAGTTGGATTTTACCTCAATTCAAGCTTTAATGTGAAAGAAGGGGTAAGAAGGGATGAAGGTGACATTGAGGACAGACACTGTTATTTCCAATACTTGCCATTTCCTTTTCTATCCCTTCCCCTTTGGTATTGAAGCAGAGGACAGGCTGAGAAACCCCCCAAGAAATCATCCCACACTGTCAGGCCCCGCTAGGTGGCATCCTGGTCAGAGCTGTTCCCTGCTGTCTGTCAAAAGCCTAGAACAATGCTTGGCTCCAGACACAATAATTATTTGTTGCATGAATAAATAAGCTCAATGAACTGCTTCCAGTGCCCTAAAATCTCAAGAAAACAGACATTCATCAGCTAGAACCAAAGTGAATGACTCAAAACTGTAGACAGAGTGGGTGATGCTATGAGGCGAAGAATTTCCCAGAACCGCCCAGCCCTCAGCCTTGGGGGAGCCACCACAGATCTGTTTTAAACTTTTTCCGTCTGCAGATGCTTTCCTATTTGTTGTCCGGGAGCTCGGAGAGCCTGGGCCACTCTGGACCCCACCGCCAGGCAGCCCAAGACATAGACTGAGTCCACCCCAGGCCGCTGGGCGTTCTGTCCTGGGACCCTTAGTGATGACAGCAGCCCTTCGCCTGTGGCCAGCAATCAGCCCTGTGCAGACCCGGGGTGTATCAGCCTGAGGGATCCCCAAGAGCTTGGAGTTCTCCCTTCCCCCCTCCACACAACCCCCCCCCCCCAGGCAGGAGGGAGGACAGAGGAGGGCAGGGCCGCAGCAGACCGTGCAAATTGGAGGCTGATATTAAATTGCAGCAAAATGAGCAGAGGATTAGATGCCCCACCTGGACCCACCCCCACCCCCCGAGAATACCAAGGCGTGTGCTGACGCTCGTGAGAAGCTGGCAGACCCAGCCCCAGGCGGCTTGAGGCCAGATAAGCAGGGGTCATGAGGCAGGAAATCACCGCTTCGGCTGAGGCCACCCTCTCCTGGAGCGCCTATGGCCTGGGCACCTGCATGTACAGATGGGCTGGGAGACAGAGCTGGTGGGGGTCAGAGCCTGCTTGTGACATTTTAGGACCTGCTTTCAGGGAGTGCAGAGAAGAAGGGGAAAGGAACACGCCCACACACCCAGGGTTCCAGGTGAGTAAGTCAGGGAAGACTTCCTGGAAGAAGGTAAAGGGTGTAGACCTGGGTTGAGATCCAGAAAGATCTGTGTGTAAATTGTGGCTTAGCTGCTTCCTAGCTGTTTGACGTTGCACAAACAATTCTACAAACTTTTTTTTTTTTTTGAGCGTCTGTTCCACGCCAATCATGTTAAGTGCTGGGACTACAAAGGAGAATTCGACATAGTTGCTGCGCTTAGAGCTTCAAAAAATCATCGCGTCACGGAGGTGAAACAGAGTACCATGAGGGGGCAGGGGAGGCCACGGTCGGCTTAATGCCCTTGAGCCTCCCTGCTCCTGAATCCACATGGGCTGTTCCCCACTTCACCACCTACTTGAGATGATTATTGGAGAGGAACCTAGTTCAGGCTTTGTACAGTGGGAGGGCAGGTACCTGGACGGCAGAAGCTGAGGTCTGGGGTGTGGGAGACGGACACCATGGCCTCATGGGAGGGCGAAGGGGCCCTGTCCAGAATCCGAAGTCTCGGTCAGCCAGTCGCTGGAGCGTAGGGCTGCTGGAGACAGCCACAGGGAACCTGGGTGGCTCAACTGCAGCTCCCCGGTGGAGACCCAAACAGGTTTGGGTGACCTTTGCCTGCAAGGTCACTGGGCCCGCCCACAGCCCTCTAGCTACCATCACCCCTCTCCCATAATGACCCTGGCCCAGCCTGGCCTCCAGAGGCCTCTCCTTGTAGGGTGGAGTCACCTGCTATTTTGAATCAAATACTTTCCCCTCTGCCCTCCAGCCCTGAGAGGAAGAAGCCCTCCGGAGTGGCAGAAGACAAGGGGGCTGCGTGCTAACCCAGGTGCCAATGGATCTAGGAAAGGGGAAGGCTCCTGCTTCGCGGGCCTCGGGCCTCCAGCACACCAGGGGTAGTACCTGGGAGCTTGAAGAGCTAGTCCGGCTAGGAGCAGTATGCCCTCCTGCAGCTGCTCTCTCCCGTTGGCACCCACAGTGGCTCCCAGATGCCCTCCTGCACCGAGGCTTGTTAACCTGCAGCCTGGGCTTCTTCACGCTGAACCGAGAATTTGCTGAGTCCCCGCCTGGAGTGGCTGCTTGGATTCTGCTGCTTGCTGGAGCGGAAAGCCCCTGCGGTGAGCTGCCTGCCCACGGGTAGCTGTGCCTGCCCAGACCCCCTTCCCAGACAATAAAGTCTGTGACAGATGGGGTGACAAGCTTCCGCATACAATCGGTATAAACCTTACCACTCCTGCTGCTGAGGGCTGAGACTAGCCCCCTGAGCCGCCAGGTGACAAATAAATCTTTCTCCACCTCTCTGAGTGCCACCTGTTTCTACAGGAAATTGCCGTAACCATGTTGCAGAACTCTGTGGGACCAACTCCTCCCGCCCTACCCTGCACCCAAGTTCCAGCCACAGCGTCTCTGATTTTTGCTTCTGTTGACAGAACCCAACACAAGGCAGGATGTTTAGAAAGGAAACGTGTTCCCAGCCCCTCACTCACACCTAATACTTTTCAAAGGAGGCCAAACTTGTTCCTGACCCACCAGAGCACAAATGCACACTTCCTCTGCCCAAGGTCTGAGGCTCAACTCTCTCCTGAGTCAGGCCCCTGAGGAGTTCCATGTGGCTGTAGATAAGAGGCTGCAGGGCATGGTAGAGGTGGGCTCAAGAGGGAAAGAAAGAGCAGGCTGGTTTGCTCCTTTAGTCACTTGACAAACATTTACTGAGTGCCAGGCGCTGTAGCAGATGCTGGGGGAGCCATCGTGAGCGAATTCAGATGGGGCTCCTACCTGCCGGGAGGCCACCATCCAGAGGACAGTGACCAGCCTCCCAGTGACACCAGGAGCAGAGCACATCGCGGGGTGACGGTCCGGGAGGACGCTGTGCGATATTGGGGCTAACGGAAGCCTTCGCCAAAGAGAACTGTGGGGTTTTTTTGTTTTTGTTTTTACCAGAATTGAAAGCTGTTTTTCAAGCTATGAGGGACCCAGGACCAGCTTCTTGGATCGATACAGTGCTATGACCTGGATGACTTTTTTAGTGGAACAGAGTAAGGTTTCCTAAAATACCACATTTAGGAAGGACTGTTCTGGGACAGGTTAGTTTCAGTTCTTTCTCTACCTATCTAGACAATATTTATAGGCTCAGAGAGTACATGTATTTCTTCCTGCAGGTCTCCATCACAAATACTCAGAAGTCATGCATCTGGAGTTTGCGGAAGAGCTGGCCATGAGGAAATGGGCTTGACGGGCGCCCCGGGCACAGAAGCTGCTTCGGGACCCAAGGATGAGGGGAGGCGGGACTGGACGAGTGGGCCCGGCTGACAGAGTGCTGCAGGGAACCATGGGGATTAGCCCAGAGCACATCCTCTCCTGGCCCCGCCAGGGGCCCAGGGGCGAGGCTGCAGGAAGCTGCCTTCTGTCTCCCCAGGATCCTGGACCTGAGACTTCCTGCCTCCACCTGGGCCTCTGGCCTCCAGGTGAGGTCTGGAGGAGGAAGTCAGTCAATCATGGAAGGAAAGCCTGAATTTCTGGATCACGTAGACATGTATGCACAGCTCATCTCACACTTACCATGTGACCTTGGGCAACTTTTATAACCTCCATCATTATAAAGTGCCTCAGTTTCCCCCCAGGCAGCATGGGGGTGGGGGGCCGGGAGGCTGGCTGTCTTCCCAGTACCCAATGAATCTTTGCTCCCTCCCATAGCTGTTGCCCGTCCTCTGCCCACTGCTCTCTGCCACTTGGTCCTGTGTGACACCACCCCTATGTGCCCACAGCCTCCAGGCTCAGGTGCGCCCACTCACACGCGCCCACACCATGCCCCAGGCGTCCACCTCCAGTGGGCCTCCCCAGCCTCAGCCCCAGGCACCTCCTGCATTCCAGGCGGCCTGCGGTCTCCACAGAGGCCAGCAGCACAAAAGCCCGGGCAGCTTCATTTACCCTGTGCTGGGCTAATCAAATTCACCCCCAAAGTCCCTAGTGAGGATTTAGTTTGGAACCCAAATTCCTCAGGTTTAACAAATAAAAATACAGCACACGTGGTAAAGCTGGAGTGTAAGAGAAACAGAATAATTCTTCTGTATGTCTTAGAAATAGCTCTTGGGATAAACTTATACTAAAAATGACTGTTATTTATCTGAAATGCAAATCTACCGGTATCCTGTGTCTTATCTGGAACCCCACACAGGTCAACAGCTGGCTCCCTCCCATGCCCACACGAGCCCCAACCCTGCCTCAGCCTGAGATTCCCCAGGCCCTGAGAACCCCAACCCTGCCTCGGCCTGGGACTCCCCAGGCCCTGAGAACCCCAACCCTGCCTCAGCCTGAGATTCCCCAGGCCCTGAGAACCCCAACCCTGCCTCAGCCTGAGATTCCCCAGGCCCTGAGAACCCCAACCCTGCCTCGGCCTGGGACTCCCCAGGCCCCAACGCAGTCTCCTGTCTCCCTCCAGCTGCTGCCAGAGGCCGCTCTCTTCACTCTGCTGCACTGGGCTCTGCCCTGTCCCTGTCCTCATTCCCCAAAGCTGCAGCTTCACAGACCCTGCTGCCTGACCCACTTTCCCTGGGGAGAAGGGGGTGCTATTTTCAGGCCAGCTGAGAGCAGGAAACACACCTCAGTCAACTGTCAGACCCAATGCCAACGCTGGCTTTTCAGAGACCTCGGCCCCCCTTCAAGCCACTAGCGAGTGACACCCAACTCCCTGTTTCTTTACTGCTCAACCTGAGTTAGCATTCTTTTCTCACTTCATTGCCAGCTCGGTTATTCACAATCACAAAGTTCTCTGGAATCCAGACTTCTGGGGTTCTAAATCTGACTCCCCATTAACTCGCTATGTGACCTCAAGAAAGTTACTTAACTTCTCTCTGCCTCATTCTCCTTGTTTCTGAAAAGTGGGATGCTATTTAGTCCACAGGATTACTGTAAGGATTAAGAGTAAGTACGTACAGGAATGTCGAGAGCCGTGCATGACAGATTACTAAATACATGTTTAAATTAGAGCGGCTATATTTCATCAGGTGAGGGTGTACCCCTTTTTGGTGTCTGCTACAACTGTGGGAGCGATTGTCACTACCTGTGCTCACTTCAACTTCATCAGGTGAATTCCAGGTTCTCCTTCTTACATCTCTTTTGTTCCATTGCTATTTAAAATGTCTTTCAAAAGGCTACAGTGTGGTTTAGTGGTTAAACAAAGCTATTGTGTGTACAGAAAGTTGTGGAAACAGACGAGCCCTGACAGAATTTGATATTTATGAAGCAAATAGTTGCCATTCAAGAGTGACCACAATTCTACATTTTCCTGCAAAACAACAGCTAAGTATTTTAAGAAAGGAAGAACCCAACAAGTAGGTGAAATTGTTAGATCTGATTACTGAGAAAAGGCCAAAGAACTACCTCACCACAGGGGTACAACGAAACACCTGGAATAAAGCTTACCTGGAATAAAGGCTTGGAATGCATTCTGGAAACAGCGCTAGCTCACCTGTGGTCTAGGAATGGTGCCTACCTGCATTTCTGAGGATGATCCTGCATAGAACAACTGCAGACTCTGACCCAGGGATTCAGTAAAGTTGGATCCCAATGTAAACACATGTTAGGACTATTTTAGCCCATCTGCTTTGTCTATAATTTCCTTTTTTTTTTTTTAAAGATTTATTTATTTGTGCATACAGAACTGGGGTACAGGCCAGAGGCTCAGGGGCGGTGAGAGGCTTCACCAGA
>NW_004567135.1:7283062-7290926 GCF_000260355.1 Condylura cristata | reverse complement strand
CAAAAACTAACAGTAGAAATGATTACGTATGTCTCAATAATCATATTAAATATAAATAGCCTGAATTCACATGTCAAAAGGAATAGCGTAATTAAGTGGATTCCAAAACAAAGTCCAAACTTCTGTTGTTATCCATCTTACCAACAAAGATAGGCAGAGATTTAGGCTGGAAGACAGTTACACAAGCAAATAGTAACACCATACTTATTATCTGATAAAAATCAATTTCCAAAGATAAAAAGAGATAAATGTATTAAGAGATGGAGATGAATATCACGTTATTACTATTCATTGTCATGACAGGAATTTTGCTCCACTTTGCTGTGGGAACACGATGAGGGACACAGCAGTCGTGGAGCAGGTGTGTAAGGCAAGCCTCTGCTACTTGAGCAGAAGTCCTTGAGCCATTTGTCGAAAGTACACAAGCTAGCAGAAGCTAATCATGCAACAATGGTATGAGGAATAAAGTCCAGAGGAATGAAGGCCAAAATTTTACAAGGGTCTGGGGAGGGATATCGTGACCATACGTTGAGACATTTGCAAAGTATTTAATGTTATCACAGGCAGAGTTATCCTGAGACCACCATGGGGATAGCCACGTAATCAGATAAGCAGCAGCCTAGGTGTCCCTGGGTCTGCTGGTGATGCGAGCTGTACTCCATAGGCAGTCAGTGAATTCTCTGCTGTGATTTGTAGATAGCAAATAGGTCACAGGTGCCCATGAGTGGCCAGCTAGTAGCCCAGCTCATAGGAACCCACAATTAATAATAATAAATAAGCAAAACATATATTTATTATAAATTATAAAATAAACATATTTTATATGTTTATTATTAAAAAAATAAACAAGAAAAAATAAACACTCACAAATATATATGCACCATATGATGGAGCACTGAGATACATAAGACAATTGAAAATAGAACTAAAGGGAGAGATTGACACTAACAGAGTCATACCAGAGGACTTCAATACCCCAGTTATTCCAAGTGGAAAAATAAATGACATCAAGAATAAATAAGGAAACAATAGTCTTAAATGAGAAGCTATAATAAATAGGTCTACCAGACATCTACAGAACACTCCATCCAAAAAACTATGTATACCTTTTTTTTTTTTTTCAAGTGCATACAGAATATTTTTAAGAAAAGACTGTATGTTGGAATATGTCAATTGTCAGTAAAACTACAAAGGTCAAAATTATACCTAGTATTCCTCTGACCAAAATGTCATAAATTAGAAATCAACTATGGGGGAGGGAGGAATTATGTATTCATGTAAACAAAACGCTGCTTTTTCGCTGTTGGATAAAAGAAGAAATCAAAACAGAAAACTTTAAAAACCTTACGATGAACAAACATGATGATGCAAGCGACCTCTGTATGGGCTACAGTAAAAGCAGCCTGAAGAGTGATGATGCAATGCAGCCTCTACAGCATCAGCTCAATCCCCAGGCAGGGGCCCACCCACACGATGCAGGAGCCCTCCCCGTCTGTCTGCAGCTCCCCTCGGCAGTATACCTTGTCAATCTGCCTATTCTGCTCTCCCCTATGTCTCTGGTGAATCCTCTCACCCCCCACACCTCTGGCCTGTACCCCAGCTCTATATGCATAAATAAATCAATCTTTAAAAAAAAAGGGGGGGTGAGATAAGTACAATACAGACCCACTTTAGGAAGCAAGAAGAATCCCAAATAAACAGCCTAATATTACACCTAGAGCAACTTAAATAAGAGGAATAAATGAAACCCAAAGTTAGTAGAAAGAAGGAAATATTAAGAGTAAAGGCAGAGGTAAGTGAAATAGAGATCAAAAAGACTATACAAGAAATCAGTGAAACTAAGATTTGTTTCTTTGAGAAGATAAAGTAGGTAAATCTTTTGCTAGGTTTTTAAAAAATAGAAGACAAACACAATCACAAATGAAAGAGACAAAATCATCACAGATGACACAGAAATATAAAGAACCATAAGAGATGACAATAAACATCTACATGCCAATAAATTTGATAACCTTTCTATATCAATAGGGTCTACTGAGACTAGGAGACAGATGAGCTGAACAAACCATTCATAAGCATGAACAGAACTTGAAAATCTTCCAAACAACAAAAGCTAGACAGCTTTACAAACGAATTTTATCAAACCTTTAAAGAACGAATGCCCGTCTTGCTCCAATTGTTTTTAAAAATACAAGGTGAGGCCCTCCCTGGTGGCGCAACAGGTTAGGATGCAGCATTGCAAGCTGGCCACAGCCGCTTCAGTGCGAGTTCCATCCCCGCCCCAGAGGTGACCCACGTGGTACGGCAGACCTCTCCTGACCCGCCCACTGCTCCCCTCAGCAGTGGACTTCATCAGTCTGCCTGTTCTGCTCCCTACTCTGTCTCTGATGAATCCTCTCCCCACTCCTGCATCTCTGGCTTGTACCCCAGTTCTGTATGCATAAATCAATAACTTTTTTTTAAAAACACAAGGTGAGGGAATGCTCCCTGATACGTAGGAGCCAGTGGACAGCACCTACTAGGCCTACTGGACAGGGGTCCAAGCAAGGCAGAGTCTCCCCCTGACCCCACTCTGAAACTGGCCCTACTTTGCATCCCCAGGAGTGTGAGCAAGGCTGGAAGGCTTAGGGAAGAGTAGGGCAGGTTGGCCCAGGGATTCCTGGAGATAACTGTTTCTCAGGCCCAAATGTGTCCCAGGCCCTCATGGCCAAAGTTGTGTTGATGGCAGCAGGTGGCACTGCCAGATGCTGGGCTGAGCTGGAGTGGCAATGAGTCTGGAGAGTCACTGACCAAGTACTGCAGCCCCGAGTCCACACAGCCCACTGCCTCGCAGAAATGTCCCTCCCGTGGCCTGCGTGACCGTGAGCTACAAGAGACATGTCTTCCGGGACCCTGACATGTACGTTTGACTCCTGTTCTCCTACCACCCACAGTAGGTGATCTTAATTGAGAGCTTGCAGTAGTACTTTCCACACACTATTTTATTGAAGACAAACCCCAATCCCAGGAGGTGGGTTCTTTATCCCCTTTATACAGAGACAGAAGGTTAAGCCCAGAGGTGGACTAGGGTGAAGCTGGAATGGAAGCCCTTCCTCCGTCGACCCCCAGTTTGACTCCACCACCCAGGGCCAGGGTCCCTGGGACAATGAGCCCACCCCCTACCTCCCGGTATGTTTGACTGGGGTTCCAGGAGGAAGTGAAGTTTTATATCTTACGGGTAACTAACTGCAAGAAAGCAAGCACAGAAGAGACAAAAACCTTACTCCTTGGAAGGCTCATCCCACATCAACTGGATGTTTTCCTCTTCGAAGGAACTAGACGGAGGTCAGACAACAGGAAGGACTTCCCAGTCACTACAGGGATAGTGCCGTCACCTCTCTTGCTCAATTTATGGCTGAGGTGTCACCCCCGCAGTAGGCAACAGTTTGAGTTAGTGGGGTGGAGGGTGACACAATCCCCAACAAAGATTTCCATTTACAGAAACTTTGGGGGTGAAGGGAAGCCCTGAGGCGCAGTCCTGGGGTGACCAAGGGAACAAACACGGAAAACCAGGGGACGTCAGTCCTTATCTGGAGCTCATTAATAGGGAACATAAGTCAGCTGTGAAGGCCAAGATGGGGTGATAGGCAAGGGGCGGGAGGGGTGCAGGCAGGAGGCAGAGGTATTGGCTAAAGTCCTTCTACCCCACGTGTCCAGTCGAGGATGAAAGGCCCCTATAAATGTCCATGGCCAAGAGAGGGACAGCGCGAGAGAAAGAACGAGAGAGACTCCAGCTTCCTGCCACTCAGACAGCCGGCCAGCCGGCCACTCCGCAGGGGGCACCACAGCATGTGGGAACTCCGGTCAATAGCCTTCTCACGGGCTGTGTTTGCAGAGTTCCTGGCCACACTCGTCTTTGTCTTCTTTGGCCTTGGCTCAGCCCTCAACTGGCACCAAGACCTGCCCTCTGTGCTGCAGATCGCTATGGCCTTTGGCCTGGCGATCGGTACCTTGGTGCAGGCCCTGGGTCACATCAGCGGGGCCCACATCAACCCTGCGGTGACCGTGGCCTGCCTGGTGGGCTGCCACGTCTCCTTTCTCCGAGCCGTCTTCTACGTGGCCGCCCAGCTGCTGGGGGCGGTGGCAGGAGCTGCGTTGCTCCATGAAGTCACGCCCTCCGACGTCCGAGGGGACCTGGCCATCAACGCGGTGAGTAGCCCGGACTCCGTCCTTGCCGCAGGCGGCAGACCCAGGAGAAGGGGAGTAGTGATAAGGGGTGAGGGGGGGGGCTGTGGAGAGAGGGGGAGGCAGGGCAGGAGAGGGGGCGGGAGGCTGGAGCAGGAACACAGCTGGCAAGGGAGAGTCAGGCGGGGAGCAGCCGTGTCAGAGTGCAGGCAGAGCTTCTAGGAGCTTCTGCCCTGAGCTTCACAGAGGAAAAACAGCATCGAGGTTTCTGGTACCTTGGCGCCTGCCTGGGCTGGAGCTCCGCGGAGGACAGGGTCCCGGAGCAGACGTGCGAGGAACCTTCGGGAATCCAAGGGTCATCTCATCGGCATCCACAGCGGTTTCGGGGGTGCTCCCCCCAACAGTCCTGCGATGTAGGACGGCATGTCCATTTCTTAAAGATGTGGAAACTGGGGCCCAGAGGGTGGTCCACATCAGACAAGAGTCTTTCAACCCAGGTGACTGTAAAACCTGTCACCTTTCTACCTAACACCTGCCTGAGCTTTGTTTTGCAAACAAGGAAACTGAGTCTCAGAGCGGGAAATAAAGGGCACAAGTTCAAACTGTACAGAGAACACACCAGAATGGAAGGCCCAGGGCAGGGTCTCGCCAGAGCCTGGAGAGGCCCCTGAGGCGGGTGAGCTAGCTGCTGGTGGCTGGTGACGGTGATGGTGACAAGGTACGATGGCCAACTGGGAGCTGGGGTGATGTCACAACCCCTCCCCTCTACGCTGCTCATGGCTCTGCAAGGTCTGAGATTTGAGGGTGTAAGTGGAGAGGGATGATCCATGTCCCCTCCCACAACTCTCACTCCACTGCAGGTCAGGACAGCAGGTACCTCCCGCTCCTCAGTCTCTCAGCCCACCCCGGGCCTGCTCCGTCCCTGCTCCGCCAAGTAAGAGCTCAGCTGTCTCTGAAGAGTCTTCTGGTCTCCATGACATGTCCGTCCTCTGCACAGGGGCCTTCCTCATGGCAGGGGCAGAGATGCCTGATAGGGGAGCTTGTCTCTTCTTCAAAATGGAAACTGTGATGAGGCCAGGGGCGCAGGGCCAAGAAAAGCGAGACGCATCTTGGTGGGACACAGACTGAGGAGTGTGGCTGTTTCCAGTGAGAATGACGTGTGCAGCAAGGAGACGTTCAGTTAGACTGGAAGAGGAACTTCCTGACATGCCAAGAAGGTCTCAGAATGTGCGGCTGGGAAATCCACTTCTGGTAGCAGGGCAGAGGGAGTCCTGAGGGGCTGTGGGGACGCTCTGTCCCTCTCTCCCACCACATCACAGTTGACTGGGTCGGAGCTGGGGGAGTTTCTCCCGTCACTGGTCAGCACTTACCACCATTTCGGGACGGGGAGACCCACTCCTGGCAGGAATGGGGCGGCAGGAAGGTGTCCTCCAAGGTCCCTGGGAAGCCTGGCCACAGGTACTTACCACTGATGAACACCTGCCTGTGCCAGGCCAGAGAACACCTGGGTCAGCGCCGTAAGATGAATTCTGGGATCCCTCTACCCAGAGTGGTAAACTGAGGCTCAGAATTCCATCCCCTCACAGAACCAGGACAAGGCAGCCCCTGGAAATGAACCCAGAGCTGCTGAGTGTGTCACAAAGCCCACGGCTGTACCGCAGCCATTTACCAGCAGGAACGTGACTGGGGTTCTGCTCTCGTCGCTCCCAGGCCCCGCTCAGTCCTCTGGACTCTTGATACAGAAGGACAAACTGAGTCCAAAGAGAACAGGCTCGATCCCGTGGCAGGTCAGAAGCCTCTAAGGTGTCTGCCTTCAAAGCTCTTTTCACTGCTTTCTCCTGGAGACTCTGACATTGGACAACAGGCTGGACTGAAATCAGCCCCCACCCCTCCGAGAGAAACAAGGGACCAACCCCATGACGTGCTCAGGGGTGGGGGTCCGGGGCCTGGAGGAGGCTGGGAGCTGAGAGCTATCACAGCTTCATCAAGTGCAGTGCCCAGCCCCAGAGGGCAGGGTGTAGGGCACAGAGAGAAATCCAGTGCTGGGTGCGGCCCAGTTGTGAAATCACCTCTTTGCTGGGGCCTAAATCCACTTGTTACCCAAGGTAGGGTCTGCTGGGAACGCGGGCACCCCACATGGGCATGGAAGCATTTTATAGAGCTCCAGCACCCCCTCCCCAACCTCCACAGGATATGCAGGGAGCAATTCCACAGGGCCAAGTTGAGGTCTGGCTCACAGTGGGAGCAGGTAAGGTCAAAGGGAACAGGCAAAGGTTAGAGGAAAGGGCCACGCTCCCAACTCGTGGGGGCTGGGGCACCCTAGGGCCACCCCCAGTCCGTGACCCTGGATACTGTCCCTGGGAGACCTCTGACCACAGGAAGAGAGGCCGGAGGAATCTCATAACGCCAGTGCCTCATGGCCCGGGTAGAGAGGAAGGTCTTCCTGTTACCTGGTCTAAAGCTGCTTGCTGAGATCATAACTCCCTCCCCGTATTTTCTCAGGAAATAAATTCTGAAGCTCAGCAGCCCCCCACCAATGGCTACGGAGTCAGTTTTCCTAGCTCAATCTGAGGGCCACCGGCAGTCCGAGGGCCCATCCCAGCCCAGAAAAAAAGCGCTCAGTAGTTTGGGCTAAGTCTCGGGGAGCCCAGGGCTCCCAGCCTGGTGACAGAGGGGTAGGGAGCATCTCATGGTCCCCTACTCACCCCCTTTCTGTCCCCAGCTCAGCAACAACACGACAGCTGGCCAGGCCGTAACGGTGGAGCTTTTCCTGACCCTGCAGCTGGTGCTCTGCATCTTTGCCTCCACGGATGAGCGGCGTGGAGACAGCCTGGGCACCCCAGCCCTCTCCATTGGTTTCTCCGTGACTCTGGGCCACCTCCTCGGGGTAGGTCATGGTCACTGGCGGCAGCCTCTCTCGATCGACAGACATACACAGACCACCCTAGAAAGAGACACACCCCCGAAGTGACAGATGCAAAGACTCCCAACACAGAACTCCCAAGAGGGACAGACAGCTGGACACACCCCGCAGGGGCAGTCGCAGACGAGCACAGCAATCTATAAATATAATGTGAACTTAATTGTCCAGCACGGGGAGTCCCTTTAGGGTGAGCCTAACACTGGAGAGGGGCACAGGGTGCCCTGGCCTGCCCTCACCCCTCCCTTCCTGATTCCGCCTCCTGTCGTAGATCCACTACACCGGCTGCTCCATGAACCCGGCCCGCTCCCTGGCTCCCGCCGTCGTCACGGGCAAGTTTGATGACCACTGGGTAATGGCTGAATCCTCCCTGCCTTTTTCTCTCCCAGAAACCCATCTCAGCAAGGGCTGGAACAGAGTGGGGAGGGGCTCAGCAGCTACATCGCAAGCTGTCCCCCGTTCTCCTCACGAGGGGAGCCTTAGGGTCCACCCTCAGGTCTGATGCTATGCTAAGGATTCAGTTTCCACATCTGGATGTGAGATTAACAATTCTTGCCTTATGGGCTTTTGGGAAGGGTTGTGAGGTTCTGGTGTGTCAACAGCTCATCCCTGTATTATGTAGAACCTAGCTGAGCTTAGTCCGCGCAGGCTTTATTCTCAGTGTTTGCAAACACCAACTCCCGTGGTTTCCATGACCACCCTAAAGGGCAAGGAAACTGAGGCTCAGCGAGGGGAGTGACTTGTCTCATCCGCCTTAGCCGCCACCCTAGCACGCGTGCC
>NW_004567135.1:7275649-7280720 GCF_000260355.1 Condylura cristata | reverse complement strand
CGCGAGGTCCGGGACCAGCCCAGCAGCGGGCGGGAAGCCGCAGCTCCCTCCTCGGAGCGGGCGATGAGCGGCGAACCGACGACCCTCGGGGCTTCCAGGGAACTGGGGGCTCGGGTTGAGCTGGCGAGGGAGGGCGCCCCGTAGGGGCGGGCCCTAGTCCTGGAGGGGTGAGAGGGAGGTATACAGACCCCTCCCTGGGGGGCGCTGGGAATGGTGCATGGGGTATTGCTAGGGTGCAGGCACGTGCTTCACCCCCAGTGCCTCTGTGCCCTAGCGCAGGGTCGCGTGCCAGTGTGTGTGCACAGGTGTGCCAGTGGCACCCCCCACAACGCTGCAGTAAATCCGCACCCTTTGCATTGGTTGAGACCTTGCTGCCAGGCACCCCCAGGAGCCCCAAGGAGAAGGGAAGAGCACTGGGGATAGACCCTGATAGCCGACCTCACCCCTCCACTCCTGGAAAATTCCTGCAGGCTGCAGAGCTGGGGCCCAAGACTTGCCCAACCCACTGCAAGAGGCAGAGAGAAGGGCTCCCCCAGAAGGGGCCTCTGGAGAAAAAGGAGGATTGGGTGGCCCTGGGCCTTCTTCAGGCCTGAAGGAAAACCTCTCTATCGCCAGAAGCTGGCGCGAGTGTGCCAGCCTGTGCGTGTGCCCGTGCCACACGTGAGTGCACACCAGCTCCCCTCTGCAGGGGGCTCCAGACCAGAGATTAGCCTCCCACTGTGAAAACAAAGGCCCTTTGTAGGCCCCTGGCCTTTGTCTTGGGACTGGGGGAGATTTGCAACTGGACACTTCTTGAAAGGAGACACTCGTTTTGTTTCGCAAGTGAGCCCTCTCACAGGCACACACCTATGGCTGGCAGGGCAAGGCACTCAGGCACGCAACCACAGGCACCCGGCAACACCCTGCCATTACCCACCCCTCCTGCTGGGCCCCCTCCCCAGCAGCCCCCATCCCTCCCCAGAATCTGTTCCTCCCACCCGTGCCCTCTGGACGCTCCCTCCCTTCAGTCTGGAGGAGGGACCAGCCACTCGCTGGCAGGAAGGGAGAAGAAAACCAGCTAAGAGGTGCTTAGCTGGTCTGTGTGTGGAGCCGAAGCTTCTGAATGTCCAGGCGGGTGTGTGGTTCTCAGATGAGATTAAATGGGAGTAAGTGATCTGATGCATGTAAAGATGCTGTGTGAACTGTAATTCCTCATGCCATTATCATACATTATTAGGATCATTTCATTATCCTGCCTCCTTCCCTGGGGGTGAATGCAGAAGGGGCCTGACCCCCAGCCTCTTGTACCTCCATTAGTGGGGTTAGGGGTTAGGGCCATGCTCCTCCAGGCTCTTGACCTCTCCCAGCCCTCGGTGAACCCTGGCTATTCCCTCCCTTCCTTCCTCCCACCCTCTCAATAGCTAGTCCCCGTCTCCCCCAAAACTGAATGTAAGGCTCCCAGGACTTCCAGCCCAGATCACCCAGATTTGGGTCATGTGGGACAAAGGTCAGCAGGATTCAAAGTGATAGGTAGAGGGGAACTAGCTGTGTGTCCCAGGCTCTGTGCTTGCATTAGTTCACCTCATTCTCCTAAAATACCAGGCAGGTTAGGGCAGACGAAGGCCCCGCTGCCACGCAGGGCCTTCTGTTTGCAAAGTCATCTCCCGTGATTCCCTCCCAACCCTGAGATAGGCAGATAACAGCTGTTCTTCTCATTTTAGAGATTAAGAAATTGAGGTGAAGAGCTGGTCTAAAGTCAGGCAGCTCTATATAGTGGAGCCAAAATGGAAACTCGGGCCTTCTTAGTTGAAATCCCTCAGTCTTTTCACTCAGAGGTCAGAGGAGAGCAGGTGGATGCTCAGGCCGGTCAGTCCTGGGCTGGAGAAGGCTGGCGGGAGCTCGAGCACACAGCTGGCCTGTCCAGTTCAACCCACTGTCCTGTGGACACAAGGTCCCCAAGAGGGCTGTGGAGGTGGGTGAAAATGACCAAGAACATGGGGCTGGTTTCTGCCCTTGAAGAGCCCCCAGTGTGTAGGAGGGTGGTGCCCTGATATACCCCAAACCAGATGGAGGCAGGTGGATGGGTCTCCAGGTCCTCAAGCTCGGAGCTGAAGGGAGGAGGTGTCTGTCCACTGGGCCCAGCACATTTCGCCCCATACTCTCACTTCTTGCCATAGTCCCACCTGCAGGTGTGGCTTTGATGTTCTTTTATGTTTGGATGCTGTTTCTGTGTGGGTGCAGATACCCAGACAGACTACTTTGGGGGCAGGCTCCTCCCCGTTGGGGATAGCATTCTCCTTTCTAGCGTCCCTCATCTCTCCTGTCCAGCACAGTGCTCTGCATGTAGTAAGCTCTTAATAAATGCTCGTTTGCCAATCAGTGGTGTATCGTCCACAATTCAGTGCAAGCTACCAGAAGACAGGCCGGGGTCTTTAACGTGTCCCAAGAACTGTATCAGGAATGGTTTGTAGAGGGGATTTCAGGTGGCAAGGCAGAGAAGGGCTAAGTCACAAGCAAGCTATGCAACCCACAGAGAGAGCACAGAACCCACAGAGAGAGCACCGCCTGCCCAGATCCCTTTAACATATCCTATTTGTCCATAACTCTTGCCACATTCTATTGTGCTATATAATTTATATATATCTGCAGCTTATTGTCTGTCTCCTTTCACTGGAATATTGACTCCATAAGGCAGAGATGTTTCCTGCTGTTCGTGGCTGTGTCAACAGTGTCTAGAACAGTGCCTGGTACATAGCAAGTGCTCAGTGAATCTTTTGCAATAACTCTTCCCCGATAATGGGAGTATATGGCCCCCAGGGTAAGACCTGCTGCCAATTACTCTAAGATTGCTACCCCCAATCCTCAACTGCTCCCAGAGAAAAGAGGAGTTCCCCTATCAGGGGAGGAGGGAATTCCTCAAGGGTTCTAATCCCCCCTGACACAGGTGGAGACTCATCTTCCAGCCCAGAAGATCTCAGGAAGCACTCCTTGGAGTCTGCAGGGTAGTTCCTAAATGCTGAGGGTAAAATTAATTCCAGGAATGGCCTCAAACACTGGCCTCCGAAATGTAATCAGCTGCCTCCGCTGAGAAACAGATCAGGTCCCCTTCAGCTACACCAAGCCCACTCTGGTGCCCTGTGGATCCCATCTCAGGTAACCTCTGAGTCTGGGTGTCCTTAGCTGAGAATTTGATCTCACAGTGGAGACCAAAGCCCTTGTTGACAGGCTCAGATCTTGGGGGCCCAGTCTCCTGTGAGCACCACCAAATCCTTCCATGACCGACGGAGACCGACCATGGAGATGTGGGAATTCATGGTGCCTGGAAAGAAGGTGAAAAGGTGCAGGTGTAGGCAAGTTCCACAGCAGAGGGGCTTGACCCTCATTGAGATCACTGTTCTAGTCTGGGCCGGGCCTGCTCCAAACCTAGCAAGCAGAGCTTGCCCAGGCCCAGAGGAAAGTCCTGTGCTGAGCTGCCTGCTGCTCTGAGATGCTTTCTGGTAGCGAAAGGACAGACAGACCTCGAGCCTGAAGAGGAGAGTTGGGGGAGGGAGGGGGAGTGGCTCCAGCAGGAAACCAGAGAGGGAACAATAGCGGGGTTTCTTTGGTCCCTGTTTTCTTTGGCCTCTTCACTGCCACCAAGCCCAGAGCCAAGCCCTTGGCTTTCCTCCGGGGCCCTCCCCTAAACCCCTGCCTGCAGACTCACAGAAGAGACACCTGTTCTCCCCAGATGCTGCCCCCTCCTGCAGAGCCCCACAGAGCCCTCGGGGGACTTATTTAATTAGTCCTAACCGGAAGGAACTTTGCTAAGACTTACTCCAGGCCAAGCACCACGGAAGGTACTTCCCAAGGACACGTCTTGCTGGTGGATGGGGGTTGTCCTTAGAGTAGCTCCAATCCCCGGATCCAAGGGGCGGGTCCCTGCCCCTCCTCCAGCCCTGAAGGGCTTTCCCGCCCCATTCCCCAAGTGCCTAACCTGGGGCTGGGGAGGTGCAGGTGGCGAGGAGCTGGGAGCTGGAAGAAAATAGGAGCCGGTCCAAGGTGGAGAGTGTTGGGAGTGACCAAGTGCGGAGATTTACTGAGGGACCGGATAAGGGCAGTAATAAATTAGGCCTTGCATCCAAGGGTGATAAGGCCGTAATAAACTGGGCCTTGGGCCTTGCATCCAATTAACTAGGCCTTGCTTGCATCTGGGATGGGACTAGAAGAAAGTGATCACGAACTGGGCCTGACATCAAGGGACACAGCGATGAGTCACCCCTTTGGAATCTGAGTTTAGAATCTATATAAGAGACCCTTCCCCCTTAATGAGGGGGCAGTAGCTGCAGAGCCCACTCTAGGGGCTCAGTCCGTCTCAGCTGCTCTCCTCAGCTGCTCTCCGAGAGCAATAAACTCTGCTTGCTCAGCCTTTCTGCCTCCCGCCTTCCTTTCTTGCAGCCAGTCACAGAAGTTGCAAGAAGTTGCACAGAGAGACTAGACCAGAGACAACCAACCATCTTAAGACGGAGACCTAGTCAGGCAAAAATGAAAAGCCACAGAAATTTTAAAAGACAGGAACCCTGAAATAAATACTGCAAGATGGACAGAGACTGAGATAGAGCAAGACCAAGGCTAAGACTGTGGGAGGGAGGGAGGGAGGTAACAACAGAGGAACTGAAAGGAGAAAGAAGCTGAAGGGGGGGGGGGCTCTGAAAAGAGAGAGACAAAGAAACAGAAAGAGGGAGTTGGAGGGAGGGAGAGAAGGAGACTGCGAGAAACACCAGAAGCCTGAAGACAGAGAGAGACAGAGGATGGAGAAAGAGGAGGGGAAGCGAGAGCCAGACTGCCGGGGGAGGGGCCTCCCTGGCCGTGCAGGGGCTGTCTACGCGGCGCTGTCAAGCTTTGCGCAGCCGCTGCGGTCAGAGCTCCAAGCCCGCCGGAGCTGACCCACAGGGGCAGGCGGACCTCTCCAGTCTCCCGGCTGCTCCCCTCTGCGATGAATTTCGTATTTCGGTAGATCGACCTGTTCTCCCCACTCTCTCTCTGATACATCCTCTACCACCACCCCCCATCCCGCACCACTGGTCTACACACCAGTTCTTGTATGCATAAATTT
>NW_004567135.1:7270714-7271909 GCF_000260355.1 Condylura cristata | reverse complement strand
GGTACTGTTGACAGGACTGTGTCCAGGAGCAGCTCTCCGCGCGCTGACCTCCCACCCCAGGCCTGAGCCCCAGGCTCTGTGCACACCGTGCAGTCTCTGGCAAGTGGCCCCTGGCGTGACGTGCGCAGGGCTTAGCTGCCAGATGCTCAGGTTCTCAGTGTCCTTGGAGGCCACAGCCACATCCCCCAGGTCCCTGGACACAGAGCCAGAAGGCAGGGGTCCTAGCCCAGCGTCTGCTTGCAGCTCAATAACAACACGACGCCGGGGCAGGCGGTGGTGGTGGAGCTGATTCTGACCTTCCAGCTGGCACTCTGCATCTTCTCCTCCACCGACTCCCGCCGCGCCGGCCCTGTGGGCTCCCCCGCCCTGTCCATCGGCCTGTCCGTCACACTGGGCCACCTTGTGGGGGTGAGTGGTGTGCCATCCAGCTGGGATCCCGGGAAACCCTCAGGGCAAATAATGGGAGCCCCAGAAGTACCTCGCTCCAGGCCAGTGAACCCCACAGTAAGGTCTAGAGTAGGACTGTTATATTCTGGCCAGAATGCAGCACCCCAAACCTTCTTTATTTATTTTGGGTAGAACTGGAGTGCAGGCCTTTATTTATTTTGGGTAGAACTGGGTAGGGGCTTCAAAAGGATTCACCAGAGACAGTGGGGAGCAGAACCGGTGGATCAACTGAAATCCGCTGCCGAGGGGAGCAGCAGATTGGACAGGAGAGGTCTGCTGCACCATGTGGGTCAGCTCCCTGGCGGGGGATCAAATTCAGGCCTCGGGGTGATAACACTGAGACTTAATCCCTGGGCCACTGGGGAGGCCTGAGTCCCACAAACCTTCATAGGGAAGATAGGTGTATGTGGGAGGAGGATAGAGCAGGAAATGGAGTCCAAGCTCAGGACAGAGGAGAAGGCCACCAAGGGGCCCGTGGCGAGAGAGGTCACCGCCCGGGAACCAGAAGACTTGAACTGAGACCTGGCTGAGTCCCTGGGCTGCTAGGTGACCCTGGGAGAATCCGGGGTGCTCTGGGAGAGGACAGGTGGGTTGCCTTCCTCACCCCTTCCTCTCTGTCCAGATCTATTTCACCGGCTGCTCCATGAACCCAGCCCGCTCCTTCGGGCCTGCAGTGGTCATGAAGCGGTTCAGCCCCGCGCACTGGGTGAGTCTGGGCCTCCCTGGCCCCCCGCGAAGGTCTGGAAGC
>NW_004567135.1:7267553-7270397 GCF_000260355.1 Condylura cristata | reverse complement strand
GATGAGCTGTCTGTGCTCGCCTCTGGGTGGCCTCTCCCCAGCGTGTCTCCCGCTTGGGAGGAGAGGCGTTCTTTTCCTCTGTGTCTCTAAGTATCCTTCTGCCTGTTTTCTGGAAGTTCATTGGTCTCTCTGTAGGGGGGACTCGGGGAAACCTTTCCTCCAGAGCTCTGTCTGCTGCCCTGGAGGTTCGGGGTGTCTGAGTCATGTCACTGGGGAGTGGGGGTGTCAGTCTAGCACCCAGGGTAAGAGGAAGTCTTTCCCACTGGAGACTCGGATGTTGATATGTCTGCCTCCTTTGAGGGCTCGTGGGGAGGCCCTGCTCTGAGACTGGGATGCGGCCCCCGGCCCACTGCTCTGTCTCCACCAGGTATTCTGGGTGGGGCCCATCGTGGGAGCTGCCCTGGCCGCCATCCTCTACTTCTACCTGCTCTTCCCCAACTCTCTGAGCCTGAGTGAGCGTGTGGCCGTTGTCAAGGGCACTTACGAGCCCGACGAGGACTGGGAGGAGCAACGGGAGGAGCGGAAGAAGACCATGGAGCTGACTGCCCACTGACCAAGTCAGACAAGGGCCGGCCCCTCAGCTGCTGAACCCCAGGGGGAGAAGAAAGCTATCACAGTGACACTTGCTTCCCCCACGGCTGGGTCCTTTGGGCTGGGGGCTGGGGAGGAGGTGCTGGCTCCCCAGCTGCAGCTAGAGATGGGGGCAGGAACCCATGATGGGCCTGTTGGGGTGGGTGCCAGGGGCTGGTGGGAGGGGTCTCTTTGGGGCAGGACCCACTGCGAGTGAGGTCGGACCTCAGGGGCTGTGAAGGTCATGTCATATTCGCGGCTGCCCCACGGCCAGGCCACAAGGGGTGGCCTGCAGTGAGCACCCCCCTCCTCAAGAGCCAAATGGACCCCCGCCCCAGGACAGCAGAGGGTAACCCGTCCCCCGAGCTCCTTAGGAGGGAGACAGGCTGGGTGACTGAATGCCACATTATTTATTTCTGGCTTGGGTAGGGCTGCTGGTGTTTGGGGTGGGGACTTCCCAATAAATCACTGACATCCATGTTCTGCATCTCTCTCCAGAAGCCTCTCCTTGGGACCCTCTGGTTCATCGCTTCCTCTTCATCATCCCCGCCCCATGGTCCCCAGAACCCTCTGCAGAAGGACAGGGGAGCTGAGGCCTAGAGGGGAGGCCTAGAGTCAGAGATGTAGGTGGGGAGATGGGAGGAGACCGAATATGGAGACAGAACTGGCAGTCAAGAGGGCAGTGGGAGCAGAGGAGGAGGGCTGTCGCCTTCACTGTGTCATCCACCTGTCGCCCCTCCCACTTTAGCTATGTCAAGTCCCTGCCACTAGAGGAGGGCCTGGCCCCAGAGCCAGGGTGCGCCAGGCAGGGTGGAGGAGAAATGAACAGCAGCCCCTCGAGATGCCAACAGGGTGACCAGTGAGGCCTGTCATCAGGGAGGAGGCACCGTCCCGGACACCCCCGTGTGCACCTCAGAGTGCCAAAATGTTGCCAGGTTGGGAGCTTTGCTCAGGGGGAGCACACACTCACACACACCCCTCACTGGAAGAAGAGCCGGGCTCCTTCCTGGGTCCCCTCCCTGCTGTGTTGCTGACTGGTGTCCCCATGTCTTCTCTGACCTGTGCTTTCCTACTCTTCTTATTTTTTAAAGATTTATTTATTTATGCACATAAGAACTGGGGTACAGGCCTGAAGCACGGGGGGGAGGGGATGAGAGGATTCCCCAGAGACAGAGTGGGGAGCAGAACAGACAGATGGACTGAAACACACTGCTGAGGGGAGCAGTGGGGAGACTGGAGAGGTCTGTTGCTCCCTGGGGGTCACTCTCTGGCCGGGGGGATCAAACTCCTGCTGCAGTGGCTGTGGCTAGCTTCGTAGTGCTGTGCTTTAACCCCCTGTGCCACCAAGGAGACCCCTCTTCCCCATTCTTACGGATACTCTTCAGGGGTCCTCACTGAGCCCCCATCGCTTAAACTATTAAAGTGAGGCTCAAAATTGGTCCCCTCACAATGTGGTTGTGGGAGCAGATGAGATGAGGGAAGGAGGCTGCAGGAGGCAGGGGAGGGTCTGCTCTCAGGACACGTCCTGGTCCCAGTGAAGGAGTCTGAGTGGAGTCGATGACCCACATTCACACCTTGCTGCACAATTTTGGGTAACAACTTTCTGAGATCTAATTACCTCATTTGTAAAATGGGGACCCTTATGCCCACCTCACCAGCTGTGGTGAGGATGAATTGATGCTATATATGGAAGGAAAATGCATCAGGGCCAGGTCCCAGGGTGAGAGCTCAATAAACTACCAGGGCACCAGCTGCACTCCAATGTTGGACCTCCATGCCCTGAGGGTCTGAATCTGAGCTCCTGCGCCTCTCTGGTCCAGACCGCCCCTCGTCAGCTTTACCTCAAAAGGGGCCAGGAGATGGGCTGAGAGGACGTGGGAGATCTGCAGCCCCTGGCTGGCAAGGTCAGTCGCAGATTCTAGGGGTGAGGAGGGCCAGAACTCTAAAATTGACAGCAAGATCCATAAATGGGAGCTGCAGCCACCACCTGCAGGGGCGGCATTGGCGTAAACAAACGCACACCCCAGGGCTGGCTGCGTGTGAGACCCCCATTCTGGCTGCTGTGTGGGACACTAGGGCTGGCTGCGTGTGAATCCCAGGCTGGAGGCTTGTAGGACCCAGGGCTGCCCAGCGCACACCCCAGGGATGGCTGCTTGTGAGACCCCCAGTCTGGCTGTTTGTGAGACCCCAGGGCTGGGTGCTGTGTGAGACCCCGGGGCTGGCTGCTGTGTGAGACCCCGGGGCTGGCGGCGTGTGAGACCCGGGGGCTGGCTG
>NW_004567135.1:7248802-7266525 GCF_000260355.1 Condylura cristata | reverse complement strand
CGCTAACCCTGCACGCCGCCGCCGACCTTCAGCTGGACCCAGGGGCTGCGTCTTCTCGGCAAAGACGCCTCACTCCGAGTGTGCGCGGAGCCGCAGCAACCTCCCCCATTTTCTCTCACAGGACTGCTCCGGACAGCTTCCTGTCAGGTGTGGGTGGGCTATGCACGTCCACATTCTCTGGGCCTCGGGTGACGTGAGGGAAACTATCCGGAGTCCCTCCCTTTGCCATTTTTGGCCCCCCTTCCTCTCCTCTCCCTATACCTCCCTCTCTCCCCTCCCTCTTGCTCCCTGGACCCCCCTAAGCCCAGACACAGCCGGTCACAGAAGCTCACTCACACCCCCCCACAGGGGTGCCCAGCCCGGTGCGGGGGCGCAGAGACTCGAGAGGTGGGAGTGTCGCAGACAGGCGCACAGTCCCAGGGGTCCTCTTTTTCTGCAAATGAGCAAGAAAAGGGGCAGTGGGCACGAGAGATGGAAAGGCACTGGGGCTGTGGGGTCTCTGCAGGTTTTGAAACTGGGTTTGAGAACAAAGGAACGAAAAGACTGGAAACGGAAGGACAGTGGCCTTGGCGTGAGCCCACTTATTGCTGTCAGTTGTGAGGACTGCTGCAGCTCGGAGGGCCCAGAGGCCTCCTGACTGTCCAGGGGAACATGTCCTGGAGGCCGTGTGCCCACAGCTGCAGGGTGACCCAGTCTGGTCTCAGAGCCTGGCTCCCTTTTTCTTCTGGACCCCTAAACTCCTCCTTTTTCCCAGAGCAGCCAACTTGACTAACAGTGGGAAAATAGCTCCAAATTGCCCAGGCTGGGGGAAACTAGCAAAGAGGGGAAACAATGAGCCAAGGACATTTATGGCAGCAGGTGTCCAGGCTCAATGCCCTCAGGTTTGTTTGCCGACTCTTGTTTGCCAGTCTGTGGGAACAGTAAAGTTCTCACAGGATGTTTGTCCTTGATTCCCGTCTTGTCCCTGTCCCTGTCCAGGGAGCCCTCCTGGCTCAAGAGTACGCAACTGGGCCTCCCTGGTGGCACAAGGGGTTAAGTCTCAGCACTATGAAGCTGTCCTGCCCACAACCACTGCAGCACAAGTTCCATCCCTGGCCAGGGAGCTGACCCACAGGGCACAGCAGCCCTCTCCTAACCCGCCCGCTGCTCCCCTCAGCAGTATGTTTCAGTACATCAGCCTGTTCTGCTCCCCACTCTGTCTTTGGTGGATCTTCTCACTACCTACTCCCCATACTTCTGCCTGAACCCCCATTCTTGTATGCATAAATAAATCAACCTTTTTTTTAAAAAAAAAAGAGCATACACAGCACTGACAGGTGACTGCAGGCAGTCAGGTGTGGGGCTTTGGCAAAATGCTTCTAAGCAATAAGTGACCTCAAAACTTGGCACTTGAGTGCAGCACTGGTTGGGGCAAGAAGGTGCTGGATGGAGCGGCAGCTACCTTGGCCAATGCCCACCTGCCCTACAGGCACGAATGACCTTGTCCCAGGCCAAATACTTGTCCCCAAGAGGCTCTGCCCCAAACAGGACCACTGCACGCTCTGAGCCGCTGACCCTCTGGAGGGGGAGGCGAGCCCAGCGGCCAGCAGCCCTCACTGTGTCCCACAGCTACGCCACTTCATTCTGGGAGCGTCCATGAAGGGTCCTTTCTACAGACCAGCCCAGGCGTGTGCGTGCAGCGGCAGAGCCCTGAGGAGGCCGAAGCCCCGGGCTCTGCTGGAGCCCACCTTCTCTGTGAAGTCTGGCTCCCCTGGAGAGGGGACCAGGGCAGGCCTTCTGGATGAACTGGACTTGAGCAGGTTTGGGAGAGAGACAAGAAGGAAAGGCACTCCCAACTCAGCATGCAGAGGGCTCGGAATCCATTTGGGAAAACGATAAACGTTCCACTTGATGGGTAAAAGGGAGGCTTGCAGTGGGGAGCACCTTCCTCGCCCCCGCAGAGTCCAGACTGGCTCCCCAGCCCCTGCTGAGGCACTAGGGAGGTTCTGAGCAGACAAGATGACCTGGCTTGCAGTTAGAAGGCGCTCTAAGGGGGGAGAGGGGCGTGGGGGGGCAAGGGGCAGTCTGAGAGACCAGCTAGGAGGTTAATGCAGCACCCTGGTGGTGAGAAGGACTGAGCAGGACCAGTGGCTGGCGGAGACGGGAAGAGACTCAGATATGAGAAGGAACTACAGGAAGCTGCTCCCCTGGGTGCATGGAGGGAGGGCATGGAATCTGAATGATGCCCAAGTTCCGGCTGCTGGGTGAAGGCTGGCCGGCTCAGCAGAGAGAGAACAGGCTGGAGACGCCTGGGGGCAGGGCAAGGTCGCCAGGGTCTGAAGGTCAGAGAGAAACGGGGGCTGGAGACCTGGTTGTGAGTCTGTGGGCAGTAAGGAGGCCACAGACAGGCCTCAGGCTGCTGGGCACTTCTACTGAGGGAGGATGACGCCATGGGAGCGGGCAAGACCGCCTCCCAGGGGAGTGGAAGAGGCACCGTGGAAGGAAGGAGAGCCGGGGTGACAGCGCCCCGCAGCCAGGGAGAGGCTCTGCGTGCACCTGCCAGAGTCAGGGAGATGAGGGCTGAAGAGCCGTGGCTGCTGCTGTGGCCGGAGCAATTTCAGAAGCTGGGTGGGGGTAGAAGTTTTAGGGCAGTGGGTAGGTGCCTGGAAACTTGACCGGAGCCCAGCCTCTCCACACTTCATCACTTGCCCAGGCACCTTAGAGAGAAGCCAGGAGAGGGAGGAGGCCTCGGGGAGAAAGGCAGCGTGAGTGGGGAAGGCTGGAGGGTGGGCAGCCTGCGGCGTGCTGTGAGGAGGGAAAGGATCGCTGAGCAGAGCTGAGCCCCTGCCAGGCGAGGCGGGGCCTGGGCACTGGCTGTGTCTGCACAGCTGGGCGAGTTTCCCCAGCAGCTCAGGCACAGCTGGAGGCAGAGGGGTCTGGGGGAGAATGAAAATGAGGAGGCGGTGGGGGGAGGCCACGGGAGCCAGGCCAGTGCACGGAGAGGCCAGGGGCCCACTGGACAGCTGAAAGGGAGAAGGCAGTGGGCTGGGCCGAGACGGGGAGGCTGCTTGGCGGGAGGGTTTGCCGTCAGAGCTGCAGGGTTTTACTTGAAGATTTCAGGTGACCCGGGCGTAGGCAAGACAGGCATAAGGCGAAAGAATAGAGGTGGAGTCATCTGCCTCCAGGTCAGAAACTTTGATTCATTCCTTGGTTCCGTGTGTATGTTGTACTCCTGCTGATCCCATGGAAGAGGCTACGAGGAAACTGAAGCTGTTCCTGCCCCCTAAAAACTCCCATCACACGAACAGCAGCATGACACCCTATGGGGACCGGAGCACACAAAAACGCTCAGGTGCGGTGGGAACAGAGAGGGGTCCTGGCCCAGAACAGGAGGACGTGCGTGGAAGCTGAGCCTGAGGGGTGGGCTTGGTGTACCCCAGTGTGGGACACGGAAGGGCCCTCCAAGGACTGCCATCGAGTGTTCCAGAATCACTGGCCATCGGCTGAGGACAGAGGATCAAGGAGGAGCCAAGGCGCGGGCGGACATGGGCAAGAAGGATCAGATCTGCACTGTGGACAGACCAGCGCCTGGCTGCGGCTGCTGCGTGGGGCGGCTGATGGAGCAGGGAGCAGGCAGGGATAGAAAAGGCTGCGGGCCAGCAGGGGCCAGGAAGGGCCTCGGCTAACAGCCACGGGGCGGAAAGTCAGTGGGACTTGACTTCCGCACAGGATGGGGTCAGGAGGGGGCGAAGGGTGGGGTGCTTCCAGGGTACCATCGACCCAACCCGAGGATACAGCGTGAGTTCGGGGGATGGAGGTAGGAAGACCTCATTTTGAGACAGGCGGTGCTTGAGGGGCCAGGGGAGACCTAGTGGGCACACAGGTGTGGCCTGGGACTTGCTCTGGGCAGCAGAGGTGGGGACAAGGCCGGGCTATTACTCTAACAGCCTGGCAGGTTCTTCTTTGTTGGAGAAAATACTTTGGTGTCCTGCTGGAGCCCAGAAGGGAGCTTGGAGGTTGTGGGTGAGTTGGGGGACAAACTGTTTGGGCTCCTGAGCAGAACAGCCTAGAAGGAGGCAGAAATGGCATGGAGAGAGTGAAGAGCAGTGAGGTTCCTGGCCGGCACTGGCGGGCAGCAGGGATGCCCTCTGCCACGCATGGTCAGTGTGGAAGAAACCTGCGGCCATTTGCCCCATCTGCTCCCATGCAGACGCCTGTCCTCAGCTGACTCCAGCCGCCCACCTTCTGCGAGTGCAGCTTTAATGGGAACAGAGAGGACACCCCCTGTCATACTGGCTTTTACTGGGTGTAAAATAGCAAGAGCAGAGGCTGCAGGCAGAGTGGGCAGGAGCCCCGGAGCCGCTTGGAAATTCCCAGGATTTGAACTTGGGGATCTGAGTGAGCTTGCTTCATCTAAGCCAATATGGGGGATACGAGCACCCCAGAACAGATGCCACTCCTATACCTGCAGCCCTCAGCTGGGGCCTCTGCCCACAGCCGTCAGTTTGCCTGGCTTGGAAACCTTCTAGCAGGTTCCAGTTCAGTGCCCAGGCTGCCTCCCCACCACCCGCCCCATCAGGTGAGCTCAGGGCGGAGCAGACACGTGAGAACCACCCGCCCTGTGCACTAAAGTGTAGCAGCCTGCTTTCCAGCTGGCACTCTGCTGGGACGGCACTGTGTGGGGAGCTGCGGGCGGGCAGCCACAGCAACTGGACACAGGGACCAGAGGAGTCAGAGATCGGGAGCAGCAGAAGCAGAGAGCCCCGAGCGGAGGGGCAGTGGCACTCCACACAATGGAGCCAGGCCGGCGCGGCGGGGCCTGGCGGCTCCTGGGCCAGCTGTGCTCCACCATCAGCAAGGCGCTGTTCGCAGAGTTCCTGGCCACGGGGCTCTACGTGTTCTTTGGCGTGGGCTCAGCTCTGCGCTGGCCCTCGGTGCTCCCCTCTGTGTTGCAGATTGCCATCACCTTCAACCTGGCCACAGCCATGGCTGTGCAGGTTACCTGGAAGGCCAGCGGGGCCCACGTCAACCCCGCCGTGACGCTGGCCTTCCTCGTGGGCTCCCAAATCTCCCTGCCCCGGGCTGTGGCCTATGTAGCTGCCCAGCTGGCAGGGGCCATTGTGGGCGCTGCTCTGCTTTACGGGGTCACACCAGGAGACATGCGAGAGACCCTCGGGGTCAATGTGGTAGGTGCAAGGTGCAGTGTGGAAGGGGGCGCCCCAGGGCTGGTAAGGGTGGAGGGCCAAGCTGGTGCGGGGCTGAGACTGGACTCGGCAGCGCAGGAAGGCGGCCCAAAGCAGGGGTGAAAGGGGGTGCACCAAGCCACAGAGGTCAGGAGGGCCCAGGCCTTCAAGAGTGGGGGCAGCATGGGAAGACGGGGGCCATGGAGGTGAACCCTGCAGCATCTCAACCTCTTCTCCCCAAGTGTACCCCACGTCCCCCGCTCTTCTGTTCTCCGTCCCTCTGCAGACCCCGAGGCTTTCTCACTTCCCTCCCAGATTCCCATCTCTGCTCCCCCTAATTCCCAAGCTCTCCCACACCCACCCTCCATCTCCTCCCTGTCCACTCACAAGCATTTCCAGAGCCTGCCCGCCCCCCAGTCCTGGGCCTCGGCCTCCTCCTGAGCCTCTGGGCCCAACTAACCACTGGGGTAGCAGGGGTGCCAGGCTCCTGGGGACGGGCCTGAACCGGCCACATAGCTGTGCCCGGTGTGAGTCTCTAGCCCCAGAGCTGGTCGTGGTGAGGTCAGTGCTCAGTGAGGAAACAGACGCTCTGGGCAGAGCGTGTTAGCTCCGCTGTAACCCCTGGCCCAGGTCCGGAACAGCGTCTCGACCAGCCAGGCGGTGGCAGTGGAGCTGGTTCTGACCCTGCAGCTGGTGCTCTGTGTCTTTGCTTCCACTGACAGCCGCCAGGCCGCAGGCTCCCCGGCCACCATGATTGGGATCTCTGTGGCACTGGGCCACCTCATCGGGGTAAGGGACAGAGGGGACACCGTGCACAGGCCTGCGGTGGTCCCTCCCTGGGGAGGCTGCAGGGTCCCTGAGGGCCAAGCGGTGTCCCTTCCCGGGTCCCTGCTAAAGCAGGGGCCAGATGTCTGAGGCGGGGCAGAGGGCTGCCCCCCAGGCTTGCTCGAGCCTCCTCACCTGGACTGCACTCGGCCTCAGATCTACTTCACCGGCTGCTCCATGAACCCAGCACGCTCCTTCGGTCCTGCCGTCATCGTGGGGAAGTTCGCGGTGCACTGGGTGAGGTCCTCCGCTGGCAGCTATAGGACGTGAGAGGGGGGCATTAAGGACTTCACCAGCAGTGACCCTCTTGGACCAGGCCCAGTGTCCTGGCTTGTGCTTCCTGCTTTCCAGCCTCAGTAACTCAGGGCACCCAGTGGACCGGCAAGAAATAGGCCAGGGCAGGGACTGCAGCCTTGGCGCCCGCCTCAAGCCCAAGCTCCTCCTTTACCCGCTTTCTCTGACTGGACCAGTTTCCAGACTTAGATAAAGAAAGACAAGCAGAAATAGACACACACGCGCGCACGCACACACACACCCCCCAGCAGACAGGAACAGCAGGAGCTGTTCTGGGCTCTGGCTGGAGCAGGGAAGCCAGAGGGAGGAGGGAGGCCGGAGTCCTGGGAAGCCTGTGAGGCCCTGGGGACAGGCGGGAGCTTCTCCAGCTGAGCACCTTGGAGACAGCTCTGGGGACCTGAGACAGGTGGAGCCCAAAGCCACTCCAGGATCCTGCCAGTTCACCACTCTCTCTGTCTCCTCAGATCTTCTGGGTGGGACCTCTGACAGGAGCCATCCTGGGTTCAGTGATCTACAACTTTATCCTGTTCCCGGACACCAAGACCCTGGCCCAGCGACTGGCCATCTTCACGGGCACTGCCGAGGTGGAGAAAGTGGGAGGGGTGGCAGCCCCGAAGGAAGAACCCCAGTCTACCTCAGGAGATATGGAAATGGAGAGTGTGCATCAGATGGCGTAGAACAGAGCCACCCTCAGCCCTGGGGGGTGTCCTGTGGTGCGGGCCAGCGGGGGGGGTGGGGGGGGGGGGCTCACCACATGGTGGTGAGGGATACCGTCTTCATGCCTGCCTAGCACTTCTAGGCAGGAGGAAGCTGGGAAACAAACAGTCCAGTTCCCTCCTCCGCGTCTCTTCATCGGACAGAGCAGGGGGGTGCAAGGGGATTCCTGGTTCCCTTCTGCTCCCCCGCCTGGTCCCCAGTGGGCTTCCCGGGCCCCCAGATCCCATGTCTCAGAGAAAGGGAAACTGAAGCCCAGACATCCATTCTGCTTAGCTACTGGGGACTAGAGGGACCTCAGGGCACCCCAACTCTTCACCCCACCCTTGGGGAGGAGGTGACGCCCCAGAAGACTCAGACCCTGCGACAGACTCCGACTTTGTCTGAGGGGGTCTCTGGTTGGGAGTGTGTTTTGGAGACTGCGGCCCCCCCCCACTCAGACCGGGCTTCCTGAGGACAGAGACGGCCCCCCTAGTGAGCCTCCATTCCACGCTCTGGTGTCTCAGGAGAGGCTCCACCCTTGGGAAGAGTGGGCACACAGAGTCTTTTCTTGGGCTGGCTGTGTGCTTGTGTTGGGAGAGGTCCAGGCATGGAAGGTGCCATGGGACACCCCTATCCAGTGCAGGGTCTCCCAGGGTCCACTCGCTCCCTGTCCACCACAGCCCTGTCCACAGAACAATCCTGAGGGCAGAGTCCCCATCCAGCCACCCGCTGTGACTGGGCAGAAGCCCTCTCCAGCTCTGCTGGGATCCCCAAAAAGCTGTAGCGTAAGCCCCAAGAATGGGAGGAACTCAGGAATGGCGACCGATGTCTCAGGGGGCTTGTTAGCATCTCCAGCCAGAGGCTGCACTCTGCCCTCAACTTGGGGTCCTCGCTGCATTTCCCAGCTGCAAAATGGGTGCAACCCTTGCACAGCAGGGGCTGCTGTGACAACAAGCAAGAGACTGGAAAATGTCTTTGGGAGTTAAAATGACAGAAAAACAAGCCCAATAAATGATTATTGTCGCTGTTACTGTAATTATTGGGTTTGAACACAATTGCTGTTGGTAATGGAGGCGGGAGGGGACAAGGAAGAGGGCGATGGCTGAGGGGAAGGGGAAGGAGAGTAGCTTCTCCACATTCCCTCGGCTCTACTGGCTGCTGGCTGCGCCCCCAGGTGCAGACAGGCTGTGTGAGTGGTCTGTAAAGGGAGCCTGGGCCTGGGGCGGGGTTGAGAGGGACCCTGGAATGAAGAGGCAACCCAAAAAAAGTCAGTACTCTCATCTCTATGGCATCCATCGCCATGGCACCCAGCGATACAGCACCCAAACAGGTCCATAAAAAAGACAGGTCCTTTTCTAAGATGTCTCCAGACGGTCTGGGGCAGGGACCCTCGTCCTCCAGGGCTGGTGGGGTGCCTGCGAGCTGTGGGACGTCGGGGCTCCTGCCGCCAGGCAGCGCTCTGTGTTGCCCACGTTGCTCCAAGCTGGACCCCACTCATCCATCGCAGACCCTCGGACCCCAGGGCTTCTCGTGCCCTTTTATGCACAAGGACAGCTGTGTGTGTGTGTGTGTGTGTGTGTGTGTGTGTGTGTGTGTGTGGTGTGACTGGCTTGCTAAAGGTCACCCATTCAGCACCACAGCCCCCTAAGGTCTCCCCAGCTCCTAGCTTAGAATTTTCCAAAATAGAGCTCCAGGGGTTCCAACAGCTACAGTGAGAAGGAAGGAAGCGGGACCTGGAAGGTTGTGGGGGGCTGGGGCAGGGCCCCTGCAGTGGGATCTTCGGCTCCTTCAGTTTCTCTCCTCTTCCCCAGAGCCAAGCACACACTGTGTGCTCAATAAAGTTTGATGAATGAGTGAGCCTGGGCCGCTGGGGAGGGCCGGGAGGTAGTCATTGATCAAAAGAATTCAGGAGTTACAGCTCCAAACGACCCTTGGTGACGGTGACGGTGACGTGAAGGAGCTGAGAAGCCTCCCCTGGCAGGTGGGGTAGCCGGCAGACCCGGCAGACGGGCACCACCACACTTGAACCTCCAGATCAGATGATGTACCCCCTGTCCCAGAAACTTCCTAGGCCGAAAAGGTCAGGGCGGTGGACTCAAGAGAAAACTGGGGGCTATTCTCACAACTAGCCCTTTAAAGCTGTGCTGTCAGAATAGACTAGAGCCAGCAGAGACGCACTTCTCCAAAGTGAGGAATGAGGTTAGACTCTGAAGAGCGTCCAGAGTGAGACAGGAGCGAGAAAGCAAAGGTCAGCTTCTCCTTCTCGGAGCCGTTAGTAGGACAGCCAGCCATCTGTTTGGCTGAGGGGAGGGCTGGCCTTGGAAGAGGGAAGACTCAGCTGTTCCAGCCAGGGGCTGCAGGCTGCTTGCTCACTGCCCCTGGGCCGGAGTGGGGGGCTGGTGCCCGGGAGGAGGGAGCCAGCCTAGGCAGACCCCATTTGTCAGGGGAAGTTTTTAATTAATGGTGTGTAATCTGATCTGGCCTTTCTCCCTGCTGAGCGCTGCCTTCAATCAGCAGAGCCATCTGCAATTGCAATTCATAATTCTCCAGGAAGGGCGGGGGACCAGGACGGGTGCCTTGGTGATTAATACAATTAGCCTTTTATGTTGATGATTGTCTTAGCAGGAGCAGATGATGCCAGCACAGCCGAGACTCGGCTCCCCCATTGGCTGGCAGGAAACCCCTCTGTGCACTGCTATCACGGGGTGGAGGCCAGTTCTAATCTGGGCCCACACTGCACAAGGCGGAGCACCCACGAAAAGGCCAGAGTCTGGATCGTATTTGGGTTTCTCAGATGGAGAGGCAAGGAGGAGCAAGACAATGACCCAGGCACTTTCACTTTCCAAAGAAAATCACTTTGACCTAAAAGAGTCTGTGCACCAAGGTTGGGGGGCAGTGGGCTGGGGGGACCACATAAAGGTAAAATAGGGGTTAAAAGAGTTCAAATTGCCTGAACTTGAGCAAGTTCTGGATCCTGAGTCTCACTTTGCTCAGCTGGAGTGTGGGGGTCTCCCCACGGGGTAGGAGCTACAAGTAGCCCTTTAAAGCTGTGCTGTCAGGACACACTAGAACAAGAGGACACACACTACCTGGCCTGCGTACACCTCGGCCGGCTGGCCGGCGGCTCACCCTGGGCCAGCGGCTCTGGACTGCCCCTGCCGCGGTCAGCCGTAACTAAAGAAGGGCTCACTCCTTCCCCACGCCGCAGGCTGAGCTGGAGCCAGGCAGGTGTGCAGTGTGCCTGGGAGTGAGAGGATCCCAGGGCAAAGAAGAGTCAAGACCCAAACCCAAGCAAGAAATAAGGGTCTCTTCAGAACAGAAAAGAAGCAGAGTGCTGGGTGCTCATGGCTGGGAGCTGGTTTTGGGGAGAATTAGGCCATGAGGGTAAGGAGAGCATGATAAAGGGGTGAAAAGGACTTGGCGGAGGCGGAAGTTCATACAAGCCAAGTAAGCCGAAGGGGAGTAGGCATGAGCTGAGGGTCTGAGGCAGCACACCCAAGGGCTGAGCTCTCTGGGCTCTGGGGCAAGTGGCCTGGAACCAGCTGGCGGGTTTGATGGGAAGCTCTGATAAGCCTGTGGACCAGTGTTGTTCGTGACCTGAAGCAGGGCTGAGAGCCAGGAACAGGTGTGAGGGCTCCCCCCCAGCCCCCCAGAGATGTTGACAGACAGCTGATGTCAAGCCTCAGCGATGTGGGTGGGGTGGGGGGGCGACATGAGCAAAGGTGGGGGAGAGAAGTTAAAGGCTAATCAGGAGGCAGCATCCGGCCAGGCAGCAGCCGCTGGGGCTGCTGGGCAGGGGTCCACACCGCCAAGATCTGTAATCACTTCTCAGGAGGGGCAGCCACGGAAGAGCAGTCACAAATCTAGCAGAAGTTGGAGAGGGGAGCCGTGGTTAGGGGCTTATGAGAGTGGGGAGTCCAGCAGCACTAATTAATAGGCTGCAGTTAATGGGCAGAAAAGGGGGGAATGCAAGCAGTGTCTCAGAGCTTTGATTAAGCAAGATAAGGGGGAAGCGATTACCAGCCTGGTGGCGGCCAGGAACCAGCAACCCCACCTCCCCCCCCCCCAAGGGCAAATGGCACAGGCCCAGCCAGGCCAGGTGCCCGCTGTGGCTAGGGGAAAGGCCAGGATGGCAGAGGTGTTGGAGCCGGGGTGCCTGTTCCAGAGCAACAGGCTGGAGGTGCTTCCTCGGCCGGACTCTTCTCCTGGACCCTCACGAGGCGGCCGCTCACCCTGGAGTCCAGCTTCAGGGTGGTCACCTCCGAGGCTCGCAGAGTCTCCGACTTCCTCTCTGAGCGCCTGCAGCAGCCGCGTGCCTCTGTCTCAGCGATGAATATATTACCTTAGCGTTTATTTCAACACCTCTCTCACCCTAGTAGGACGAAGTGAGCAAACGATACTTTCAGTCTACTTCTCTTCGCAGGGCAACAGGTTCCGTAACTTTACAATCTGTCCATTTTTTTATTGGTTCCCAAACTGGGGCCACTCAGTTTCCAGGGAAGACAGACTCCCTCTGGTATTCTGCATTTGGTGAGCAAATTAGACAAAGGATTGCAGTAAACACTCCCAGCTCCCTGCCCAAAGAGTCTAATACCTCTAATCTCTCATTTGGAGAGGAAAAGCACCTCAAATGTCTCGGTTCTATATTGTGACTTTAGAAACCCCCCAGAGGGGTACTGTTGTTTTGGTCATGGCCTCACTGACTCACAGTGGCTTGTCTTCCCCCTTCCTTGACTCCGGTCACATGTAATGGCTCTGGCGTCAGTCAGCACTGGGACAGCTCTGCATCCTCTCCTGCCCGTTGCTGGCCTGCCTCTTTGTGCCAGATAGGCTGTCCTGCAGCTCGGACTTGCTTTTCCGGCCCCCGCAGCTTCCTTCAGAGTGGCTTCTGACGATAGCTAAGCAGCAGGACCCTGGCCCCCCCGCCTTGTCCATCCAACAGGCCTCTCCCACAAACAACACTGACTGTAAGATGCGCTGCTGTTCTGTGACCCGCTAAGAGAGGGAAACACTGCATGCATCATGCTTGTAAGATGCCCCTGATGACAAGATATTCCAATTCTCAAAAATAGTAGAAAAGTTGTTCTTGAAGTGCTTCTTAGGTTCAATGAAATAATCATTTCTCCTTCAAATCTTGGCTTCTTTTGCCTGTGTTTAAAGAAGGGAATGGAAGGCCCAAGGGCGACCACCTCAGCGTCCTGTCTTCTTCCTCCCAAGGGGACGAATGCTACTAGCTCTCATGAGCGATCAACTCCTCTGCACATCTTTTGCTATTCTGGTCTTTCTATCCCCTTTTCCTTAGTGCCAGGGAATCTACTGAATCGAACCCCACTTTTTTCAGAGGCAAAACACAAACCACACCAAGTCAGGCTCACAATTTTTGAGATCACCTAGCACTCCAACACCATTTATCCAGCCACTTCCCACCCTGCCGGGTTATCTTTTCCAGAGCCTCCAGGACAGTGCGGCAAGAAGATGCCGAGATTAGTCATTTCCTCCTAATCGGGCTAAAACAGCTCCGTTAAGCTGCAGAGTGCAGGCAGTTCCCGTTAAAGCAAAGCAGCTGGAAAGGGCTTAGCCCTTTAATGCCAGCAGCTGTATCTCCACAGTGCGGCTGCTCTGCTGAGGGGCTGGCCTCTGTCCAGGAGCGTCAGGCGTTTAGCCCCAGTCAATGTATATTAACCTAGGAGAGAATAGCCAGCTCCTGGGGGGCTGGGGGGGTGGTGGGGTGGTGGTTCATGGTTCAGTTAAGCACCTGCACCCCCAAGGGTTGCTTTCTGAGGAAGGAGAATCCCAGCCCCTTCATATCTACTACAATCTGGACAAACTGCATCACCTTACAGGCAGAAAGAGCGCTCTCCCTGGCAGGTGTGACTCCATTTTAAAACTCACCTAAGGACAGATCCACACGAGTCAACAACAGTTTAGGCTACTAACCAAGGAGACTCATTCTCCTTTGAGCTACTTTCTGAGGTCTGTATTCTTCTACCCCAGGGGTGCATACATGTGGACAGTGACTACGTCTTCCAGGAGAGCACTGGACCCTGGGGTTGATGAGGGAGAAAGCTAAACAGCCATCAGAAAGCCTTGGCATAGAGCAGGCTGCTGAAGAGAGATCACTCGAAAACTTCTTACTCAAAGCCAGATGGTGAACATGAGACGGGGTGAGAGCTAATGCCACTCAGGGGGAAAGCCAATAAGCTAATCCGCTGACACGTTTCTAGAAGCAGGCTGATGGCTTTGGCTCAGAGACTTGGCTGTTCTTGGCTCTGAGCTTCGAAGCACACAAGATGCACATGAGTGGCGAGAACAGACTCCCACTGGGAGCGACCTTAAGCACTCATACCGGCTCATCCTCCGCCTTGCACAGAAAACAGCCCTGGGTCCCCAAGCCTGGGTCTCAAAGTCGACCATATAACGCCAACCTTTAAATCATTTCCTGTTCGCAGATGCTTTTCCTAGCAGTCTGCGTCCATCTGCTCGTTGGACCTTGATTGTACATAACCACATCGGCATAGCGCCTGACAGTAGTGGGCCTGAAATAGCAAGCACCACCGCTGACCTCCAGAGTCAGAGCTGTCATCCCCAGATCCTAATTAACATATAGTTTGTGGGAATTTGAGCCAAATCGCCTCTCCAAATTTGTCAGTTGGGATCACATCAGGTAGCCTGCTCACCACATGGGTGTGGTAAGTACAGGATTAATGAAAGCACTTTGTAAGACTACCAATTACCACATTACATTTTCTACTGAGTTTAAGGGGACTCAGCTCTTAATTCCATCTTCACGATGACCAGAGAAGATGCTAACAGTGCTTTTCTTAAAAAAGATTTTTTAATTTAAACATACAGAGGTGTGGGGGAGGTGAGAGGATTCACCCAAGAGTAGGGAGCAGAACAAGCAAATTGACTGAGATACACTGCTGAGGGGAGCAGGGCAGGTCAGAAGTCTACAGCGCCATGTGGGCTAGCTCCCTGGCTGGGGGATGGAACTCACCTTACCTGGCTGTGGAACTCACATAGTGCTGAGATTTTAACCCCTGCACTCACCTAGCTGGTGAGTGCTCTATTAGAAGTCTAACTACATGTGCCAGAGCCTTGCATACAGGCGGTGCCTGACTTAGATATGAGAGAAAGGCTGTATAAAAACATGTAACTAAATGAAGCTGGCAGCTATAGAAGCCCCTGAAAAGTAGCCTCCCTCCTTTCTCAATCCACATGACTGCTGAGGACAAGGTCCCTCACTTACAAGGTCATTCCTGGTGAAGCCAAGCTGTCTTTTGCCTAACTTCCTGAATGGAAGCCATCAACAAATACAGACTCAGAACCATCAACAAATACAGACTAATATATTAGCCAAGTAAGGGCCCTTCTGGCCTGAGGCCTTTACTTATTTACAAAATATACCAGGTAGAGAGAACAGATAAAAAATTAGTTACCAAGGTCTCAGGTTAAGTGGCCTCTCTCCAAACCCTAACTCGTGCTTAGAAGCTCGTCCCCACTAGAGGTGGAGGTGGGGAAGTGGCTGGAATTTGAGTCTCCGCCATCACTATCATCAAAGACATGGATGAGCACCTACTGTGCAGGCTGTGCTGACTTGAACACCAGAGCCCGTGTCACCCCCGCCTCTCCGCAGCTCTTGGCCTGCTGACATACCATATGCATCTATCTGAAGCTTGAAGCTTGAGGTGGGCGGGGAGCCCCACTGAAACAAAGGACAACAGCAAGCCTGACTTCTTGGCTGCCTGCACCCACTCGGCTCTTCTTATAACTTTGTGCTGTCCACAGGTTCAACTCACAGCCCAAAATGACCACTACTGCTGTAATAAATCAACTGAGCACCTACAGTCCTCTCCAAGTGGAACTCAGATGCCTTCTTGCCTTCAATTTCTACCCCTTAAGGAAAAATTGTTAAACACCCAATAATAAACACAAATTGCTGCTGAACAAACACACCTTGCAAAAATTCCAAGCATAAAATTTAGGAGTCTTACATAGATTGATGGATAATATATGTAAAGAATCTGGTTGCTAGCAAGTGGGATAATAAAGTTAAACTACATTAAAGGAGGAGTAAGAGGCAGCACCAGAAAGGCGATGTACAGCAGATGGGGGACAGCCACTCCAAAGCACTGGCCCTGTCCATAGCTCTGCCACCAAGTGTAATGAGGAAAGTCCCTCAGGGCCCTCCCTGGTGGCACAACGGGTTAAAGCCCAGTCCTGTGAAGCTATTCTAGGCCACTGTGGTACAAGTTCCGTCTCCCACCAGGGAGCTGACCCACATGGCGGGGCAGACTGCTCCTGACCTGCCCACTGCTCCCCTCAGCAGTGTATTTTAGTCACTCTGCCTGTTCTGCTCCCCACTCTCTCTGGTGAATCCTCTCACCCCCTTGCACCTCTGGCCTGTACCCCAGTACAGACCATTAATAAATCAATCTTAAAAAAAAAAAACAGTCCTTGAAAGTCAAGCTGTTTCACATATGACACACTGTTAAAAATGCTGAAGGTGGGTACAGATTCCCCTTAGCTAATATCAGAATTATTTTCATGGCTAAGGTCTCTTGGCCTAGTCCAAAAACCAGCAACTGTCTGCCAACATTTGACACACAGGACTATTTCCTTTTTTGTTAATAGGCCATCAGTTCCTGCACAGAGTAGTCTTGCCTTCACTAACATTATATAATCCATTTACTTCCTCTACATTAGCGACTTAAAATTCACCTTGGGGAGATACTACCGAACAGCAAATATGGAACCAGGCCAAAACGAGGCATGTAGAGATATAAGAAGAGATGGCATCTAGGACAATGTTAAAAAAATAAAACCTAGCAGGCGTGCGCACGTCCAGGCGGGGGGGGAAGATGGGACCCTCTCAATTTGCTGAGGCAGATGGGCCCTGCTGTGAGAGAGGCCACCTCCTGGGACAGAGCCAGGAGCTGCCGCCTCTCTCCTCGGCTACATATTAAGTCTGCAACTGTTTACGTTCAATCTCAGATACATTCTGTTCAGCAGCTTCAGAGTTCTGAGTGCAGGTGCCCTCAGTTAATCACCCCAGCTCACTCCAGAGTCACTTCCAGCAGTGAAGGATGTTCCCAGCAACCAGCCAGCCAGCCAGCATCAGTTTTTCTTGTTTTTAATCTGTAATATTTTGGTCCTGAAGACTTGTTTAAAAAGTTTGGTTTGTGTTTCAGTAGTTTCTTCAACAAGAGGTTAACAGCCATAGGACAAATCTAGGACTTCAATTTGAACAGTGAGAGCCAGAATGAGAAACAAATGCCCAGTGGGAGTAGGGGGAGATCAGCAATAGGCTCAAAACACTTCAAGGAAACATATTTTCTAAAAAAGGCATTGAAGGTAACGTTACCTTCCAGGACAAGAAAACCACACACCATTCATTTTGAAAAAATTCTTTTATTTTTTCCTAATATGTATTTTATAGACAAGAGTCACTGGATCAGAAGCATTCCTTAGGAGAATGCACTCTTACAGACAATGAAAATAATTTTAATAGAAGAAAAATCTCAGTTATCTAGATTTAGCATCCAAAGTGCAAAATGACTGTGATTTTTCTTGCCACACAAAATATTACCAATCCTCTCCTTACAGCCTAGTCTTAATGTTAGTGAGGAAGCCTAATAGGAGACTGATCTTTATTAGCAGGCTCCCCTGGCCGAGGGCTGGTGGTCAGGCCCCAGAATGAACTCAGCTTTAGGACAAAGTGGCGTTGACCCCAACGCCAAAGTCCATTTGGAAGCCCATGAACAATAAATACACTTGTGGCAGCACATGTACAAGGCTGTGCCACTGAACACTATGGGGCCTAATCAATCCAAATTAAAGCTAAGCACACTCCCACCACTACTTCCATCCTCATACTAACACATTTTATGGAGGGTCGAAGTCTCACTTTATAATGGGAGAAAGGAAATTTCAAGTTCTCATAATGAACCTCTGTCCAAACCTTCCTCTTCCCTGCCCTCCTACCTTCACCCTGAAACAAATCAATCTTACCAAAGAGGCAGGGTTTCTGTCATTACCTCAGAGAAAGGTCATTCCATAAACACTTGGCTTTAAGCCGAAGGCTATCCCAGAACTCCCAAGAGCCCCCAAAGAACTGCAATGAATTTCATACTTCCCCTTCTACCCTTGTTCAGATCTACCAGCCAAAAGTTTCCCAAAAAGACAGCACAAGGTGTTGATATTATTTTACTTGAGAAGAGGGAGCTATATGTAGCTTTAATAAAACCCTCATGCACAATGAACTTGATTAAAAGCCTGAAGAATGCTAAAAGTAGCAGTGAATGCAAGAGGCTGCAGTGCAGAGTACAGGTGCGCCCTTCCTTGCAGTTAGTGAGTGTCAGGAAGTAGCAGGAGACGTGACTTCACTTGAGCATTGGAGAAGCAAAAAAGTTCCCTTGCCGTCCCAGGTTGGTGGCGGACTTGCTTTTGCTCCCAAATCTAAAGAGAAAGAACATAAGCTGGAAAAGTACTCTATAAAAAATGGCAAGTCACTAACATTACTTGACATAGTCAGCTAGAAGTAGGGAGCCCTTGAAACTGTTAACAGTCTCTGTCACCTAGGAGAGAGGGGAATCGCCAGACCTCTACAGCCCTTTAAAAGGGGGGTCCTGGCCCTCCCTGGTGGCGCAGCGGGTTAAAGCGCAGCACTGAGAATCTGAAGCCACTTCCGCATGAGTTCGATTCCCGCCTGCACCCAATGAAGACCTTGAATAGCAACAAATGTGA
>NW_004567135.1:7224956-7248628 GCF_000260355.1 Condylura cristata | reverse complement strand
AAATAAATAAATCTTTAAAAAAAAAAAAAAAAGGGGGGGGTCCTTACAGCTCTATGCTTCCTTTTTAAGCCCAGATGCCAGCTAAAATCTAATTCATTTTTTCTTTCAATTAGCTTCAGGACTGATGGAAAGAAGTCTAAGAAGCCATGCTGTTCTTTCCTAAGCAGGCTAATGCCACATACCTGGGGGTGTTCTTGGTGAGGGTGGAGCGAACTCTCTGTGACAGGGAACTGGATGAAGGAGTCTTCAGAAGCTGATGCTCAGGAGTCGTCACTGGTCCCAGTAAACTCACTTCAAAGTTAAAACCATTTTCAAGAGGGGGGGAAGAGAGAAAGTGTAGGTAGCCGGTTTTAAGCTGAACATTCTATGAAATACTTGAGAGTTAGAGACTGAGTAAAATCTCAGAGATGGTTTTTGTCATCATTCTGTAAAACAGTAGAGTATATTTTCTGAACTACGCAAACAACTGCTCAATGAATAGTTGACATTTATTTCCAGTTTACACTATTCCCAAACTACAACTTGCACAAATCTAGAACATCTGAACATGATTTTATCAACACTAAAAAACCAACATGCTCCTGGGCCCTCCCTGGTGGTGCAGCAGGTTAAAGCGCAGCACTGAGAAGCTTAAGCCACTTCCGCATGCGTTCAATCCCCGCCTGCCCCGGAGGAGATCCACATGGCCAGGCAGACAGACCTCTCCTGACCCGCCCGCTGCTCCCCTCAGCAGTGTACTTTGTCGATCTGCCTGTTCTGCTCCCCGCTCTGTCTCTGGTGAATTCTCTCACCCTCCGCATCTCTGGCCTGTACCCCAGTTCTGTACAAATAAATAAATAAATCTTTAAAAAAAAAAAAAAACCCAACATGCTCCTTTAAAAAAGAACTTGCATTAATGAAACAGGTCACCAATGCCAGTGAGGTTGGAATATAACCAATCTTATACAAACTGGCAAGTCTTCAAGAAATCAAGTTGGTAAAACATACCAAGAAACAAAAAAAGTTGAAGCTCTTCAATTCAGTGATTACCTTTCCTGGGAATTCATCATAATGGGAAAAAAAAAAAGGCATATACATATAATCTTGATGACTGCATTTATATTATGAGAAGTAACATTAATATCCGATAGCATATTTAATGATAGCTTGTAACTAAAATAATTAGATTAGATAATATTATATAGTAACAAAATGTCTCACAATATTTTAAATGAACAAATGACATAGAAATCACCAGTCTATCTTTATTTTAAAAATATCCATATGGGGCCCTCCCTGGTGGTGCAGCAGGTTAAAGCGCAGCACTGAGAAGCTTAAGCCACTTCCGCATGCGTTCAATCCCCGCCTGCCCCGGAGGAGATCCACATGGCCAGGCAGACAGACCTCTCCTGACCCGCCTGCTGCTCCCCTCAGCAGTGTACTTCCTTGATCTGCCTGTTCTGCTGCCCACAGTCTCTGGTGAAGCCTCTCACCCTTCGCATCTCTGGCCTGTACCCCAGTTCAGGGGTACATAATAAATAAAATAAATAAAAATCTTTGTAAAAAAAATTAAAAAAAAAAAACCCATATGGGGCCTCCCTAGTGGCACAAAGGGTTAAGTCTCAGCACTATGAATCTGTCCACAGCCACTGCAATGTGAGTTCAATCCCTAATCAGGGAGTGACCCACATGGCACAGCAGACCTCTCCTGCCTCCCCAGTGTTCCCCTCAGCAGTGTATTTCAGTAGATCTGCCTGTTCTGCTCCCCATTCTGTCTCTGGTGAATCCTCTCACACCCCAGCCCCCCCAACACCTCACCTGCACCTCTGGCCTTAACTCCACTTCTTGTATGCATAAGTAAACAAAAGAAATCTTTTACACACATACACATCTCCATTTGGGTATAAAGAAAAAAGAAGAACGTGGAAAAGAGAAAAACATACACTAGGATGTTAGAATTGTACAAGCTTTCCTTAACATTAGAATTCACAGAATAATTTAATTTTTAGTTAAGAATAAGAATTTCAAATGCTTCTACCTAAGGTAGGGAGAGGGAGTCAGGTCCTGTGAGAAGCCCAACTTAGGCCTTACCTTTAATATCTGGTGTCTGTGGTGTTGAAAAGGCATTTGAGTTTTCAATGACATGCATGGGGTCGATGTTCTCTTGTTCCACCATCATGAACTGACTCCAGTACTCTAGGGGCAGTGAAAGCAGGCGCTCTACCACCTAAAGTCACCAAATATGTAAGCAAACTTCCAAAGTTTACCTCAAACCCTTCTCTCACAACATGTTACAAAAGTTCATTCACCCGCCCTTTACCCCCCACCACACACACACTTGCCTTGGGCTGACGTTTGGTGTCCTGTAACATTATCACTGGATCTGGGTTGGGCACAGCATGAGCAACTATTGTAGGCCCAAAGACTTTGGCCAGATTAGCAACATCCATTTTCGTGTCTGGGCTCTGAGCCACTCTAAGCAAAAGAGCATTAAATTAGAAGACTCGCTCCTCTACTTCAACACAGACCAAAACATAAGTTCTACAAGAAAACAATTCACCCCTTAAATTCCCTCCCAGCCCACATTATCTCTCCATGGAAAATTCCCTAATTCCTAGGAATAAGTATGCTGTACTCACCTCTGCAAGTGAATCATGAGGAAAGCTAATGTGTCTCTGTTGGCCTGGGGCAGTTCACCAACAGCCTGGTACATGGCAGCTATGCTGTTGTCCTCATCTGTGATTTCTGTAAATGAAAAGAAAGCACAAGAGGCCTAGACTCCTTTCCCTTGACAGCGGGCTTTCAAGTTATCGACCACGAAGTCTCATCCATACAGTTAGCTTCTGAAACTTCTGATTAGGTTCATGACTGTCTCAGACTTTAGTTTCATTAACAAGCAGGATACTGGCCAACAGCTCAATATTAGAAATCAGAAACTGGCTCTTGCAGTTAGGATGGTGACCCCATCAGCCTGCTAGGAAGGCAAACACAACTGCAGTGACTACAATCTTCAAGAAGGAATTTGTTCATAAAACACGTTTAATGTGCCAGAAACTATGTCTAAGTGCTGAGGATAAAGCAGACTAACAAAGACCTTGTCTCATGGGACATACATTCTATTGAAGAAGTGAATGGAAAAGTAAGTACGTATCAAGTAGTGATATACATGTCCATATAATAAAAGAGGCAAGAAGCTAGAAAATAAGTACAGGAGCTGTTATTTTAGACAAGATCATTAGATTTCTGAGGACAAAATAGCCAAAAAGAAACCTGATATAAAGGAAAAAATCGTGCAAATATCATTCTAGGATGAGACAATAATAAATGTGAAGACCTCAAGAAAGAAGCAGGCTTGCTATGTTCTCAGAACTTCAAGAATTTCAGTGTAACTAGAGAAAAAGGAAAGGGTGTTGAAAAATAGGATGTTGAAGACATTACCAAGGACCAAATCCAGAAGGGCCATGTTCACAACTGGATTTCATTCTCAGAATGAAGGGAAGACAATGGAGGATACATAAGAGATCAGCTAATTAAAAATTTCAAAAGGACCATGATAGCTACTGTATGAGGGTCAGACAGTAAAGGCAAGAGACGAAACAGGTTCTTCTATCAGTGCTCTAGGGTGAGAGCTGACAAGAGTGGTAGCAGTAGAAAGAGTGACAAATTTCAAAGTGAAGATAAATTTTGCAAGACCTTTATTGACAGGAGTAAATGGAGATGTAAGGAGAAGGAATCAAAGCTAGCTCCAAGTTCAAAAAGGACAACCTAAAACTTATCAAAAAAAAAAAAAACCAAAAACCCCAGCAACACCCTATACATTTCAGACAGAAAGGGGACAGGTATAATGAGGAACAGGCATATAGTTACTCATCCATCAAAGTATTTGAGAACCTACAATATTCAGACACTGTATTAGGCAGGTGATAAAGCAGTAAACAGAAGAGTCAAAAATCCCTGTCCCTGTGGTATGCACATTCAAGTATTAATATCTACTCTTACCGGCTGCTTCCATAAAAGTCTTGTTTAGCCGAAAAGTTAAAAGGGGTTCTTTGAGGTTTCGAAGGAAGTCTTTCAGTAGGCTGCAGATAGCATGGATGTCATCCACTTTGCTGAGAAGGGGTACAGTTTTAACTCTGAGGAATTTCTCTTTCAGTTCTTTCACTGTGCGGTCACAACCTGAGATCCGATACAGGCCTGTCTCAGTCAGTCCTCTCTGCTCAATCTCATTCACACAATGGACAACAATGGAGGGGATCATTGGAGAAGTCCGGGACACATAATCTGACAGCATTCCCTGAAAAGGGGAGATTAAAGTTATCATTTAAACCACTTAGACCGGCAGATGGAGGCCATTTGGGAAGAACCGTCTCCAAGACTAACACTCAGGCTGGACATCCCACCTACTTTTAAATACCTATTCCCAAAGCATGTATTAGACATCAGAAAACAAGTACTGGTGAGATTACTGCTATGGTCCTTGATATAAACTGATGTATTACTCCAAAAAGGAGACCTTTCTTACACTTCATTCTTAGTAAGAAAATTTACTTAACACAAACTCACAGTTGCCTGAAACACAAACCTACTTGTATGGACAACTCCATGGTTCTGTATTAGAATAAACAATTTAACATTTGACTTGCTGAGTGCCAGGTAGCAGCGTACTCACTCTTTGTTCTGGCTAAATGTTGCTTTGCTAATGTTACAATAATTAATTTCTTAATGAATTAAATAAATCTCCAGAGATAAACAACCTAATCTTAATAGTCACAGGTGAAATTATACGATGGCTGGAATTTGAGTCAAATTAATTCACTGGACAAGATCGGATGGGTAAGGTGGGAGTATTATTAAATCAAAACAGGACATGATGGAAGTTTATTTGAAATTTTACAAAATAGAATAGGATGGTAGGGGAAAAGAAGAGGGGAAAGGGAAGGAGTTTAAAAGATATACCCAAAAGGGACTCTACTTATTGCAAGCCAACATTCTGGAATTTCTAGTCATAATTCAAGAAAGTAAATATACTTGGCATAATTCATTCTAGGACAAAAACTGACATTAAGTTTTTGAAAAGCTCAAGAAGCCATAACATTATGATGGATCCACAAGTCCTACCTCTCCGATCTTGACAGGTGTTCCTATCAAGGTAGGAATGCAGGGCAGTGGACAGCGATCCCGACATTCTGGATGAGAGACTACACGGCAGTCGCGACACTTCAGAGAGAGTTTGCCAAATTTTATCCGCTTTCCACATGGAACACAAGATTCTGGTTTAATAACCTAATGATGAAACAAAGGCAGAAGGAACAGTTATATAAGTTAGAATATGTTCATCACCATCAACCAACATTTAATGTCCATTTAGTATGTACCAACTTTCTAATCCCTTTATACATATATACATGTGTAATTCTCACAATACTCCTACAAAGTAGGTTTTGTTTTATTTTAAGATAGGAAACAGAAGCAAAAAGGCTAAGTAACTCACATAAGGTCATCTAGTCACCAGCTGGAAGAGAGCAGTGCACAGTAGAACTGGTTGAGGAGGAGTCAAGAAACCCTCCATATTAATTGCCACTTACTGTGGCTCAAAGGAGTCAGTTAACGCTTTTCAGTTCCTGTCAGTTGGCTTGGCTTTTAATGAGGAAATCAAATGTCACAAAGTTAAAACATTCTATACTCAAGCATAAAATGTAAATGTGTGTTACTAAACAGCACAAAGAACAGCTTCTGCAAAGTTTCTTTCTTTTCATCTAGTATCACTCAGAATGGAAGGATATACACCTTCTACAGCCAGTAGTTAGCACTAGAGAGGAGGACAAGTAAGGAGGAAGGAAATTCAATATTTAATGGTATAACACTAGAGTATTCCTCACATGTATTACTTTCACAACTGAAAATGTGCCCAAAAGAAGGAGAAAGCACAGACTTACTGTCTTAGAGACAAAGTCATGCAGGCGCATCCCTCCAGTATTCTGTGGTGTGCCGGAGCTGTCTGTCTCGGTTCGTGGCTCCTGCCTGGTGCTCAAGGTGGAGTCACTGTTCCAGGGTTGCAATGTACCTAGAAAAGCAACAAATTTAAGCTCCTATGTCTTTAGGTCTTTCTTGTGAAAAGAATTTAGCTGCAATTTCAATTAATTTGGTGTAATAGCCAGTAACCTGTAAACATAATCACACTATCCTGGGTATGCAAAAAGCCAAGAAAATTGTTTCAAAAATAGGTTAGGCTAGCAATCCAAAGGTAAAGCATGACACCGACAGCTCTATGACCCTCAGCAGGCAGTAGTAAAGAAACTAACTACCCAATACATCCACTCCCTGCCTCAGGACAGTTCTAAGAAACAAATTCTCCACCAACTTTATCAGCGGTTCTCCACAGGCAAACCCTGCAGACCTGTTTTCCTTCGGCTCCTGGTCCAGTATGGCACAGTCTCAATGGTGGACACAGCTTCAATGGGCCCACCATCATTGGGAACAGTCACTGTGGTTTTCGCAACTATGGATTCATTCCCCTGAAACAAACGGGGCAATGACGCAAAAACAGATTTAGAATCTAATTTTCCTTCACTACTGAAGTAGTAGGAAAATTCATAGATCTTGGTAAGAACTCTAGGTCGCAGTCCAAAACACTCCTGAGACTGATACTTTAAAACAATGATATACAACCATAGGGGTACAAATAAAAGCAAATATGACTCAACTATAAAACTGACAATTGTGGTTCTCCCTGGTGGCGCAACAGATTAAAGCGCAGCACTATGAAGCTCTATCTGCAGTCACAGCTGCGTGTGTTCAATTCCCGGCCAGGGAGCTGACCCACATGGCGTGCCAGACCTCTCCTGACCTGCCCGCTACTCGTCTCAGCAGTGTATTTCAGTCCATCTGCCCATTCTACTCCCCACTCTGTCTCTGGTAGATTCTCTCACCCACCACACCTCTGGCCTGTACCACAGTTCTTGTGTGCACAAATAAATCTTAAAAAACAAACAAACAAATAAACAAAAAAAACCTGACAACTGTTTGCTTAATCAGATTAATATAAATGATAAAGTTTCTATTTCATAGAAAAACTCACCAAACATCTCTCTCAAAACAACAATGCAATGTTATCTTAAGATTTTTAATGCCTGGGCCACTAAACTCTGTTGTCTTCAAGACAAAATTCTCTTAGCGTGACTATTCTTACCTGGTCTACTGTGGAACCAATGGAACGAGTTTTCTTTACAGGTCCAGGGGGACCATCAATGAACTGTCGGCTGCTAGAGCGCTTGAGTGGGGGGAAAAGAACAATAACTTTAGTGTTAAAGAACTGAAGCACAGAAGATTAAATTATCCCATTAAATAACTTGCATATAAATCCAAAGACCATGAATACAGTAAATAAAAAACGTGCTTTTTCTCACTGCCTACATCCATATGAAGCTTAAGTTGTACCAACATAAAAATACTCTCAGTACCCTAGAATAAGCAAGCTCTGCAAAATTTGGATGACAGCACCAGAAAACAATGAGCTGTAATCTTATCTAAAGACCTGAAGTCTCTGGACTCATACTAAGTATCCTAAATAACCACACACAGACAGATCTCTGTATATCCCATTATACACAGATTTCATCTGAAGCTTCTCTTACAGCACAAAAATCCTTCATATAATTCCTATGACAGGGGCTCTCCCTGGTGACACAACGGGTTAAAGTGCAGCTTCAGTGCGAGTTCGATCCCTGGACAGGGAGGGGACCCACATGGCACAGCTGACCTCTCCTGACCCACCCGCTGCTCCCCTCAGTAGTGTACTTCATCGATCTGCCTGATCTGTTCCCCTGGTGAATCCTCTCACTGCCCAAACACCTCTGGCCTGTACCCCAGTTCTGTATACATAAATAAAATAAATCTTAAAAAAAAAAAACTCCTTTGACAACTCAAAACAGATTCTTTTCCACTAGATGCAGCTCATCAGAACAATGAAATAGAACAGGACTCTATCCTGAGTTACAACCTCAAGGAACACTTTCTCAACACCACCCTCAGCATGAATTCATTAAACATCTGTGTTTTAGCAGTGGCTAGAGCAACATGTCAGGAATACAGTAGTCATGGCAAAACTGTTTTGTTTATTTAAAAAAAAAAAAAAACAAAAAACATACCCTCTTTTCTCTCTTCTTCAGTTTGAAAGTCTTTACCAAAGATGAATCCCAATCCTGTTGAAAATTCTTTGCATTAGTTTCTGTCTTTGATAGGCCTTCCCTAAACCCTATGCAAATGTATTTATAGCAAATCTTAAAGACTTCCTGAGTCAGACTACCTAACATACAATTTGAGGAGAGAAGGATGAGTGGGTTCAAGTTTGTAACAATAGTAAGGGAGGATGCCTTCTTTCCAAAATTGAAGCTAATAAAATCAGAAATCAATACCAGGGAGACACAAGAAAAAATTAAAGGATCAACTATCTTCGTGATGATCTTCAGTGCCTGGCCTTTATTTCTGATTATTTTTGTAATTAGTTTTAAAACTTACAGAATGTTAGAGCACTATACTGAGCATGTTAGGCTTGATTCTTGCTCTTAAAAGATTACAACTGTCTAATCAGATGTTCTGCATAACACTGCCACTTAAAAAGTTCCATGTGGTCTAAATTCTGTGGTAGGAATTCATAGGTAGCTACTGAAAATGAATGCAAATGGCTAAAATAAAGTGAATTTAGACTACTGCTCTATTCATCCAAATAACAGCAAATAAAACCTGTATGGATAGTCTGCTCATTTTTTAATTGCTAGCTGTGGATTTAATAAGGTACAGTCAATCAGCACATGCAGCTCACTGATTTGTTAAATAAATTTACCCTTATGCCAAATCATAAATTCCAAATCCTCATACTTCCAAAAACTAAAAAAGCCTGTGTAGACTTAGATACTTTAAATGGTTAGCTCAGTACCTACAACATATTAACTAATAAAATAGTAATAAAGAAATTCCAGAAGAGAAGAGAGTTAGTTATTTCTGAAGGAACAGGGATACAAAAGATAGAGTATTCTCAAAGATCAAATGTTTATTACCAGCGATTCATCAGTCTTGTCAAAGCTGATATCTGATAGAATGGAACCAGATTCATCAATGGTTGACAGTCTAGATGAGTGAAAACAATACAGTGTTAGAAACAGAAGTCTATGGAAAGTAAAGTACACCAACATCCAGAACAAGTCCCAGTGGTCAGGTAACATCAGCAATCTTATAGCAGTAGCTTTCCTAGGGCGACAACTACAATCTCGAACCCTTTTTGCAGTGGGTTGCTTTTATGATTTTCATGAAGGGATGTAGGTACATGCAAAAGTTGTATTTTCAGCAAAGGCCTTATAAATTGAATGTTAAAGTCAGGGCCACTTATGGGTGCTATTCCCTGCTAAGTTTGTACAGGCTACTGAAAATTCACAAGGCAGAAGAATAAAGTTTAATTTGATCCCAAATGTGGTTGTTTTCTACATGAAAGTATTACCCAATATTGGCTTCTTAAGAAATTAAGCCTGTACATCTTCTTAGTTATAAAGATTCCCCCATAAAACAACTAGGCAACAATATAAATAGCTCTAAGAATGCTGACCTTCCCCTACATCTGTATTGGGAGTGTTAAATTCAAAGTCTGGTTTGAGGCTACTTTAAACAGTGATGCAGTGAAGTCAAAATTATTGTCTGGTCTTGGCTTACAGAAGGCCTTCCTAAACCAGAAGAGCTACAAGGGCTCTCTGGAGAGCAAACACGGAAAGTATTGCTGAACTGCCATTTTCACCTTTAGATTTCTTAACAATGAACAGGATTAGTAATTGATGTGCAATTTAGCACCAACCTCAAAATTCCACCCATGGTAAAAGCATCCATTAAAACAAAACAAAACAAAAAAACAAACAGGGAGGCTCCTCTACTTTTATTTTTTATCCACCCTTCCTCCAAAGTATTTTTCTGCTTTATTCAGCACACATTCCAAAAGCAGTATATTTAAGAGTTCAGATAACAAGAACTTCTGACAGCTGTGTTGCTTGTGATCTGATAACAACAGATGCAGCACCCCCACCTTTTGTTCCCAGCATTGCTGCTCGATGGTTGGCCTCTATTGAGAAAAGCCAGAGCTGATTTTTGCTCCTCGCTTAGTTGAATGCTGCCAGATGTGTCACACATGAGCATCTCTCGAATCAGCTGAATCTGTCTTTCCTATAGACCAAAGCAAAGTAAAACATCATAACTAACCAGGGGAGAAAGCTTCACCTCAAATTTATGGGATGGGCAGACTAGAAGACATTAAAATACAGCATTATGCAAATGAGTCTTCAGGAAGGCTGCTACACCAATAGCATATTAATTCAAATCAAGCCCAGATTGTGTTTCTGATTTCTGACTGGTAAAATGAACTCCATCTAGAATAGTGAGGTTTCCACTATAAGATTTTAGAATCAAACTGATAATCCAAGAGGAGAGAGAACTGCAAGATGAGAGCTCCAATATAGATTTTGCACAGCAAAACTCTTTGTGTCACTGTATTAGGACAATTATTGGCTGCTTCTTTGGATCAAAGTAGCCACCCACCTTTCTAAATAGTGGAACAAATGAATTACAATGGACACAAAGTTGTGACACACTAGAATGAGACCATATGAGCTTACTGAAGCATCTAACACTGTATCAAGGAGGATCAGTCCTTTCTGGTAAAGCTTTCATTTGTACTATGACCTACACCCTGCTACATCAAAATAACAGTGTTCTATGTGGGTCACATTGCTCAACCAGTTGAGTACATTCCCCCCCCCCCCCGAATTATTAGTAGTGATGAAGCAGACTTAAGAGTTGTCTTGCCTGTACCAAGACAAAAAACCCGCTCAAATGATACAGGATAAGGATATTCCGGGTAGCATGTGAGATGACCAACATCTTGTGACAGATCAAATATGCTAGGATTTTCCTGCCTTTCCCTATACTTTTTAATTCTTCCAATTTTCATTTGAAATCTATTATTTAATAGTTTTAAATGTAAAGGAAAAAACAATTTTTTTAATTTCGACTTAGAAAGAACACAATTCCTAAGCTGCAATTTCAGCTCCGATCATGGACAAGCTGTCACAGTTGCCTTGATGTGAAAGAAGAAAATGGGTGTTTTTGGCAAATGAAGACATATCAAATGATGTTCCCCTCTCTCACCATCACAGTTCTAATATGGAAAACAATACACACCAATTTTTCGCAGTCAGCCTCAGCGCGCTGTCTCCGTTTGATCTCTACGTCCACCTGATTGCGTGCATGCTTCAGCTTAACATCCAGAGCACTGCGCTCAGTCTCTGCTTTCATCAAAAGATCCTTGTAATTCCCCAGTTCATGGTCTGTTCTCTGCCACTTTTTGCGAAAATCCTCAAAGTCCTTTGCCAACTGAATGAATTCTAAGGGAAGAGGAAAACTTTCATAATTCAAGTATCAAGCAGTATGAATGTTCTAACAAATCAAGCCTCTCGTGAGTTTTACTCCAAATACATAATTAAGGGACCAGCTGAATTATGGGCAAATACAACTGAAAATAACCAGAAGCAGACCTGGATATGCTCATCACTTTAGATGAGAGCTTTGTGGGGAGCAATTCAACAGGCCACTTACTTTTGGCTTAGCCAGTGGCATCTGCTGTGGAGTAAGTAACTCATTAGTCACCTGGCTCCAGATGTAACATTAACACTGAAAGCCTCTGAACAGAAGGCAATCAGAGGGAGATACCTTTGGGCAGCTGTCATACACCAAGGCAGTTACTACTATAAGACAAAAATAGCCTCCTTTAGAATCATGTGTTGCTGTGCCAGAGACATTAAACAGCAAATTCAAATATAACAGCTTTAATATGCTCCAATAGCTATAGATTAATATTAGAGATTTCTAGGCCTGTGATTCCATTCAGCTGTATAATTATACAAATATTGATTTGATAGTAAAGAGCCAATTTGCTTTTGCTGTCTAACAGTGCCTCAAAGCGAATGTAAACATTCCAACTGGAAAGACACAGGAAGAGACTATCATACTAGTGTTGAATATCTCACAAATAGCAGGATGTAAGCTCTTTTAAAGAATATCACTTCCAAAGCAGTTCCTCCCATGATAACCCTGGCTGGCATTCATTCTTATCAGCTGCCATATATCAACAGTTGTTCTACAACAACTCACTGTTTTTTTTTTGTTTTTTTAAGATTTTACTTATTTATGCATACAGAACTGGGGCGCAGGCTAGAGGTGCTGGGGCAGTGAGAGGATTCACCAAAGACGGTGTAGTGCACAGAACAGGCAGACTGATGAAGTATACTGCTGAGGAGAGCAGCGGGCAGGTCAGGAGAGGTCTGCTGCACCATTTGGGTCACCTCCAGGGCTGGGGTTCAAACTCGCACTGAGGCAGATCAGCTTGCAGTGCTGCGCTTTAACCCATTGTGCCACCAGGGAGGGACCACAACTCACTGTTACCTAGTTAACCTCAACCTCTCTCCAAGCATCACTCTCCACCACCAGTATTATAGAGGATATTTCCAAGGTGTACATCTGCTGCTGGCCAAACTAACCCAGTTTACAAATAAACTAGGCCAAGTACACACAAAGCTAACAGGTTACTAGGTAGTAAGGGCACTTTTCTTATTTGAATTTACTCTAAGAGCATAGAAACAATAGTGTGTTCTTTTTAAATAAACTGAATTTTAAGTCAATATACCAATCTAGTGCAGAGAAACCAAGTCTTAAATAATATAAGGAATCTTCAGTTTTTAGCAAACAACGTATTTTAGCAAAACAGGATACTATGATCTAGTTATCTCAGACAACGCAAATATGAAGGAGCCCCCAAATAAAATAAATTATTACAATTCCAATAGTTTTAAGTGATATGCTGCATTAGGCACCAGTTTGAATATACTAAGTTGTCTCCCTTAATTAAAAAAAGAGGCAAACAAAAAATATTCTTTTGCTAATCTATTTTCATTTCAACATTATATATAAAATAAGGGAAAAATAAAAACAAGCCCTGGTTACTTGGCCATGTTCAATCCAGCAAGTCATCAAGGAGTACGCTGGTATATTTTTATGATGTATATATAACACTTCAATTTCAAACACATTTATTAACTAGACAGTCTAAAATCTTTCTAGCTCCACACTGGTCAATTAAATGTTTCTAAATATAGTGCTACCTGCACAACTAATTATTTTTGAATTCAAAAATCATTTTGAGAATTAAGAGATTTCCATCTGACGTAATTTTACAGGTCTGCTTGCTCTTTAGGGTACCCTTTTCTTGATAAGTCTTAATAAATTTGATTTTTAATTTTTATTCATTGTTACATGGCAAACATTATAGGTCTAAACAAACTGGACAATGAAACTCAAACCAAAGAAAGTCAGTTCATTTCAAAGGAGGCCCTCCTTTTTTAATAACACAAATTATTAAATTATTAGTTCAGTTAAATTTGTATCAGGCGAAAACCAGAAGACTGACATAACTGATGGAGGTATTGCTTTTATATACAATCCTGTTATAAGGGCCTCCCTGGTGGCACAACGGCTTACATCTCAGCACTGTGAAGCTATTACAGCTTCACAGCACAAGTTCAATCCCTGGTTCAGGGAGCTGATCCACATGGCACAGCAGAAGTCTCCTGTCTCCCTACTACTCCCCTCAACAGTGTTTTTCAGTACATCTGCCTGTTGTGCTCCCTACTCTGTCTCTGGTGAATCCTCTCACCCCTTGCACCTCTGCCCTGTACTCTAGTTCTGTATACATAAATAAATAAACCTTAAAAAAAAAATTCTGTTATGAGCTAAGGTTTCTAAGATGGGTCAAAAAAGCACTCTGGAAAACTTTGTTGGTGGTAACCAACACACATGGCATTTTTTGTCAGTTTGTAAATCACATTCGATTTGGAACTAGCCCTTAGCATGAAGCCCACATTCAAAGTACTTCCACGCAAAAGCTATATGTATCATCAAAATATGAAATGTATCTATCAAGAAAAAAAGAAAGGGAGGTTCCTTACAACAAACTGAGGGTATTCTTAACTTCATTTAAAAAAAAATCTGGTTTTGGTTCAGAGTTCGGCAAAAAGATTAATTCCAGCAATCTTGACATTTATTCCTCCTGAATGTTTGCCTTCACGACTACCCTTCAAGCTTCTGCTCTTTGAGTTCCAGAACTTGCACTCTGAAGCATAGTAGGTACTTATTCACTGAACAAATGATGCTTTTCAGATCAAATTTAAACTCCAAGTATAGTCTAATCAAACATCCCTATCACTGTGCAATACCCTCTTTTTAACTAAACAAGTTTGTCCCTGTCACCAGAACAGACCTTTGGCCACTCCTGCTTCCTCAGCTGTGACTCCGCTAACCACTCCGGAGGGGGCGCCCTACCTACTTTTCTGTATGTACCTGCGTCCTAGTCCCAGCTGCTCTGTGAATCCTTTCCTAATCAGCCTGCTCCAAGTTAAATTTTCTATGCCAAAAGCTTAATTTTTGAAGCTTGTAGTATCCTCTATTTCGTAAGAGAAAAATACTGTAAAAACATAAGATAAAAACCTTGTAGACTGGTGGAAACAAAGGTAACGAATACCTAGGCTATAAAAATCATTTTATTTGAATTTTAACCTTCACTGTGTGTTCTCAGTAACCTTGGCCTTTTTTTTTTTTTTAAAGGAGAAGAACAATGATGAAAAGCAAAATTAAGGTGTTGGGGTACTTAGGTATGGAGCAGTTCCTAAGATCTAACAAAAGGACAGAGACAGAGGTGTGGTTGAAGAGCAGTGAATCTACATTCTAGAAAGACTGAGCTGTTTTACAAAAGTCAATGTTATAAATTAAGAATTTGGAGAGTGGAAGCAAAGGTACCTCTATTTTATAACAGAAATCAATACAAAACTAGAATGTTGCTTACAAATAATAGTACCTATAAAAATCATTATCTTATGGGGTTGGGGGGGTCTTAAGAGGGGGAGGAGAGAACTGTTTCCAGAAGTATTTTCTGGAATATACCCAATATATTTTTTTGCCCTCAAATTCCTACACTCCCATAAAGATAGGAGTTTAAATTCTTATTTTACAGATGGAGAAATTGATACAGAAGTAAGAGTTTAAAACCAGCACTAGTTACTGAGACTCTCAACATCTTTAACAGCTGCCTCCTCATAGAGATCCTATTATCATAATCTCTCCCATTTTTCCTTATTTCCATCTTCACAACTACATCATTCATGACGGGCTTCCTGCTCTTTCCTATGTTATCACCCCAAGGTCATAATCGGTTTCCCAATGTCCAACTCTGCCAGAGTAACCCTTCAAATGTAGAGCCTGATTATGTCACCCGACTTACTCCTACTACCCTCACAACCAACGTGGTATGTCCGTTCAAGCAGTTCTCTTGACCATAATGTTCTCTTTTAGCTCAGTCTGTTGGGCTCCTAATTTATACGAAAGGTCCAACTCAAACCCTACTCTTTTCTATAAAGCCATTTAGTCATCCCTTTCTCTAACTCAACATGTGATAAAAGTTGTGCTAGGTTCTCACTAAATATTTGCTAAATGAGCCTGAATTTTAAGATCACTTATTCAATACTCTTCCCTGCTAGACTACAAAGTAATCTATCTTCTGAGATGATGTGACCTCAGAGAGAAGCCTAATTAGTATGCCATCATGGTTACTGAGTTGGTACCAGATGATAGGGTCATGCAACAGCTATTAGAGAAAATAGAATATTGTTTTGAAAGGCCTGTAAGTGGATAACAGCTATTAAAAACATCAATCAAATTAAAGGAAATGTTGAGTGGCATAAGCAAGACGTCATACTAAGTACTGGGAAGTTAAAGTCACAGTTCTTGCAGTCGTTTTATACTAATTAGGCTGACTTAAGAGTGACATTTACTAAATTGGGTATTAATGAAAATCTGAAATAGAAGATGGAAACACAAAGAAAAGTTAGTGAAGAATAATTCCTTTAGGTCACAGAAGTCAGTGCCATCAGATCCACCTTACATATCACTAAGCTGCCCGTAGATGACTGCCCTATCAGAACGTCCCCCTATCTCAATCTTCCACTACTAAGTCTCAAATATGTGAATTAGGTAATAAACACAGAAGGAAAATTCCTTCAAAAAGAAATTATGATTTTTTTCCTCTTCAATGAAAATATCTTATCTTATAGTCCAGGACAGAAAATGTAGACAACTACTACTCTAAGAAAAATAGCAACACCCTCCAAAATTTAGATTTTGCCCAGTTCATGGTACAAAGAGGAAATTGACAACTAGTGCCAACTATTCAGTGAAAAATGAACCTTGATAAAGAAAAAAATCTAGTTAAAACCTCTTTAAAGACAACAGAAAAAAAAGTTACCATTTAGAATGAATTATTAATCTTTGACCATCAATAAGTGATCATTAGCTTTTTTTTTAGGTAAAACAAATGAAAAATGATTTTTAAACTAGAACCCCCGTTAGTCTTATAGAAACTAGAAAATCCAAGTCTGAAATATGATTTTTTTTCTCTTTACACAGGCCACCTCAGAATGACTTACGGAGTTCATTTCCTTCACTGAGAATCTCCACCCGGCGTACAAGCTGCTCAAACAGATTCCGCAAATTCAGCATTGTGGTATCCATCTTTCTGCCAAGAAATCAAATATACATTAGGGGCCCTGCCTTCCCCCTTAGACAATAGACTGAGTAGCAAACCAGTGTTGCTATCAATGATTAACATATGGACTCTTCCATTTAAAGCTGCCATTATAAGAAGCTCAAGCCAACAGCTAAATTTTTATTATAAAAACAAAAGTAGAATGGTTAAGACTCCTGAAAACAAGCATTCCAGACCTGAAGATATGATCCCACCCTTGCCCTGCCTAGTTTTTTTCCCTCGATTCTGCAATCACAATAGAGCTGAGAAGAATGCAATTAGAAACGAGCATTATCAGTTGACTGCTACAGGTATGATGAAAGACAAAATGTGGTTCTTAGGCAGGCCTATTGATTAGTGTTAACTTTTGCCACATTTTGAAATCTTCAACATAAGTCAGAAACATTTATTTTGAATTTCATTTTTGGCTACTACCCCTGTTGCAACTGCCTTTTAAAATGCAGGACATGGTCAGCACATTTCCTACCAACAGCACAGATGACGTCACAGGAGTGATTAAGTGAGGAAATCGCCAGCTCAGCAGCACAAGAATTATTTCTGTAATGCAGGGCTCTCTGCTGGACTGCGTGCTGAGACTGTGTCTAATAAATTTATACTAAGTATAGGCAAAGGATTATGTTGTACCACATTCTGGCATCAAGGAGACAATACACCACCTTCACAGTTAGAAGGGCAAAGGAAAAACCATTTGTTACTGAGTTCTGTATGGTGAATTTCAGGCTTCGTGTTTCCCCAAAGACCTGCTGATAGTACATTAAAATGGTGTCCTTACAGGCAGTTCTGTTCCAAGCAGACTTTATTTAGAAGTATGTTGAGGAAATAAGATCTTCATTTAACAGTTAAGAAAGACATCAACTGAACCTTATGAAAATTATCAAGAAAATGAAGTCAAATTTCATTTGAAAATATGTCCCCAGAAATACCATTTTTATGTTTTTCCTAATCACCCCTTCAACATACTAGTTCTTGTCCTCATTTCATGCAACTAAATAAAATTTTAAGAATTCTTTAATGATTTGGTGATGTTTCTAAGATTGTGCCATAAAGCTATGAGGTCAATAAAGGGAAAAAAATAACTAGAAGAGAATATGCAATCATAAAGATATTTTCTAGTAAATGCTATAGGATTATCCATTTGTACACATCTGACGATTGCTCTAAGAGCAAAAAAGCTTTCAATTCCAAGCTTGGAGGCAACCTATACCTGAATCAGGGCTGGAAACCAAAATTTCTAAATGGTAATGTATCTGTTCCAAGCTACATAATCATAGCAAGCTGCTAAGCAACCAGGCCAACAAATTCATTACAAAGATCTTTCTCTAAACTAAGAACAAAGCTAAAAGAATAGCATTAAAAAAAAAAAAAGGCAAGAAGTGGGCCTCCTTAGTAGCGTAGGAGTTAAAACTCAGTGCTAGCACAAGGCAAGTTCAAACCCCAGCCAGGGAGCTAACTCACTATGGCATTTACAGACCTTTCATGTCTCTCCCACTGCTCCCCACTGCCTCATACTTCAGTGTATCTCCCCGTTCTGCTCCCCACTGTCTCTGGTGAATCCTCTCACCATTCCTTCAACCTGTGGACTACATCCCAGTTCTTCTATAAATAAATCTTTATTATTTTTTTAAAAGATTTATTTATTCATGCATACAGAACTGGGGTACAGGCCAGGGGTACAGGGGATGGTGAGAGGATTCACCAGAGACAGAGTGGGGGGGAGAACAAGCAGACTGATGAAGTATACTGCTGAGGGGTGCAGCAGGGAGACAGGAGAGGTCTGCTATCCAAGTGGGTCACCTCCCTGGGAGGGGATCCAGCGCCTGATGAAGCAGCTAAGGCTAGCTTCCTTTGGGCCACCAGGGAGAGCCCAATAAATAAATTTAAAGCAAAAAGTGTTCTGGAAATGATGGCCGTGCCCAGGTGACTTGACACTATATAACAAAGTAGGTAAACATACCCAGAGTGCTACAGGACAGACGCAGGGCCAGAGCACTTAGTAGCCTACTGATCGATTTTAATATGGGGTATTGGTTTCTATCCTCTCAGCATTCATCTGCATATTCTGAGACACTAAGAAAGTGACACCTCAGTACATAGGAAAACTTCCATCTATACAAGGATGCAGAAAAGGAAAATTTCACAGTACAACCAGGATACTGAAAACTGACATAAAAATTCTTTTTCAGATCTTTACGTTTTAAGTACAATATCTATATGGCAACCCACTCTTGTCCTCACATTTCCTCAAGTTCCTCTAGTCTACTTTATTTGCACACTCCAGTCCTAGAGTGAGAACTGTCTCAACAGTCTGATTTCTGAAAAAAACCTAAAGACTTAGAGAACATCTCTCCATCATAGAAACCATTATCTTATACAACGACCTCAAGCTTCATTATTTTCCTAACATGATACCTACCAACCTAAAGATAATTATTTGACTCCCAGTGCTGTCATAAAAAAGATAACCCTTAACTCTGACAGACCATCATAGTCTACAGACTGAGAGTTTTATGAATAGTTTGATTATGTATTTCTCTTTATTATTCCCTCTCAACAGCAGACATTAATTCCTAAGGTTCAGTTCTCTAACCTCTCAAACTATCAAACGAGCCCTCTTTAGTTACTGCATCTCTACAGACAACTCGACAGACAAAACCACTGTTGCTCCAGCTCTACCCTTTTTCCTAATTCAAATCTAGTAGCTCTCAATTTGCTTGTGAAGCCCTAAATGTTAAGCATGATTCTGAGACTCTGTTCTCTCCCCCTGCTATACAGATATATAACCTACGCCACCCCTAATCTACAGCGTTCCAGTTTTGAGTTCCTCATTTTTAGCATTTTCTCACTCAGATCCAAATCTCGCTTCACTACAAGAACAATCAAGAAACCTATGGACTCTTAAGTGCATTATACCCACGCCCATATCACTTACAGGTTGTCTTCACTCCAACTGACCTTTCTCCTAGGGCTCTGCTCAGCTGGCATAAACAATCAGTACTCAAATACATAAACCTTGTACTCTAATTTTATCATGGTCTACCCAATGTCCCAGGTAGACTTTAAATTTGAGGTAAGAAATCTTACAACTAGCACTTACAGCTGTATATTACACACACAAATACTATTTAAAAATTAATATTTGATAAATGGAGGTCAGAGAACACACTCATACACCTGTGATTCTACTGCCAAAAGAATGTCCATCCCACCTGAAAATTAAGTGCAATGCAGAAGAATTAGAAAGGAGAAGCAGGGAGGCAGAAGCCTTAGAATGAAAAGCTTTGTTCTTCAAGTTATTAGTAGCAGTATAACCTTGCTAAGTCAGTTAAATTCTGAGATTCATCTATAAATGGGTCTAATACTTGCCCTTTTTACCTCACAGAATATCAATTTACATAGCTAAAAGATTTATAACATGTAAATTGAAACTTACTATAAAAACAGTATTAGTATAATGGGTATGATTTTTTTTTTTAAGTCTCATAGCTTGTTATTTACATTCTAGAGAATGATTACTAAATCATAACTGGAAACCAGAAGAATAAAGGTGATAGCAAAATTCACCCAGGTCTAAGCGCTTAATAAGTTGTTCTACATAAGGCTTGTAGCATCTAAGAATTATAGTTTCTCCTCTAAATAGATTTACTTAGGATAATCCAAAAATAGCTCTTTATATACTAGGGATCATGTTTATTAGAATTCTGTAGAAGTGACTCTCAGGAATTATTTAGAGATGACAAAAACATATCTTTCTGCACTGGTACTGATAACTCAGCCAAATTGTAACTTGATAAGTTAAAATTTACTCATCCCATTCAATAGCAATTAAAAATGGTCTTAATTTTTCTACCAGGCCACATTCTCACTCTCATGAATACTTTTTTATTTCTCCCCCTTTTTTATTTAGCTCCATCGCTAGGAGATACATTAATGTGAAAGGAACCAAAAACAGAGTCATATTTGTAGTACATTGCTTTGCAGCTGTAAAACAGCTGTCATTTTCACTACAGAAAAGACTGCCTTTCGGGAAAGCTGAAATGATTCCTCTGTGAAGCAAGGAAATCAGTTTGTGGAGCCTTTAAACAAAGAGGTGCTAGAGAATCTTAGCTATTATTGATGAGAAGCCCCAGAGGTGGAGAAGTCACTGTTACAGATTCCCAATCTCTGAGTATCCCTAAGGGAGCAATTCCATATCACCAGGAAAGAGTCTCAGCTTGATGTGATTGCTCTGAGTCCCCACTTTAATTTCAATAACACAGCCAAGAGACAAACATCTTCCTTCAAAATAACAGACTGTTAAAGATCTTACTGCAGAGTATCCTGGGAAAAGTCTCTTCTCCTTCTTTCTCCTCCTACAAACATTATTAAGAGACCTATATAGTAGGTTCTCCAAGGGTGTTAAATATTTTAAGATGAAGCCATGAAAGGTTGCCTGAGTTTTTCTGGAAAGCATTTCAATGAGAAACATTCTCACAAGCATTGCTAAATCTGGAGATTCCCAAGAAATCAACAATACAAGTTTTCTGCTGCCAAGGAAAACCATTCTCTAAGCCAGTCTCAATACTACAAGACTCTTTCATGTGAAAGCATTTCAGAACAATTGTTTTTTTCCCCAAATGTTCAGCTTCTTTCCCATATCAAAATCCTCTATACAATTGGCAGGCAGAAGGAATATCTTGAAACCAAATGTTCTTATGCACAAATCAATTTATAAAGGGTAAACAGAATGCCTTCAGTCCAATATGATTAAAGATTAAAATTAGAAAAGGGACCAACTGAATTACTATTTTTCTGAAAATTATTACCAGTTTAGTATATTAAGTTTGTTCTTCAATAAACTCTTTCCATTTTGAAGTGTTCCATTCTTCAACATCTTAAAAAGCAGTCCAAAACAATATTGTCTTTTTTTTTTTCTGTGATATTCATCTGGCAGATATAAAACACTACCTCATGCTGTTGGTTTTCCATATTTTTTATTTTTAAAGACTTATTTATGCATATAAGAACTGGGGTGTAGGGCAGAGCTAAGAGGATGAGAGGATACACTAGAGACAATCGGGAGCAGAAAAGGCAGATTTATTAAAACACTCCTGCGGATGACAGGAGAGGTCTGCCATGCCATGTAGGGTAGCTCCCTGGCGGGGGATTGAGTCAGGGCACAGTGGCTAGTGATAGCTTGATAGCGCTGGGACTTTAACCCCTGTGCCAACAGGGAGGTCTCCAAATTTTTTATTTTAACAGTGAAATTAAAACCTCACCACCCCAATGACTACATGACCTCCTTATCTAATTTTGCCTATTATGTACTCATATCTGATAAAACTTTAATCACAGACCATCTATAACATCATGTTTGTGTTTTTCTATCACATTCCCATCAAGTTAAAAAATTTTGGTTAACAAATTATTTGTTTAACTAAATTCTCTTCTCTAAACATTTAATCCCTAGCTTTTGAATTACAGCTATCTGGAATCTCTTGCATTGTAACTCTCACCTCCAAGTACTTACTCAAATGTCATTTTCTCACTGAGGCTTTTCCTTACCAAAGGATTTTCAATGGCTGCTTTTCCCTGCAACAGTTCTTGGCTTTATTTGGCTCAAAGCATTTATACACAACTAATAGACTTTTACATTAACTTATATCATCCATCTCTCCACTAAGTTTAAGTTCCAAGGAGGCAGAAATTTTTGTCTGTTTCTTTCATTGCCAAGCCCCTGGAGTCTACCACAGTGCCTGACACTTACTAAATGATTAGTAAGTATTTTCTGAAAGAAGGAAGGGACTGAACAGCACTACAGTGTCCCTCTTCAGAAGGGACTTCCAACCCTGGGATTACTATGCTAAAGGGTAAAACCTACTGTGACTCTTGGTAAATACTGCCAACGTTCTTCTTCCTTTTCTTTTTTCTTTTTTTAAGATTTTATTTATGTATGCATACAGTACTGGGGTACAGGCCAGAGGTGCAGGGGTGGTGAGAGGATTCACCAGAGACAGAGTGGATTGACAAAATACACTGCTGAGGAGAGCCACGGGCAGACAGAAGTCTGCTGAGCCATATGGGCCACCCTGGGACAGGGGATCGAACTCGCATGGAGGTGGCTGCAGCCAGCTTGCAGTGCTGCGTCCTAACCCATGGCGCCACCAAGGAGGGTCCCCGCCAACGTACTTTCTTAAAGGGCTGTACTGATGTATAACAGCCCAGCTGAGCCCAAGCTCCTCTAAGGCCATATAATACTGTCCTGTATTACATTCTGTACTTCATACCTGTTGAATGACTCGATAACAGAAAAGGCGCCTTCACCAACACTGTCAATAATTCGAAAGTTCACCCCATGCATTGAAGAAAAAGCCATTTCTTTTTTGGTATGTACCCTTGTCTTCCCACCACGCCACATGCCTACACGCACCCTCCCCCTGCAAGCGAAATCCTGCCAAGAGAAAATGATGTGAAAAGTGCCAAAGGCCGGGCGGTCACTAGGGCCCTAGAGGCACCTGCGTGGGAAGGGCCAGAGGTCGGGACTCGGCCAGCCCCGCGCGCCCCCCGGTCGGCGGCCAGCAATGGACGGGCTCTCCTCCCAGCTGCCAGCGCCTCTCAAGCGCTTTTCCAAGGGAAAAAGCCCGGCTCCTCCGAAAAAGGAGCCGTAACCACCCACCCCCAAACTCTGTACTTGAGTTTTTGGGGTGGTGGCGCTCTCTTCAGGCCACCACCTCGAGCAGCGCTTTCCGTGAAGCACGCAACCGAGAAAGAAGCTCCCAACCCCCAGCCACCGCCCCTCAGCGCGCCCCCGCCCGCCCGCGTAATAAAGCGGAGGAGTCGCCGAGCGCGGCCCGGCCCGAGTGCGCAGTGGAGACGTTTATTTCGGACGCGGCAGATGCGGGTTCAGTCGCAGGGTCATAGCCTGGGGAGGCCCCCGCCGGCCGCCCCACCCGGGCCAGGGGCCCTGCGCGACGGACACTCCACGGACATCACAGTGCGGGGCGTCGGAGGCGGCGGGCGGCTGCCCGAGGTC
>NW_004567135.1:7210271-7224856 GCF_000260355.1 Condylura cristata | reverse complement strand
CCCGCCCACCCGCCGGAAGCCCCAGAGGGGCTCCAGCGCGGCCTCTCCGCCGTTCGCCACCTCCGGCTTCCTCTCACCACAGACCCTGACAGACGCACCTGTTCCCCGAGTTCCTGGCGCCACTCGACCCAGTCCGCAGCGGCCCAGCCGGGCAGCCCTAGATTTCCCTCCACGCTTCACTAACGGCAGAGCAGCACCGCGCCGCCTGCTCGGGTTTGAAATCTCGCAGTGACCAATCACAGAGAAATTTATTCCTCCCGCGCTGTCGCCGGTACGCAGCGACGCATGCGTAGGGCCTAGGGGGAGAGGCGGGACAGGCCGAACATGCGCATTCTGACACAGCGAAGCCAAAAGTAGCCATTTTGACTAAGGTCAAAAGGTGTTGCTCTTCAACTCCCGCAACCCACCCTTTAACCACGCCCCTTTCCTTCCCGGGACACCACCCTACGCCCCCGGTTCGCCCTCTCTTGAAGCCTTTTAGGACACCATGCTGACTAAGGGCAACGGATACTTCCCGAGTGCAAATTATTCTAGGCCTTACCGTTTCCCCTAGACGAGGAAATAAGCCTTTGGGAAACTGTGTCCTGAACAGTGTCCATCTTGCTGTTGAATTGAAAGAATTCCTGAAGAAGATAAAATGTGTCGTTTTCAACAATATTTGCTATGTGATGCCTGCATTCATTGATTCATTCCCCTGGGTTTTCATTTAACTCACAGTTATTAAGTGGGCCAAATTCGTAACCAGCACTCTATTAGGAATCGGAAAAATAAAGATGATATGATCTATGATTTACAGTAGCTACTGTTAGGGGGTGGGTGACACCCCCTTCCTTTCTGGAGGAACCGGGCCTTTTCCTTTGAAAAGCATTTGAGAGGCCCGGGCAGCTCAGAGGAGAGCCGACCTGCACCACAGACTGCTTGACCTGGTGGGTTAGCCAAGGCGGCGACATCTTGCCCTTCCCATACAAATCATTAGTCTCGGTGACAACACAGCCTTTTACACTTTCACATCATTTTTCTCTTCAGCCCGGAGTATAACAATAAATATAAAAAGAAAAGTAGCATAATTCCATTCAAAAAATGTTCATTTAGGACTTGGCATTGTGCTAGCATAAGGTTTTCATACTTTCTTTTCACCCAGACCCACACTGAGAAATATACTTTATGCTAAAATCAAATATCACAGAACTCTGCTTATCCTAATTGCTTGTCATATAATTTGAAATTTTCTCCACCAAGTCCCTATTTCCTTGAATATGCCACTCAATGAATGACTACCTAGAATCTGGGGGGGAAATTCTAAAATTTGTAAGAAGCAGTATGGTTTTAAGGGAAAATCACATATTTCTATACCCAAAAGACTGACGGCATTAAAACAAATGCCGGTGAAATTCTTTGGTTTGCTGGACATACCATTGAACAGTGGCACTGCTATTTTTTAGAACTTCTGTCTTTCTTTAGCTATAAAAGAAATAATAGTACCATCCCTCTCTTACAAGTTTATTTCCAAATCACACAAGAGAGTGAGTGGAACATTATCAAAGTTTATACATTGTAAATTGCAATAGATTGTTATTACTATTATTGGTAAAGAGATAACACATTAACTTTCCATATATTTTCCCATTTAATTCTCCCAACAATCTTCAAGGTCAGACGCACTGACTGATTATATTTGCCTGTGTGTCCTTAGATGACTGTAATACAATGAAATCAGTAGTAATACAAAGTGCTATATGTATAAACTGCTTTAGAAGCACAGATAAGGAAGCATTTAATCCTATCTAGGGAGCAGGAAGGGTTAGAAAAGACCATGGGACACTTGATATCTGAGCTAGGACTTGAAGTATGAATAAGAACGTACTATACAGAAAGGAGTAGTAAATTCTGACTCCTCAGGAATGTGTCACATGTATATTTAATAAATACACAAGCAACTGATTTTATAAAGGCTAGTGCATGAAGGAACAATTACCTGAACATGAAGGTGATATTGGGGGTTCAGTGGGTACAATGTATCTTAGGCAACTTTAGCTTAAGGAAGGGAAGGAAAAGCTAGCAAGGTGTACTGGGACATACTAGAAAGGAATTGGACTAATAAGTCCTTTAATAGACGCAGGACAAGATAATGGGGCTTGGAATGACTTTACTTGGTTTGCATTATACCTAGGTCACATATTCAGATGGGATGGAGGATGGTCTGGAGAAGCAAAAATCTGAAGTCTTAGGGAGGGAGAATAAGAGCTGAATTATTCCAATGACAATAGGGATGGAAAGGAGAGGAAGGTGAGAAAGATATTCATGAAATCAATGAATAAAATGAAATGGACTTATTAAATTATTAGACCTCAGGGATGAGGGACAGAAAGGAGCATTTGTAAAATCACTCAGTTTCCCCCTCTGTTTCACCCTGTATTCAATACTGAGTAAAACTCCTAAGTACCCCTTGTATGTGCTCACTTTTCTCCTTCTTACACACTCACCAGTCTGGTACAACACAGTAGTTCAAGCCACTAAAGAAACTGTTGTCCTCACTTTCATTCTTTATATCTTGAGTGGTTTTTAACAATATATATAATTCTTTTTAAAAAAAAAAAAAAAAAGATGGCCCTCCCTGGTGGCGCAGCGGGTTAAAGCACAGCACTGAGAATCTGAAGCCACTTCCGCATGAGTTCGATTCCCGCCTGCCGCCTGCCCCGGAGGAGACCACATGGCGAGCCAGACCTCTCCTGACCCGCCCGCTGCTCCCCTCAGCAGTGTACTTCGTCGATCTGCCTGTTCTGCTCCCCACTCTGTCTCTGGTGAAGCCTCTCACCGTCCCTGAGCCTCTGGCCTGTACCCCAGTTCTGTATGAATAAATAAATAAATTAAAAAAAAAAAAAAAAAGATGTGTTTTCTTTATGCATACAAGAGCTGGTGTGCAAGCCAGAGGGGTGGGGGTGGTGGTGGGGAGAGTTTTCGCCAGAGACAGAGTGGGGAGCAGAAGAGGCAGATCCACTGGGACACATAGCAGAGGGGAGTAGCCAGAGACAGGAGGGGTCTGCTGTGCCCCGTGGGTCAGCTCCTTGACTGGGGATTGAACTCCTTCTGCAGTGGCCACCCATAGCTTCATAGTGCTGAGACTAAACCCCTTGCACCACCAGGAAGGACCCAAAAAATATAATTCTAATCAGGTCTCACTCTTGTTTAAAACATTAATGACTTTAAAATTAAAAAAAAAAAAAACATTAATGACTTTAACTTCCTCAATAAAGACCAAAATCCTTATCTAGGCTCTCCTAGACTTGTCCTGCACCTGTAGTTCCTGATTCTCCTCTGCCACTTGCAGTTCCTCTTCCCCCTCCACCCCTGCCAAGTGAAAACCTAGTGAATTCACGTAACCCTTCCAAAACAACTTAAAAAACAAAAACAAACAAACAAAACCTTACTGAAACCTTGGCTGTAGACTCTGGCACCCTCTTCCTCTCCTTCCTCAGAAGTCATTTCATTTATTTCTTCATTTTTTCAGCTACCAGTTAAACACCTTTCACAAGTCATCGGTGCCTTTGCTGACTTCTATAACTGGAAATAATAATACCTATGTCATAGAGTTGTTGAGAGAAATAAACGTAATGGCCACTTATAACACAACCCCTGGCACACAGTAAAAACTCGGTAAATATTCTCACTTTTCCCTACTAGCCTATAAACTCACAGAGAACAAGATTGGAACTCCTCTTGTTTGCTATTAGTCTTTCCTCCACCTCGCTCCACCAAAGGCTTCCTTTCCACTCAATCCCTTTTCCTGTTGCAAAAGCCCAGAGAGAAGAAAGCACAGGAAAGGTGTGTGTGTGTCACGGCCACGACAGTAAGAGGAAGGAGAGGGACCTGACCCCTTTTCTGCCCAAATCACAGTCTTCTGAGTACGAAATACCCTCGGGCTGCACCCGTAACGGAACAGTCTGAGATCCGGTGACAGAGAGCACGTATTGGATTCATGCTCGGCCAGCTATTAGTACAGAGATCTTGACCCGGTTATTTTATCTCCTGCGCTGGTGAACCCCGCTGGCCCGGTGGCTCGACAGTGCCTGCGAGGCAATGACGGTAAAGGGGTTTCTGCGCGCCGGAACGCGCGGGCCGTCGGAGGAAGCTCGCGCACCTTGCGCGCCGCTCGCAGCCCGGGAGGGCGATCACGCGACCCGACTCCCCCCTGCCTGCCCGGCCGCCGCCTCCCGCCGGGAGCCGCTAATGGAATTTATGCTAATAGGGAGGATGCGGGCGACAGCCTGAGGGCGCCGGCAACCCGCCCGCCCCGCGCTCCGCCTCTCAAGGAGTGGGCCACCTGCCCGTAAGTCGCACCCCAGTTCCCAGAGCAGTGGAGAGGAGCTGGCGGGGGGTGGGGGGAACACGCAGTCTCTGGCTGCCCTCGGGGTGGCCACCGCCCGGTGTTTGTCTTTGTCCTCTCTCCCCCCACGGTCTCTGCTCCCCAGTTCCTTCTCCTTTGGTGTCCATCTGGGGCTCTCTCCATACCTCAATGGGAGGGTTATTGTTCCCTCTGTCTGTCAATCCAGAGTTCTTCCCGGCAGCGTGTTAGGCTCAGAGGTGGGGGTGGGTGGAGTGGGGTACCAACTGCCCAGATTGAGGAGGTTGGGACTGAGATCCCCGGGTTAAGAGAGGGGGAACCCTCTAGGGAGGGGACGTTTTGAAGGATGGGCAAGATGTCCATAGAACAGTCGAAGTGAAGCAGTCAGCCAGTGTTTAAAAAGAGTGAAAGAGAGAGAGAGAGAGAGCAGGCCCTCCCTTGTGGCAAAACCGTTAAAGTGCAGCGCTCTGAAGCTGTCTGCAGCCACTGCAACCTGAGTTGGATTCCCAGCTGGGGAGCTGACCCACCCAGCAGCAGACCTCTCCTGACGTGCCCACTGCTCCCCTCAGCAGTGTGTTTCACTTGATCTGCCTGTTCTGCTCCCTACTCTGTCGCTGGTGAATCCTCTCACCACCACCACCACCAGCAGCACCTCTGGCCGGTACCCCAGTTCTTGTATGTATAAATAAATAAAGCGTTAAAAATAAAAAAGAGACATCAACCCAGTGTGCCTGAAGTGACAGGCCTGTGCTTCTTCCTTTTCCCTAAGAGTAGCAGCCAGCACAGTGGTCAAGGGCTGGTCACCTACGCTGGCCCTTCTTCCAGATTTACTTCCACCACTTAGGAGCTATGTGATTGGCAACCAGACTTCTCTGTGCCTCCATTTCCCTTCTCTATGACATTGGGGTGATAATTATAATGTAAAGGACTGTTGGGAGGAATAATGAGGCAACGTTTGCAAAACTCTTAGCATAGTCCTGGCACATAGTAAGCCAGCAATAGTATTAGTTGTTACTATTTTGGGACTCCCTGTCTTCCTCTCTTTCTTCTGAAACCATCTTCCTCTCATTGACTAGCAAAAACAACAAAAAATCGTCCCAGCTCCATGACTTCTCTTACCCACGCCCAGGTCTGACCCTATTGAAATGAATGAAGTCAAACTCTGATAGAGCCAGGGCCCTTCAGACGCACACAGGGGCCCGCCCAGGCTCCCATCTGTTTGGGACTGGGGGTGGAGAACTCATCTCTACCACATTCCAATCTCCTTTTAAAAGGAGACCTCCACCTCCAACCGTCACTAATATGCCATATGCAGAGCCTTCAGTAGGAGACAGCGGTTCATGGCCAGAGAGAAGCCTGCTCAGCATCCGTCCTTTCTACCTCACTCCCTCTCCCACCCCACCTGAGTCCTGCTGCAACCTAGTGGACCTCTGATCTGCTTCAATCTCTCCAGTAAGGAATTTCTGCCTTGTGGGGGAGCCAGAAAACTTTTTTTTAAGTAAGCTCTGGGGACCCTCCCTGGTGGTGCAACAGGTTAAAGCGCAGCGCTGCAAGCCAGCCACAGCTGCTTCAGTGTGAGTTCGATCCCCAGCCCTGGAGCTGACCCACATGGTGCAGCAGACCTCTCTTGACCCCCCCGCTGCTCCCCTCAGCAGTGGACTTCATCGATCTGCCTGTTCTGCACCACCCCACCCCACCCCTGTCTCTGGTGAGTCCTCTCACCACCCCTGCACCTCTGGCTTGTACCCCAGTTCTGTATGTATAAATAAATAAATAAATAAATCTTTAAGCAAAAAAGTAAGCCCTGGATGCTAGAGACTGAGGTTCTATCATACCTGCAAACTATCAAAATTCAGAAAACTTTCCAGTCCTACCTGCACCTGTACACACAGAGATAGATGCTCACCATGAATGGACTCAGCTGGCCACCTATGCTGGGACAGAAAGATACACACACACACACACACACACACACTTGATTTTAGCGATAAAGGACTCAGGGCCTCCAGCTCCCTCAGGCCAGAGCACCAGACCCACCTGACTGAGTAACAAATTTCTTCCCACAATCACTCTGCCCTACCTGACTCCTCTTCCTTTTGAGCTCTGGGCACCAGCTTTGATCTCCAGGCTGAGCGCCCCCCCCACCACATCCTTCCCCTCCCTCCCTCTACATCTCTGGTGCTTCTACTGTGCCTTGCTGAGGCATCCAAGCCTGAGTGCTCATCTAACTGCGAAGACCAAAAGGTAAGTCCACCAGAAAAGCAGGGGGCATTCACACTGGCCTTGCTTCTCCGGGCGCCAGAGTGGACATCCAGACAGGTGGTCCAGGCTGACTACTCTGACAAGGATGGGCATACCCTGCCTTCCTACATTTCAACACCATCATCTCCCAAACTTAAATTTTAGCTTCAACGCATGCGCGTACACACACACACACACACACACACACACACACACACATGTCTGTCTGTTCTGCAGAAGTCTGTTTCCCTGGGGTGCAGGGCCTTTTCCTCTCTGCCCACCAAACCTTCTCCATCTGCTTTCACAGGGGAACCCTCAGTCATGGATTCCCCCTTGAGATCTGTAAATTCTCCAATTCTGTCAGCCTTCCAGAGACCAACTCCTATCAAATCTGGGATCACAGCAGCTGTCCCATTTACAGCCCAACGACTGCACCTCCCTCCCACCTCAGTGCGTCTCCCCCCTGCAAAGGCTTCAGGGCTGGGAGGGAGGTCAGAATGGAGCCCATCCTGGCAAAATGAGAAAAGATTACAGCAATACATTTGCTGTCAATGGCAATAAGGCTGCCTGAGCAGGGGAGGAGGAATATTTGATTTTGGGCTCTCTGGGGGTCTTTATGGAGGCACACTGGCAGCCTGCAGCCCCAGGCCTGGCAGAGTGGGGAGGGCTGCTCCAAGCTCCAGCCAACTGCGGACCCTGGTGCTCCCATCTCCTTATTGACCCCATCCTCCGCAGTCACCCACAGAGTTCCAGCTCCTTCCGCTCTCCCCTCCCATCATTTCTCTTCTCTGCTGCCAAACTTGTTTTCCGCAGCAGTTTTTCTACCAGTGCAGAGTGATAGAGGAGAAAGAACACCACTCTAGGGGGGCTGGGGGCTGTAGAGGAGGCTGGGGTCGCCCCCCTACTGCACACAAACAGGACTTCAAGCCAGTCGCCAAGCCTCTCAGAGCCATAGGCATGGGGAGGTGGGGTGATAACTTGAGACCTGGGGTCAGCTCAGTCACTCGCCACTTCAGCGGCCTTGGGCACCATCACTTAAGCTCTCTGAGCTCCCTTGAGAGGATAAAGCAAGTAAGTAGGCTCTGCCCTGGGGTGGTGTGAGCAGCAGCAAAGCAGCGGCTATAAAAGCTGTAAACAATTGTGAGGTTGGCGTGGTCTTGCTACTTGGTGTGTTCCCTGGTTGAAGGGTGAGCCTGAGCTTCATTCAGAAGCTCCACGGGCACCTTTCAACCCAAGGATTCCGGCTCTGGGTCCTGCCTTCTGGGTGGGTGGAGGGGCACTGGTCTCTCTGGGAAAACTGGATGAGTCTGAACTGAAGCATCAATCCTGACAGACATTCTGGAGGGGAGGACAGTAGTCTTCTTCTATTCATCTCACCCTCTTGTCCATGTGATGCGCCCTGGAGTTGTGTAGTGTGGTGGGTCTGGCCTTGAGCCAATGAGACAAGACTGCTCAGCCTCCAGGTAAGGAGACAAGTGCTGTGCAGGGAGACTCAGGGACGGAATGAATGTTTATCTCCAAGTTGCCTTGCACCAAGCACCGCACCATGCTTTTCATAGGCAATCTTATCCTACCACAGCCTGAAAAGTCGGTGTAATGGACATGGGGATTGAATAACTAGGCTGTTGTCAGCGGGACGGAACCGTGACTTAGGTCCACCATCCTCCTCACTCCAAACTGTGTCCTACTGCAGCAAGAGGCTGGAGGCTTCTCTCCGGCCTCACCTGCAGAACTGGGGTACAGGCCAGGGATGGGGTGGTGAGAAGATTCACCAGAGACAGATTTGCCTGCAGAACAGGCAAATCGACAAAGTACACTGCTAAGAGGAGCAGTGGGAAGACAGAAGACATCTGCTGGGCCATGTGGGTCACCTTTGGGGCTGGGGATCAAACTCGCACTGAAGCATCTACAGCTCGCTTGCAGTGCTGCTCTTTAACCTGCTGGGCCACCAGGGAGGGCCAGTTTTCTCATCTTTTAAAGATGACACTACTTTGCCAACTTAGCACAGGGAATGCTTTGGAAGGTGTCAAACCCTGCATGGAAGAATTGTACCTCCGCGTACTTCTTTTCTGGTTCAGACTTTAAACTTCATCTCCCATAGCACCCCTAGGGGGCTTCACTTGTGGTCAGGTCTCCTCGGTCTCCAGCGAAGGCATTCATGAACCTGTCTCCCTCCACCCTCTGCCTATCCAGATCTCACCAACCCTGCCCCTGTTAAGAGGTGGTAGCTGAAGGCGGAGGCTGGGTTGGATGGTCTCGAAGGACCCTGCCCATTCTAAACGTCTTTAATTCTGGTTCCTGTGAGAAGAGCAAAGGGTGAAAGCATCATGAAAGAGCCATGAGGCTGAGGTATTAGCCTTTGTTGATAGAGGGGGTTCCAAACCAACCCCTGGGAATTGTAGACACACAGGGGTTCCACAGCCGGCCTTCCCTGAATGGGGCTGGGCCTCGCATGTCTGGGGCCCGACCTTAGGCCCCCAACCTTCCCGCTGGCCCCTCATCAGCAAGTCCAGCCAGTCACCATCTGCGGGTCTGTTGCTCAGACAGGACGTCCGTCTTCTGTGCTGACACACTCATATACTCTCCTCACCCTCATCTAGACCCTCAACTCTTCTCTCCGAGACCTTGATGGAGTACAGGTAACGGTCCGCTTGCCCTCCATCCCCTCGTCTGCCAGACACCTGCCTGCCCTAGTTCTTCTCTTCACCCACTTTTCTCAGTCACCTTTCTTTTCTAGCTGCCTTTCACACCTCCCCTCCTTCTGTTCACCCCTTCATTTTAGGTGAACACCCTCAGATTTTGTCCTTAATCATCTCCTAATGGGAACATAATAACAAAAGCAAGAACAAGCAGGATTTAATGGTGCTATATAAGGAACAAAGGGTCTGCGAGTGTATTTTCACTTGATTCTAGGAGGTACACAACTCTCCCCTTTTAATAGAAGTCAGTTTTGCCTTCATGGAGCCTGTGAAAGCTGTCCTTCCCTTTTCATTTCCATTGCCACTGCCCTAATTCAAGCCCTTAATACCTCGTCTTAGAACCTCGCTTCAGTGCCTTCGCTGACAATAGTGTAGGTCTTAGCCGCCGATGAGAAGGAAAGGACGAAGTTCCAGTTAACCAATTGACCAAGGCTTTAGACTTAACTGAACCAGACCAGGCCCCACTCAGAACACAGTGGGCTGCACCGTAAAGATAAGACACTCAGACCCAGAATCATTTTGGGGAAAAGATTAGGGTCACACACATTCAGAATCTGCGATTGGTCCAACACAAAGACAAGCCTGATGAAATAGGCGAAGTGCAGCAAAATGAAGTCCAGGAGACTCTCCCTGGAAGCCTGACCCCACCAGAGCCTCTGTGCCCCATCCCAAATCACCTCCAGCCACCCCCACTGCCCTTTCATCCTGCTAGTGCAGGAGAACCTCGACTCACCAAAGTCAGGAAAATGCTATTCAAGGAAGAAAAGAAGACTAAGGAAACTAATTTTAGGAACACTGGGGACAAAGGAAGTTCCCTTGTAATTTTGCTTATTTTGCTTGCTTTTGAAGATGTTTAAAGCTGTTTTATTTTTTTAAAAAATGATGTATAAAGAGATTGGTTTTATTTGCAATCAATGTTTAAATATTTTGGGAAATAATTATTTGCTCATAAGTTTTTGATTTATTGATTGTATAAATAGTATGAAAATATTTAGGAGAGGAGCCCCCCTGGTGGTGCAAAGGGTTAAGCCTCACCACTATGAAGCTGCCCACAACCACTGCAGCACAAGCTTGATCCCTGGCCAGGGAGCTGACCCACATGGCACAGCAGACCTCTCCTGCCCTGCCTGCTGCTCCCCTCAGCAGTGTATTTCAGTCCATCTGCCTGTTCTGCTCCCCACTCTGCCTCTGGTGAATCCTCTCACTGCACCTGCACCTCTGGTCTGTACTCCAGTTCTGTCTCTATAAATAAATAAACCTTAAAAAAAAAAAAAAAGCCTTACCTCCCTCCCACATCATTATGCCCGATTCAAACTCCTACCCAGTCCTTCAAACCTCATCTCAAATGTTATACCCTCCAAGACACTCTCCTGGTCACCATCAACTCCCTCCCTCCTTGGATCTCAGCATTGGTAGTGCTTTCCTGGCAAACATAACTGTCTGCCATGCATCCATCAGAGTCAGTTACCTATAAGTCTGGCTTTCCAGTTGGGCTATAAGCTCCTTGAAGGCAAGACTCGCTGCTTATAATTTTGGGGAACACATGACTGCCAGGCCCAGATCCTGGTGTAGAGTGGGGTTGCTCGGCTAAGGGGGGGGGGCAGATACCTCTAGCCCGGCTAGTTGTGCTGCCTAAGCCAAAGCATCAGGGACCTGCAGCTCCCCCTCTCCGCCCACCCCCCCCCTTAGGCCTCTGTAATCCACAGGGGCTCTGGAAACAGCCCGAGGGGAGCCGGCAGTCTGCATGTGCCAAGGCCGGGAGGGGCAGATGGAAAGATGGCACGGCCAGATTCCAGGAGCATGTGGAACTGTGTCTGCTCAGCTCTTCAGCATCCCGCAGACAAACAGCCCCTCATCAGTCAACATTTTTTTGAGGCTCTGCTGTGCCAGGTCCTGTGTGAGGTGTGGAGGATGCCTGGCTGCTGCCACCTGTCTGAGAGGTGTGCCCCAGGCGGCAGCCCAGTGGACGCTCCCCCCCCCCCCAGCTCCCCAGTTCCTGAGGAGCCCAGCCCCAGCCGTCTGTGAGCCCAGGCTGAGAAGGCCGCCTCTACCCTGTTTCCAAACAAGTCCCCTTTCGGCGCCAGCGCGCGCCTCTCCCGTCTGTTTGCCCCTCGCCGCCGCCTCCCCGTGTTGGGGCTGCCGCTGATGATGAAATTTGGCTGGCAACACCCTCTTCCTCCCCTTCTTGCAGGCCTGGGAAAGGATTAAGTCGCTGGAGTCTGAAATCGGAAGGATCCTGGTTTCTGCTCCCCAGCCCTTGCCCAAGTCCCCTCCTTTCCCCTCCCATGCAAAACCAGAAAATTAATCTCCCCTTCGCCTGTGATATGGCGGGCTGCATTACAAGCTGGGCGTCGAGATAAAGCGGGAAGCCGCGGGATGGCGGCCTAGCGCCGGGCCCCGGGTGGGGCCGGCCTGGGAGATAAGGGCCTCCCAGCGCCATGAATTATTCACCGACTCTGCCTTTCCCGCTCGCTGCCCCGCCCTGGGCGCAGAGATTGAACCTTCCAGACCGGCCTGGGTAAGGTGGGAGGAGGGTGCAGCGGAGGGCGTCCTGGTTGCAATGGAGGGGTCCTGGCTTCCAGGTCAGAGGGGAAGGGCTGTGCTTAGCTGGCGGCAGCTCAGAGACCAGTGACCGGCAGGACCAACTCTGCAGGAGAAGGAGGGAGTCCTCAGGGCTGAAGGCCGGGCCATGGGCCCCCAGGGGCTCTTCATTTATGCCACTCACTGAAGACTGCTGAGCGCCTGCCCTTGCCAGGCTCAATCAGGTCCTGGCATCCTAGAGCTGGAAATACAGCTCCTGCCCTCAAGGTGCCTCCATCCACCACCGAGTTTAGCCAACATCCCTGAGATAAGCGACCCTTCCCCCCTCCCCTCCTTCGGGAGCCTCACAGCTACAGGGGTGGGTGTGGGGAGCGTCACAGAGAAAACTGATGCTAGACCTGCTTCCAGGACAGCCAGAAATCCTGAAAAAGACAGGACATTTGGTGTGGGAGGGAACTGATGGTGAGAGCTGGAGATGGGCATTAAAGGGGAGTTTCCCAAGAAGAGGAAACCTTTGTTCCAGCTTCATCTCAAAGATCCAGAATGTCAGAAGAAGGAGAGACTCAGGGCTCCCTCCCCTATCTCCATCTCTCCTACCTCTTTCTGACCTGCCCCCTCTCTCCCTACCCCTACCCCCTCCCTCTGCCCCTTCTGCCCCCTCCCCCTGACATCTGCCCTTTGATCGGTCTTGGCCCCAATTTCTCCATTTCTCCTTCGTATTCTGCCTCTTTCTGTCTCTCAGTCTCTATATTTTATCTCTTTAATCTGCCATCTGAAGTCCTGACTCTCCAAATGGCAAGTTCACACACAAATTGGCACTAGTGATGGAAGGAAGGTGGCCACTTGCCAGCCCTCCAGGGAGGAAAATCTCAGGGTCTAGCATGGTCCTCGTTGTGCAGATGGAATGCCAAGACCCAGGAGAGCCCACAACCCCCTCCCACGATGCAAGCAAAGGAAAGAGATGCTGAGACACCCAGAGAGCCAGGACCTGGAGAGGCTGGGAGATGGCAAGGACCAGAGGAGAAACTTCTGGATGGCGGAGATGGGCCCCAGCCCGGCAGGCACCTCTAAGCCAAGTGACTCCTGTAGAGACACGAACCCTAAATTCATGAGCCAGTGAGCAAGGCACATTTTCTGAGACCCAGATTCTAGTTGCATGGGAAGGGTGGTGGGGGAAAATGTGGGGAGGAGGAAAGAATGAGTGCCCAAAGGATGGAGAAGGCACTGACTAGATAGGAAAGCTAAGAGAAGAGGGATCAGAGAGAGGAGTGGGGGGAGAAGAAAGAGAAGAGGGAGGAGGCAAAGAAACAAGAAAGAGAAGCCTTTGAGCCAGAAAAGAGAGCAGGGAGAGAAGATGAGAGTCTGGGGGTGATGCGGAGCCTGGAGAGGTGAGGAGGGCTGTATCTAGTGGGGGGACCCATCAGCCTCAGGTCCGAAGCCCCTTCCCACCCATCTGCTAATTAACTCCTTAATTGTTTCTGCATTTGCTGAGCTGGCAGATGAAGTGGATGCAAACAGATTGAGGCGCCTGTGATTTCACGCACTGGGAAGCAGAGAAGAGCTGCCTGGGAGTCCCAGGGGGCCTCATCCCACACACCCCCAATTCTGTACTACCCCCCCTCACTCGTCTCTGAGAGGCTGGGGGTGCTTCTGCACCTAGAGCAGAGGGGGCCATTTGCAAGGGAAGTGTCCATGGGGAATCTGCCCCCTCTGCCTTTCAGGGACTATGAAACTTGCCACCATGGATGGACACCTACTGTTACTAGGGGCAGTTTGTTTCATCACTGAGGGCAGTTAGCTAGATGTTGTGGTTTCGGGGAAAGTGAGGCTCAGACAGGGTAAGCAGCTCCCTGGACCACGTAGTGCTGGTGTGACAGAAGTGGGACCTGAAGCTGGGTCAGCGTGATGCCAGAGCCCTCCGAGAGTCCTGCTCAGCTGCCGCCCTCCAGGGGAGGGAGGAAGCTTCTCCAGGCCTGTTTCCCCCTAGGTCAAGGGGAGAAATGTCCAGAAACTGCAGGGGCCAGGGAGGAAAGAAATGTGGGAGGAGATTAAAGGAGCTTGAACCTGTCAAGGGCCTGAACAAGAGGCAGGTGGACCCAGAGAAGCAGACAAGAGCAGCGGGACACTAGTGATAGCCCTGATCCTGGCAGTGTGGTCTCACGGAGCCCTAGTAACACCTTTCCCTTCCCGGTCAGGACCGGCCCCTCTTGACTCTGCTGCCACTGCTGTCCTCCTTCAGTTTCGCTCTTGGCCTTTCCACTAGCGTCAGTTGTCAACATACTCATCTCTCCTTTGACATGGGAGATTTTGGAGGCAGGGACTAAGCCCCTTCTCCCCGTGTTCCCAGGGCCATCGTGGGGCCCCTCCTAGGGAAAGCCTGAGTGCAGGTTTGCTTCCTGGGCAGGGCAGGAAGGGGGGACGTGTGCAGGATCCATCCCGCCTCAAATCAAGAGGAAACAGCAGCAAGAGGGACTGAGGTTACGCATGAGAAAATTTCTAAGGACAGGACCTTGATTCAGACCCATAGGTTCTGAGGAGCAAGGGTTTTCAAGACCCCCAGTGCACGCTAGAGCTCCTAAAAAGTAGGCGATCTGGGCCCTAACCCCAGAGATTCTGATTTAATTGACCTAAGATGGAGTCACAGCATCCACATGAAAAATAATAACAACCCGGGCCCTCCCTGGTGGCGCAGCGGGTTAAAGCACTGCACTGAGAAGCTAAAGCCACTTCCGCATGAGTTCGATTCCCGCCTGCACCGGAGG
>NW_004567135.1:7199124-7210056 GCF_000260355.1 Condylura cristata | reverse complement strand
AACAACCCTCTGGTGATTCAAATGTGCAGCCTGAGCTGGGAACCTCTGCCCTGACTTGGTTGCACTGGTAGTTTTGCCAACTGATCCAAATATGTATGCTAATAATACTTACTGCTTACTGAGGATTTACTAATAAAGCTAGCATGCTAAGCACTTTCCACGCATTAGCTCATATCATCCTCAGAAGTGTCAGTGAAATAAATACTATACCCATCTCCAGATGAGGAAACTGAGCTCAGAGAGATCAAGCGAAGGGACGGATCTTCCCAAGCCAGTAAATGGCTCGGCTAAGTCTACAAGCTGAGATTGTCTGCTTCACATCTCCTGTCTTCCCCAGATTCCTCCCGAGGCTGCATGTTGGCCTCGATCAGTCTTTCTCTGCCCCCACCTCACCTCATCACCTTCTTCCCACCCCCACAACTGCTCCCTCAGTAACATCTCAAGTGACTGAAGCAATTTGCAGTCATTTGAAGAAGCTCTATGTGTCACTCAGCCTGCCAGGGTGGGGAGCTAGGGGAATTACAGATGCTCCAAAATGATCTTCCCTCCCCCGAGGATACTTATAATACAGGAATCAGATTCTGCCTAATGTTTCTTCTGGCCCCTATTTGGTGCCCTCCCGGGGTACTCCCAAATACCCCCTTGGGTTAGTCCTAAGTATTTGATGGAGTGCTGCCACCCAGTGGCTGCCCAGGCACACGGCAGCCTCCTGTGCCTCTGGTGCTGCTGGACAGCTCCCCAACCAGAACCCAGAACCCAAGATCCTTCCTTCTTGGCAGCACCATGCCCAGGGCCCCAGTAAACGGGTCCTACACTCCCTTCTCCATATCCCTAAACCCAGGCTCTCTCTAGGGATCTCCAGCTCCTGTCCCTGACTTCCCATGTGTGCCCTGCTCACAGCTTCTTATTCAACTTCTTTCTACTTTTCCACTTTCCAGCATTTTCTCATAACAGGGTCATTCTTCTAACTTAAAGCCCAGCACCTTATCCTGGGAATACACTTCACACCTTCCTTCTCCCAGAGCGGTGCCAGCCTGCAAGTGGAGTGGAAGAGTTGCTAGAGATAGAATTATGGGTCCCCACGCCCCCCTCCCCATCATCTGACACCATCAGACCTCAACAGTCTCTGTGCTAAGAGGCCCTAATGAGCATCAGCAAATTAACAACTTCGCTTTGATTGCTCCTTCTCTGTTAATTGGATAGGGAGGGCCCCCCAAGGCCTCTCAGAGAGGAGGAGGGAGGGAGCGGAGAGGTGAGAGCTACAGGGTAGCCTCTGGCTGAGCCCAGTGCCCCAAGAATCTGCTCCACCCCTGAGTGCAGAGACCCCTTCCCTCCCTTCCTCATCCTGTTACTGCCCTGATCCCCACCCCCTATCTTTCTAAGCCTTCTCCTCACCCACTCCCTTCCCTCTCCCTGTTTCTTGACTTCTGTCCAAATTTCCTTGACCTCTGTTTATTTTCCTTCTTTCTACTCCTTCTTCAGAGGTTGGATGATGAAGGGCTGCAAACATAACCCCCCATCCCAACACACACACACCAAGGCAAGCTCATGCCTACAGAGATGGGGTCTGGGTGGCCCAGGCTGCGTGGCTGTCTACATTGGCATGCATGGACCTGTCACATGTGAAAAGCAGGGCTAGGAACAGGTGAATACATGTGTGTAAGTGGGCGAGTGCCTGCCTGACAGGCTAGGCCTCTGGGGTGTGTGGGTGTCTGTGGGGTGCTGTGAGTGGCTGTGACTGGCATGGCGTGACCCTGGTATGTGTGTGTGTCCACACGGTAAGTGCTGGGATCAGTCAAGTGTGACACGGAGCCTGAGCGTGCGTGTGTGAGTGTGCACGCACTTGTGTCACCAGAGGAAGCAGCAGCAAGAGGCAGGAGCATCGATCCGAAGGAGACAGCGCGGGGAGGGGACGCGGGGGGCAGACACCCTCCCTCCCCCCCAACCTCCCCACGCGTGCGCGACACACACACACACACAAATCACAGGGCCTCACAGGCAGGGAGACGGCTCCAGACCAGGGGGAGGCAGCGCCGCTGAGAGCGGCGGGGACGAGGGGGCGAGGCAGCCGGGAGAGCCCACGGTCCCGTCCCCGCACACCGGCCCAGAGACACCCTCGCAGACACTCGTAGGCGCGCACGCGCACCCTCTCCCCTCCCCCCTGCCCCTCCCGCCGCCTCCCGGCCGGACGATGGATCCCTGCAGATCCCGGGGCTGAGAGCACCGCGCACCGCGCACCGCGCCGAGCCCGGAGGACCGAGCCGAGCCAGGCGAGCCAGGCGGCGAGCGCGTGCGGGCTGACAGAGCCGAGCCGGCCGGGCCAGGCGGGCCGCTCCCTGCAGGGCTCTGCGCGGCGTGCCGCGGCGGCCGCCGGCTCCTGCTCCCGGCCATGAGCCCCTCCGCGGCTGGGCTCTGAGCCCGCATCTGGTCCCGCGCCCCAGGACCCGCCGCCGGTTGTCGGGTTCCCGAAGCCCCCTCAGGTGGGTCTCTGATTCCCCCACCCCGCCTTTGGCTACAGGACTCCCCAACGCCCCGAAGCCGGGACTTTCCCTCCGCTCTCGCTTTCCCCAGCTGCTGGGGTGGTTCGGTGGCTGGGGAAGGGGTGGGGGGGGTGCGCCGAGCAGGGGATCTGGCTGCAATGAGAAGCTGGACTGGGGGGGGGGGTTGGCGGGGCGGGGACAGTTCGCTGTCATAGGAAACCGCGCCCCCCCAACACACACGCATCCACCTGGGGCTGCCCTCCACTGCCCCACCCTCCACCCCAAACATACACACAGACAGCCTGCAGCCCTTGTCAGAACTGGAGCAGGTGGGGACTCAGGCTGGGCCCCTCCCCAAAGGTACCTACCTTCCTGGAGGGGTTCTGGTCCAGGTTCAGCTCAGAGAGCAAATGGCTAGGCTGGGAATCCATGACCGGTGCTCTTCGCCCCAGATTCAGCCCCTCTGGGGGAGTTTTCATCTTCAGAATGGGGGAGGGCATTCCTGTCCCATAGTGACCCCACATCTGGAGGGAACTCTTGTGCCTCCCTGTGGGAACACTGGGACTTCCCTCTTCCTGTGATGACTACATCTGGAGTCTTCCCTGGCCTGGGGAGCTTCCCTGGGAGAGAGTTCTCTTGGCCTGAGCTGACCCACAGAGCCCCAGCATTTGGAGAAATCTTGTTCTGGGAGCTCTTGTTCTGGGAGCCCCCCTCCCCAACCCCCATCACAGGTCTGGGCTGGCATACCAGGCAAGTCGGGGCCCCGGGGCAGTGAACTCTGGACATGGGAATTCCAGATGGACACATGTAGAGCGACCTCATGGGTACTGCCCCTCCTCCAGGGTCCCCTTGGCCAGGATGGAACTGAAGGCGGAGGAGGAAGAGGTGGGTGGTGTCCAGCCCGTGAGCATCCAGGCCTTCGCCAGCAGCTCCACACTGCACGGCCTGGCCCACATCTTCTCCTATGAGCGGCTGTCTCTGAAGCGGGCACTCTGGGCTCTGTGCTTCCTGGGCTCGCTGGCTGTGCTTCTGTGCGTGTGCACCGAGCGGGTGCAGTACTACTTCCACTACCACCATGTCACCAAGCTCGACGAAGTGGCTGCCTCCCAGCTCACCTTCCCTGCCGTCACGCTGTGCAACCTCAACGAGTTCCGCTTCAGCCAAGTCTCCAAGAATGACCTGTACCATGCAGGGGAGCTGCTGGCCCTGCTCAACAACAGGTGAGTGGCTCCCAGCCACCCCCCATTTCTTCCGGAGCTGCATGCACCCGGCTCCCCGTCACCCAACTTCCTCTCTAATCCACCATAAAGCCCAGTGATTCCTGGCCTCCAGCCCCTTCAAACCTGCCAGTCAGAGCAAAGCTGAGCACCCAGTCAGGGGCACCCAATCCCCGGTGCTATCATAGTCCAAAACAGCTCTGCCCCTCCCCAGCCTGAGACACTGTCACCCTTTCTAGAGTGACCTTTTCCCACCCTCCTGCCACTGTGGCCTCACCACCTCCCCTCAGGCATAGGACAGGTCATTATGGACGGGAAGAGGCTTTGGTATAATAGCCAGAGTTCCTTGATATCGCTGGACACCCCTGGACAGCCACTGCGGAGCTCTCTGTTTTCTCAGACTCCAAGGGGCTGAACCTCTGGACACACCCAGCTCCCCTTCCCGGGCCCAGCCCGACCCCCAGGACTGGGTGCGGTCCTCCTTTCCCTGTCCGAAACGGGTTATGGGACACTGGAGCCCAAAGGACGGCAGCCAAAGGCCATGCCGATGCATGGGCCACTCCCCCCGCCCCCTCCCGGACTCCAGGTATGAGATACCAGACACACAGATGGCAGATGAAAAGCAGCTGGAGATACTGCAGGACAAGGCCAACTTCCGCAGCTTCAAGCCCAAACCCTTCAACATGCGGGAGTTCTACGACCGTGCAGGACACGACATTAGAGACATGCTGCTCTCCTGCCACTTTCGGGGGGAGATCTGCAGCGCTGAAGACTTCAAGGTGGTGAGTGGCTCCCTTGGTGCACGGCTGTGAGTCATGGGGGTGGGGGGGGTAGAGGAGGAGGAGACTAGGAGCAGAGAAGCCTGTCATTGTGTTGCTACTTGGAGAGAGGAAGCTCTGTGTCCCTGGGGTTTGCTCCTGGTAGGAGAAGACTTTGCTCAGCCCAGGGGCACATTTGCTCTGTGTGAGGGCCTGACCTCAGCCTGTGTCCATGACAGCAGGAAAGAGAATGCGCAGCATATAACCCACAGATATGTGTTTGCAAGTGCGTGTGCATGTGTGTGTGTGCGTGTGTGTGTGTGTGAGGAAGAGCGCGCCTGTCCTCAAGCTTACCTCCCAGGCCACGTGTGCCAGAGCTGGGGGCAAGCGGGCCACAGCCTGCAGCCTTGTGCCTCTAAATGAGGTCCAAGGAAACTTGCAGGAAAGAAACGCAGGATTCCGCCCTCATTTCCCAGACCCAGTGAGTCAGAATCTGCATTTTAACTAGAACCCCAGGGGATTTGAATTAAAACCTTCAAAGCACTATGAAACCTGGGAGAAGTTAGGTGAGCTTTGTCTTAAATAATGTGGCAGATATTTCTCCCTGTGCCGCCCTCCCCCATAAGTGCACGTGCACACGCGTACACGCACACACACGCACATGTACACACGCACACGTGCCCACACGCACGCGTTACACACACGCACGTACACACACACGTACACACACGCACACGTACACACACGCACATGTACCCACACGCACACATACACACATGCACACGCACACACATGCACACGTGCACACACGCACACGTGCACACACGCGCACGTACACACACGCACACGTGCACACACGCGCACGTACACACACGCACACGTACCCACACGCACGCGTGCCAACACGCACGCGTGCCCACACACACGTGCACACACGCACACGTGCCCACACACGCAAGCACGCTCTTCGGCCAGGTCTCTCCTCTTCCAGCACAGAGCCAGGGTCTGGGGAAGAAGTGATTTGGGGTACATGGTTGTGGCTGAACGGGAGACCTCCTTTGCTTCTTAGAAGGGAGATGCCCCCCCACATTGGAGCTACCTCTAGCCCAGCACCCCAGAGAGAGTTAGTGGAAGCAAGAGGGGAGCCGAGCCTGGACAACTCATTGAGTTCCCGAGGGGTTAGAATCAGAGGCCAGAGGGACCAAGACCCTCGAGCTAGACGTGAGTAACCACACACACCAAGAGGACAGTGTTTGCAACTCTTCAGAAAGCTTTTTAACTCTCCCTCAGTCCCCTTGGTAAAAGGCCATGTATTACCTCTATTTGTTTATTTATTATTAATGAACTATGTTTTACATTCTTATTCATTTTTAATTTTTTTACTACTATCAGTTTTTTCTTTCTTTTAAATAATATAATAGTTTATTTTTACATCATTTTGTGCATTTTTCCATCTCAGTTGTAATCCCCTTGGGCTTCCCATCACCAAATCACCGTGTGCCACCACCATAGCCCAGTGCATTTCCCTCCCCACCCCCACTGTTTTTAATTTTTTTTATGATTTATTTTATTTATGCCTATAAGAACTGGGGTACAGGCCAGAGGTGTGGGGGTGAGAGGCTTCACCAGAGACAGAGCGGGGAGCAGAACAGGCCGACTGATGAAGTGCACTGCTGAGGGGAGCAGCGGGCGGGTCTGCCGCGCCATCTCCCTGAGCCTCCCCTGGCCAGGGATCGAACTCCTGTTGCAGCAGCTGTGGCTAGCTTCGTAGTGCTGTGCTTTAACCCGTGGTACCACCAGGAAGGGCCTTCATTCACTTTTTGACATAGGATTTCTACCCTGGGGTGTGATCTCTGTGGCCTTCCCTCACCACAGCACATGTGTGCTCTCCCCACCTCCTCACCCCTCCCTAGCTCCTCACCTTTGCCCCTTCCTCCCCGCCCCCCCAGGATGCCTCAGCTCTGTGGTCAGCTTTCAAGGCTTGTCTGCCCCTTCTTACCTCTATTTTATACATGCAGGCTTCACGGAGACACAGCCTGAGTTGCCCCAGCTCACACAGCTAGTTAATGATGGACTGAGGACTGGAATTCATGTCTCCTAAGGCCTATGCAGTGTGTGTTTTTCACTAATATTACGGACCCTGACGGCGTGTTCGCTTCCAGTCCTGGTCACTGGTCTTTAAAAACCCCTCTCCTCTGGGACCCCCTTTTTCTCCTTGCCGGCCACCAGTTCTCCACTCTCAGTTTCTCCCTTTTCTCCTGACCGTTTTCTCCTCCACTTGAGGCTTCCCCCTAGCACCATGGCAGCACGAGCTGCGTCTGTTTGTGTGGAAAGGTTTGCAGCCATGGTCATGCCTATTTGTTCCTATTGCGCTTATACAAGACTCCCCAATCTCTTTAAGCCCTGCTCTGCAGATGGATTTCTTGGGCCTTTGTCAGTCCTGGAGAACAAAGTTTACACGACCACACTCCTTGCTGAGCCATGCTGACAGAGAGCTTAGCATGATGCAAGAATCACTTGCTTCTCTTTTTCTTTTCCTCAAACAGAAGAGTCCTGGATTCCTTAAAACATGAGGCCAAAGGGTTTCCAGGCTCACCAGCTATGTCCCCAAGGGTTGCGGCCCTGTAGAAGAAGGCAGAAGTAAAAGCCAGTGGCCCCCTCCCCACCCCTGTTTCACGCCCAACACAAACAAAAAGGGTCCCCAAGGAGAAAGCCCCGTAGCTTGGATGGTTTCTGGGACAGTGAGGGGATTACCTGGCTCAATCTGGGAAGCGAACTATAAAGTGGGGATGTGGTCAGCCCATGGCTTCCCCATTCAGAGGTTCCGAGTAGCAATGCTTAAACATGTTTGGTTCACCGTATGGAGATTCTGAAGTGCGATTGGTCCATGTTTGAGGGGCCTGTTCTAAGCAGTCTAAGGGAGATGCGATTGGTTCCCGGGGTTCTGGAGCCACCCAAGTTCTTCCTTTTGCTGACAGAGAGATACACAGGCTAGCTTCTTGGTTCTGAGTTGCAAGAAAAAACAGATTTTTGTTGTCTCTCAGCCCATATAAAGAACCGACCTTGAATTTGGCCAGACCCAAACTTTTCATGCCCTTCTCCTGCCCTGTGGGGCTGACCTCGCTGTGCTGGCCTGTGGGATGTTTCTCCCTGTGGGGAGGCGGGAGTCTGCCTGGGTCCACATCTGATCTCACCCTGGTGGAAGGAGGCTCTGACTCTCCTCCAGCTCGCTGCCCTAAGGGACAGACTCTCCTTGCCTAGTGCTCGCGGGTCTCTCCTTCCTTGGCCCACAGTTGACATCTGCCTCTCCAGACTTCTATTCTCTGCTGGCCCACGGGCAATTGTCTAGACCCTGGACATACGTGGCACCGGCAGAAACATCTGTCTATAGGCTCAGAGCATAGGGAGATAACATTGCATCTTCTGCTGTCCAACAGAGCAGAGCTTCTCATCTGTGAGCTCCAAGCTCTTGCTCAGAGTGTTTGTAAAATCCCGTGGGGAGTGGCCCATGCGGACTCTTCAAGTGTCTAAGGTCAACCCTCACCCAACCGTAAGACCCTTCCCCAGAGGACTGGCATAGGAAGTCCCTGGAGGCCTCAGCTTCCCGGGGCAGCAGCAGTGACTGGCATCCCCCCACCCACGGAGCCAGCTCGTGCTCAGGGGATGGACTCGGTGGTCAGAGTGTCTGGGCCGTCCATCCACCAGCTGTGGCTGAGTCAGTTAAAGGAAGTGGGGGGTGAGTAGGGGCAGGCTGCGCTAAACATGAGAAGATGGTTTGAAACCCCTTTGGGACTGAGGCAGAGGGCAGTGGACTGCAAGTCCCACAGCAGCCTGTGTGGGCAGCCCCACCGCTCTCCACCCCTCCTCCAGAGTTACCAAAAGAGCAACCAGAGACCCGCCCATGAGGTGGCTCTTCCTGGCCACCCTTCTTCCTGGTGTGGTGCTTGGTTGCCAGGACAACAGGATCTGAGAGCACCGCTCTCCCACCCCACCTTGAGGCCAGCCAGGCCAAGTTGTGGCAGGGGTTCCAGGGAGGGGGCTGGGGTGCAGCTGCCCTTCGGGGCTGGGTGGGGGCCAGGGAGAGAGCACAGCAGCTGCTGCCAGCCTCCAGCTGCACCTTATCTGTCCCTGGCAGTGGGAGCGCCTATGTGGCTGGAATGCTGAGCAGCACGAGGGGGTGGCAGATGGTTGCCCAGTCTGCCCTATGCCATCCCCCTCTTCCAGCTGAGATCCAGAGCCTCTCGCCTGGGGGAGAGAGAAGCAGAAATTCATTTCTGGATCTTGGAAGAGAAGGAGAGGGAGGGCAGAAAAGGGAAATCCTGGGGGTGGTTGTGCAGTGGGGAGTAGTATTTTCTCTCAGAAGGGGGTGGAATTGGGAGACAGAGGATGAAGGGATGGGAATCCCTGAAGGGCCTATAGGCGTCCCCCCAGGACCTTAGGGTCAGGACAGGAATGCCCCAGAGGAGAGCTGGACTGAGGCAGGTGGGCAGAGAAATTTCCCCCAGGTTCTGGAGCAGGACTGGAATCTGCTGGAGCAGCTCAGAGGTAAGATGCTGACCTAGAGGTGTGTGCTGGCACCCCAGACCCGCACAGGGGAGCTGGCACCCCAGGGCCCGCACAGGGGAGCTGGCAGCCCAGGGCCCCGCACAGGGGAAGGCGAGGCTACCTGAAAGCCAGCCAAGCCCAGGGTGAGTGGGAGGGAGCACAGAACTGCCCCTTCCCTGGTACCCCTTCCCCCACCCCCCCGGCTTGCCTCCCTTCCTCTTCTGCACCCCACAGAAATCTCAGACCCCGAGTCCCAGGGAGGTCCTGACCTTATTACTTGGGCCCCTAACTTGAGGGACCGTGAAGGGGCTGCTGGGGGAAAGCCTGCCAGAGGGAGGAGGGTAAGTTACCCCACCAGAGGTGCTGTGGGGGGGAGGTAGGGAGCACAGGGGCAGCAGGCACAGGTGCTGATGGATAGGAGAGGCTGGATCAGAGGCTCAACTCCGCCAGGCCCTCCTGTTCTTGGATACCTGGCCCCTGCCTCATCCTTCCCATCTCTCCCTGAGGCAGAGTCAGTCCTAAGACCCTGGCTGGGGGGTCTCTCTCCCTCCCCCTCTCTCATACACAGAGACACACTTTCTTTGGGTGACTTAGTTTCCTGTCTGGCCTCCTCTGGGTCTTCCTCCCCTCACCCTGCCTTTTCTGACTCCACTGCTCTCCCAGACAGCTATCAGCTAAAAGGCTACTCTAAGTTAATTGATCTCCTGGCTGTTGGCTAAAGTAATAGGAAATTGATGTAAGTAAGTGCCTCTGGGGCAGAGCGGAGGTGGAAGTGGCGAATGGGAGGAGCACCTAGGAGCCAGGCCTCCTGCGCCAGCCTGTGGGCAAGGCCGGGCAGGGCTGCCCCACCTGCTGTGTGTCCAGGAAGCAGTGGGCTGCATGGGGCCAGGTTTCTGCTGTGGGTGGGGGATGCCCCTGAGCGCGCGGCAGCTTCGCTAAAGAAATTTCAATTCTGAGGGGAGATCCTATTAGGAAAGACAAACTGGGGGTGGGGTTTTGGGTGTCAAGCATCCCTTGACCCACTCCTGTGACAGACATCCCTCTTCGCTGGGTGCCAGGGTGCAATGAGAAACAGACGCTGCCCCTGCCCTCAGGGAGCTTAGTTGAGTGCAGTGCCCAGGGCAGGCTCAGAGCTGGGGGTGGCGGCATGGATGGATGTCACCAAGCAAGGAGTAACCTCACAGTGAGGGACCCCGCCCCCGCCTTGTAGGTGGGGTTGTCCATCACCCCAGCCCACTCAACTACTCAAAAACTTCCAGGTCTATAGAATGTGAGGTTTCTCCCCCACCTCCCCACCAGCCAGTGACCACCCAGATTCTCTCCGGTAAAGGCTATTTGCCTGCCTTGGGCCAGGCCTTTTAGCATGAACCTCCCCTCACTGTGCATCCGAGGTGACCACTCCTGTAGCCAAGAAGCTCCTGGAAGTCTAAAACCTTCCAGCCAGAACCTCTATGTGGGAATTCTGAGAGGTGAAGCTGGAAAGGAGGTGGCAAGAATAACAAGTGTGTCAAGTCGAGGTAAAGATGGGGCTGGGCATGGGACTCCGCGTTCATTTGAGGCGTGGTTCCTTCTGGCTCCATTTCTCTGTCCCCAGCCCCCACTTCCTGTGAGGGAAGAGTGCCCTATGTCCTGTTGAGGACAGCCCCTCCTTCATTTCTGGGGCACACGGGCACAGGTGTAGCTGGATGCACAGCCCAATTTTCCTGGATGCAGGGAGCAGACATCACCCTCGTGAAACATTTCACACGAGCTTGAAACTGCTGTGTGATCACCTTGAAGGGAAGTTCCCTTAAGAAACTATAAGGCTGGGGCCTCCCTTCTGCTGCTAGGGGTTAAGTCTCAACACTATGAAACTATCGGTAGCCACTGCAGCATGAGTTTGACCCCCAGCCAGGGAGCTGACCCGCAAGGTGCAGCAGACCTCTCCTGACC